>NC_090924.1:280939922-281247694 GCF_040938575.1 Ambystoma mexicanum
TTCATAGCACAAAATAAAGTGTTTTCCGTGCACAGCCGAAAGTGAAGTTTTTTGTCGATTTCTCTCACAGTTGGTTTGACACGGCCTGTTATTTAGGGATTATGCCTGGTTTGGGTGAGGCACAATATAATAGTCTGGGCATGGCAGGTCCTTTTTAATCACAGTAGTTTTTTTAAGACAGAACAGAAGGAATTAGCGTCAAAGCAGCGTTTTTTAAAGGGTGAAAAAGTTTCATTTTGAGGGAGAATTTTGGGTTTTCAGCAAAGCAGTGCTGCTCTTTTACTTTATTCCATTTATGTGTTTCCGAACACATTGGCATCCTTTTTCAGTGTGTCCCCTTGTTCCATCCTGCCTGATGTGTGCTTTGCAGGACGGTGCATCCATCTTTTTGTTTCTGCAAAAACGCAGTTTTGAGGCCCTGGTGCGAACAGGAGCTAGCGCAGCCATTTGCTGTTTCTTGCACAAATCCAGCTTGGTGATGTGGGGAAATGCTGTTGAGTGGATCAATATATCCCACAGAGCCATTGTGTGGTGGGCAGTCTTAAGAATTCCGAATCTCGCTGAAACTTCGTGGCCATCATCTCCAGAGCCACGAATCGAGTCTGAAAAGTATCCTCAACAGAGTGCTGGACCTTTGTAATGACGAGAATTCAACAGCGATTTTCTGTCTACTTCTGCGCTCCTTGAAAAGGGGCCAAATCCGCAGAACCACATTCAGCCATGAGGAAAACCTTGCCTAGAGCCTTCTCCATCGATCCCTGCTGCAAAGTTCCTTCTGAATTCTTGTTTTCAGTCACCACTGAAGCCCGCCAAAGGCAAGACAAACAAAGGGCTAAAATCTGTTTCGACGCACAGAGTGAAACCCAAGAAAAGTCCCCAGAAACCAAAAATGGAAAAAAAAGAATACAGGGGCCATTTTGACAAAATGGTCACCAATGGGTGCTGCACTACAGCGGAGGGATCAGCCTGCGGTAGAAAAGCACAATGGAAGGAAAAACTAAACCACTGCCACAAGCCATTTAACGTACTACGGGTAACATAAAAATGTTACATGAGAGAGTAGGATAAGGGGCTAATAGGTAACCCCCCAGCACTCCACATAAGATGGTGTGTGCGGGACCTACAAAGAGAAAAGGTAAGTAAAGTCAATTTCACTCTACTATCCTTGGGAACGGTAGTTCACCTAAGAAAAGGGGTTTAAACCCGATGAGAAATCTAAAGGGATTTCTCTGCGACACTGCACTGAAAGTGCTGCTTGTCACCATACAAGAAGTACATGCTTAAGGAGTTTGTCAGACTCCAAAAACAGTGGAAACACATCATCCAAATCAGGTCAAAACACATGAGTGTGAGAAAAAGGTCTCACTCATGCCAGGGTTAAAATTAAAAAGTCCTAAAGTCCAGCAAAAGAGCTGGGGGTCTCTAAGGTTAAAGGGAATTAGCACAGAAACTAGAATTCTCCCTAACAAGGGTGTTCCATGTTTTGGCTGCCAGGTGGGAGAATGATGAACTTCCACTTTTTTTTGTATACGGTCTTGATTCCAGGCGGATGTCTTTGCTTGATCTAAGGTTTCTTGTCGGTAGGTAGATTGTGATCTTCTTTTGCAGGAATTCTGCCCATTCACCATGTATAACTCTGGGCGTAATGCACATTGTTTTGACTGTAATTCGCTGTTTAATTGGCAGCCAGTGTACATTTTTTAGCAATGGGGTGATGTGGTCTCTTTGTGATATTTTGAGGAGAAGCCTAGCTGCTGCGTTTTGGACACGTTGCAGTTTCTTCAGTAGATGTTCCGGCATTCCGACGTAGAGGCTGTTGGCGTAGTCTATCATGGACATGAGTCCAATGAGGGTCAGTGTTTTATGAGTGAACGATAGGAATGGTCGGATTCTTTTTATCATGTGTAGGAGCAGGTTACATTTCTTGATAATCGCGTTTACTTGAGGTTCTAGTGTCAGCACGTTGTCCATTAGGACCCCAAGGTTTTTTACTATTTTCGATGGTGCGAGTGCTGTTCCTAGTTCTCCGGGCCAGGGGGATGTACTGTTTATTTTCCTGATTTTTGGAGACAATTATAATTTCTGTCTTGCTTGTGTTTAGTTTGAGGCTGTTTGTGTTCATCCATTCGAAGAGTTGTTCTAGGCAGTCCTCAAATGTTGTGTTCTCTTCTTGTGGGTCTTTGATGTTATAGATGATCTGGGTCTCATTTGCTTAGTTGTAGCAGGTAACGCTGTGTCTTTTGTTGAGCTTGATTAATGGGGTCAGGTAGATATCGAAAAATAATGGGGATAGGGACGATCCTTGTAGCACTCCACAGTCGGAGACTCGTGGAGTGGATTTGAAGGGTTTCATCCAGACTATTGCCATTCCAACTGTTAGGAATAACCGATCCATCCCTGCTCTGGATCAAATCATTCCTATTTCTTCTAGCATTTTGATAAGGAATTCATGGCTGACTGTGTCGAACACTGCAAAGAGGTAGAGTTATATCAGGGCAGAGTTTGTGCCCGAGTCTGCGTTGTTTTTTAGGTCTTCCCATACAGATGAGCACTGTCTCTATTTGTCTCGTGGGTCTAAAGCCGACTGGAAGCTTGATCCAGATGCTGGAATGTTTCTACAGGTTCCTGTGCTAGTTTGTAGATTTAGGTTTCTAGCAGTTTTGCTGGGTAAGGGATGGGTAATGTATTGAATTAAAAGTCCCTAGTACCTCAGTGGAAGTGTCTAAAGATCCAGGCCTTGGTGGGGAACTCAAATGGACCATAGGGCGACAGTAGGAAAATGTCACAGTACAGGCGAGTACCTTGCAGTGTCACTTTTAAGAGTTTTAGGGTTGAGAAGAATGACCCGTAGGAAACAATAGGAAAAACCCAGGTAAGTCTGTTTCTTTCCACAGGTACCAAGATGACAGCAATCACCCCAAGGGGACACCAGTGGAGACCCAGAAGTGGAGGTTTAAAGACCCCAGCAGCCCCAGGAGCAAAAGAAAAAGTAGGAATCAGGCCCCAATGTTAACCATTGGGGAAATGCAATAGAAGGGGACTTGAAGTACCCAACAACCACAGACCATGGGGACCCCTGAGAGGGAGTTTCAGGAATAGCCCTTGAACCCAGGGCCCCGAGGTAAGTACGCACAGCCGTTGCCTCCAGAAATTCAGTTCCAAGAAGAAGAAAACACAGAAAGTAGCAGCTTCTGTCTAAGGGCCGAAATGAAGGTTCTGGACACCCAGGGATTGGCACCGTGAACAAACGATGACCCCACACGGCCCAAAAGAAGAACAATCGTCCTTCAGTGGAGTGGGACACACCACCAAGAAGTGGAATCCATGACAGATGCCTCCAGGAGGACAGAGAAACCTATACACAGCAGGCCCCCTACGGCTCAGCAGGCAAACATGGTCAGCACACACACAGAAACGGCCCCTGCAAAAGGACAATGGTGGTGGTGACCAAAGACGACTGAGGCAAGCAAATTTGGTGGGTTTAGGGAATCCCAATATCTTTCCATGCATCGGCAGCTTCCAAAGTCAAGGCGGGATGCCTTTGCGAGAAACAGCAGTAAAATGGGGTAAAACAACCCAGAAAACAGCCCTAAAATGATGGGCCTCTGCAGATGAGCAAGACCAAGAGCAAGATGAGGACATCTCGGGAAGGGCACCCAGCAGCCAAGGATCCAAACCGGAGCTATGCCCATGGCACTGCATCCAGCCAGAATGGCCAGAAGAGGGCCTAAAAATGCAGCAACGGTGGGAAACAGCTGAAATACCTCAACCAGGTAAACCGACCTGCATATCCTCCATAAATCCAGCAGCTCTGAGCTCAAACAGGTTTTCCCATATATAATCCTTCACTAACAGGGGCTGGCTTCTGCCAGCCCACCAATCCCATTAGGGGGGTTTAAAACCAGCTATTGGCGGCCAGCCAATCAGGTGGCCTCAAAAATCAGCAACCACTCATGCCCACCCCCAGAGGAAGTGTAGTGGCTTGCTCAGGATGAGGAGCTGGTTTAATCCAGTCCAAACCACCATGGACGCTGCCATTATGAGCTCACAAAGAGCCAATGTGGCAAAAAAATGCAATTTTAATGCCTGCCTCATGGTTTCACTGAGCAAAGGAAGCCCCCCTAAACAAAATGATATATGATATATTTTATTTGTATCGCGCTCGTACACAAGTGTTTCAGAGCGCGACTAGGCAAGGGAGGGGAACAGGGGAGAACAACACAACAACAACAACGATCTTACTAGGCCCAGTGACATTGAGTACATGCAAGTGCATGGGAATGGGAAAAGGGAAAAGGGAAAAAGTGCATGGAAGGGGGAGAGTGGAAAGTGAGAAGCAGAGGAGAGCGGATAAATAATCATAAATAAAAATAAATAGAAAATGGGGGCAATAAACAGTTTCTGGCTGAGAGTAGGACTTAAAAAGACCCATGAGTACCCCAATGGCTACCATAAAGGCACATTTGGATACTAATGCAGTAAATCGACTTACACCATTGGTCAAACTAAACTAAATATTAGCTGACACAAGCCTACCCCGAAAACCAATGTAGGGTAATAAAATAAACCTAGGGCAAAAATGGACTGGGCACTGTTAGGTGAGTTTTCCTAAAGTCCACTTAATGTAAGACTTCATAAAACTATCCCAATGGTATACAGGTCACCAACTCTTTAGTCAGTATAAACTACTCATGGAACCTTGGTAGAGTGGCAGAGCACTGAAACTTGTCATACGAGGAAGATGTGACCCGTCGGTAAGTACACTGAACCCAGTTAGTAAAGCAGATCTAAGAAACATTTACACCAATACATTTACATAGAATATATATTAAATTTACACAAGAAATGTCTTAAAATACTTAGATTGAACCAATACACATAGGATTATTTATAGATGCTTTTCAAAGGCTGCTGCTTTGTTTGTAGTTGCTTGCTCTAGCGTATTATAGGTGACATTGTGCACTTGAGTAAGACAGAAGAAATACAGTAAATGTATTTAGTTAGCAAAATCACATAAGATAAAGTCCTTTCGGAAGACAAACAGTTGCTTAGTCAAACAATGAACAACAAGGGGTGTCCTGGGAGTCCCTGTGCCGGGCATTAGTCCCAGTTACAAGAGCATTACCAAGATTCTTTATCTCGCTATCTTTCACTGAGGAGAAATATACAAAGCATATCAGTCTTTGTCCTACCCTGGGGCAGTCCAGCACCGAAATGCTAGGCAATTCTCCTCTGAACAAGAGTACCAACAGCAACCCCAAACACGTGGTGCGGTCTGGTTGGACCTCATCAGTAGGGTGGAGCTGTGCCTCTCTAAGAATAGTGAGCAAGGGATCCACGTCTGGATTCCCCATGTAATGTTAGGGAGAATGCTCATAAATGTGCGAATTCCCTTCACCTTAGAGACCCCCAGCAACTTTGCTGGATGATTTTGAGGACTTGATTGTTTTACCTGGAAAGACTGTGAGCCTTTTTTCCCACTCTTTCATGTATTTTGATGCGTGTTTTACTCTCGTGTTATTTGATTATGGAGTTTTAAAATAACTCCATAGGCATCTTTTCATGTGTGCTACACAGCACCCTCAGTGCAGTGACACAGGGATGTCTTTTTAGACTTCCCAAAGGTTTAAATACCTTCTCTGGGATAAACTACTGTTTCCCAGAGAATGTAAAATTAAAATGACTTTACTAGTCTTTTTAAATTCCTAGACCCAGCACACACTATCTTCCTATAGAGTGCGGGAGGGGTTACCTAGTATCCCCTGTGTCTAGAAACTCATGTAGCAGTCAAATGCTAACCTTTTCTATCGAAATGGCTGGTGGCTGTGGTTTTACAATGAACTACCATGATTTATCCCGACCGCGAACACCGGTAGCTAAAAATCATGGGAGCCATGTTTTTCAAGATGGCGCTTTAAGCCCCTTTGTTTAAACGGGTCCCGGTCTTCTTTTTTCGCCATTTCTTTTTGGAAAGGTCCTACTAGACAGTGTCGCTGCGCGCCAAATTAGATTTGGTTCCTTTGTTTTTGTGCCTTTGGCGGGCTTCAGGACTGAAGAACACCTCTGGCGTCTGAGTATCTGGGGTGGGCAGGAAGTGAGGGAGGTGCTCGAATCTCCCTGTGCTTAGTCTCCTAAGAGACCCTAATGCACTCTGGCGTGATTGGCTGGCTGACTGTCCGGCAAGGACAGCCGCCCTGCTGGGTGAGTGGCAGCTATGCTGGAATAAAAGGGAGAAAACTGTTTAAAAGGTGAGTCTCTTGGACTGGAAAGCAGAGTCGACCACTGGAATGAAAGAACCGAAGATGAGCTGGAAGAGGAAGGCTGATGCTACTCCTGGACCGTTAGTTTGCCCGATGAAGCCCTGCTGCAGGCCCGAATTGCCAAGTTCATCTCGACGGAGAAGCCCCTTCAAGGACGACTTCTTCCTTTGAGTTGGTGGGACCAATCAACTTGTAAGACACCTGGATACCATTCTCAGAGCTGGTTAGGATTAACCAGGGGGAAGGACACCAGCTTGTGTGCTTGAATTACAGCTACTGGAACTGAAGTGATTCCAACTGGAACTGAAGTGATTCCATTTTGTCAGCTTTTTTTTTGGCGTTCCCGGGCAGTGCGGGAGTCCCCCGACGTCCTCCCTCTTGTCCCAATGACTGAGGCTCAGGAACAGTGAGATCTGCCGGAACTGCCAGGAACCAACGTCTTCTGTGGCATCTTGTTCTTCATATTAAGGTACTGTGCCAACCCGATTGAGAGAACTTACCTCTCGATGTGAACATTTGTGGATCTTTCCCAACTAGCAGGCCTAATCAGCTTGTGACCCAACATATGATTCTTTTTCTGTCATAAATCGCCAAGGTATCTTTTGAAAAGGATACAGTAACCAAAAAGGATACAATTGGTAGGGCTCTTCCGGATCCTTATTCACACAACTTGATAGTAGTGAAGTCAAATTAGATCTTCCAAATGATACCACTCTTTGACCAATGAAACAGGCAGAGAGAGGGATCACTGGAAAGGGCGTGGGAGCTTTATAGGAAGTCAGCCTAGGATAAATAAAGTATCATAAGAAATTGTCCCAAATCGACTGACTATAGAACAGCAATATCACTAGTTAACAACACTGACCTGTGGGCTTAGAACGGAAGTCTTCACCAAGTCTCTGAAGAAATCCAGGAGTTGAAACAACGAAAAGGAGGGGAAGGTTAGTAAGGGAGACTTATCCCAAACGGCACGAGGCTCACGCTAGATACCGGGTTGGTGCACCACAGGATAGCGTCCAAAGTACTGTGCACAATCACCTTCAAAAGAAAAACTTCCTTTCCCATGTAGAAACAGAAATATGATGAACTGAGTCCACCTGTTATCTCCTCACAGGTGCCAGGGATTCACTCCAAAGCAAAGAATAGTATGCGTGTGGAATTACACATTCAAACAGAATTCAAAAGCCCGCGTGCAGGATTACACACGACAGAGTTCACGCAGCCGGGACAGCCGCTCTTACCAGCGTGAGGATTCACACGCAACACAAGGACATGCAACTAGGACCACAGCGTGTAAAGAGTAAAGTAGGTCGCGTGCGATAAGCAAACAAAAATGCACGCAGTCAGAACAGCCGTACCTGAAGAGTTCCAAAATCCGCGTGTAGGTTTACACGCGACAAAATTCACGCAGCCCAGGACAGCCGCGCTTGGAAACAGCGTCAGCGTGGAATTTCCACGCAACCAACTTCACGTAGTCAGGAAAGCAGCATGCGAAGAAATCAGGAACCCGCGTGTCAGAATACACGCGATTGAAGAGCACGCAGACAGTGCGGCCAACCTGTGACTTCCAGACAGCAGCTCCAGGAATTTGCATGTGGAAGGAAACACGCCGAAGAAGCCAAGGAAGTAGCTGAAGAAAATGCGAGGACGCAGATCAAGGGTTTCAGCTACCAAACGCCATAATGATTCAATCAGAAGCAGCGAGCAACGTATTCACGCTGCTTATGAACGTACTGCCAAAACACACGTGACTAACCTAAATCACGTGAATTTAACAACGTGAATAAGGCAGACGTCGTTTTCCCAGCAGTGCATCAAACAAACTCCATTTAGAATAGAACGGTCTAGCAGTTCTATGAGCATAACTCGTTCTGCATGAAGATGTTGTTCCAGGTCCAGGGGTACTATGTCCAGCATGCATGACATTTTCGTACAAACTACTTCTGAGAACGTTGGCAAAGACTTTACCGTTTACTACAAGAACTGCTCTTTACTATCCAAGACACTAGTCCATTGACTTTGGCCTAGGCCCATTGAACTGAATCGAGTCCTCCAGTGAACAAACTATTTGCACTGCCTAAGAAAGTATTTGTGATCTATTCTATTAACTTGTGCTTTTTACCCCATTCACAGTAACTGAAATGCCATTTTGCTCCTATTTCAGGGGAGCCTAATTTACTCAAACTTATTGGTTTGGTATTGAAGAACAAGTTATTTACCAGACTGGTAACATTCTTTCGATGGGATGTTCCTCTGACGTATTCCACATCTATGACGTATTCCACCTCTGTGACATGTAATGTCCACAGCTGTGCACTTCGGAAACTTTCCAGCAGAGGGCGTCTTGCGTCGATGGCGTCGAGCCAATGTCCCTCGAGGGCTTCCGTCGAGGGTCGAAGTCAGTGGATGTTACATATAGGACGCACAGCACATGTTGCCTCAGTTTAGTTTTTTCCCCTAGAACGCGTGACACCAGTCTCCTGCCGGTATAACTGCCTACAGCCTTGCGGAAATGGAAGCTGTAATCACACAGGAAATTCTCCAGAGGGGCAGGCTGGGAGGGCGATGTGGAATACGTCAAAGGAACATCCCATCGAAAGAAAGTTACCAGTCTGGTAAGTAACTTGTTCTTCGAAGGGATTGTGTCCTGCAACGTATTCCACATCTATGACAGGCTCCCAAAGCAGTACCACACTATGGAGGAGGGAAAGAATTTAGAATGTGAAATTTAGATTACTCAATCCAATGGCTGAATAGAGGACCGCCTTACCAAAGGTCAAATCCTGCCCATGGATGGAATCCAGAGAATAGTGTGTAACAAAAGTATGGACAGAAGCCCATGTAGCTGCTTCACAAATATTGCGAATAGGAACACCCCTTTGTAGAGCAGTGGAGGCAGCCACACCCCTAGTAGAGTGAGCCTGTAAGCCTACCTAAGGGTCCTTCCCCGCCAAACGGTAGCACTCAGTGATAGTCAAAACAATCCATCTGGACAAGGTCTGTTTGGAAACAGCCTGACCCAAGCGGTGTCCAGCATAACCTACAAAGAGATGATCATCCACTCTGATCCGGGACATCCGTGAAATATAAAAGCTCAAAGCTCTCCTAGAATCCAACCTATGGAGCCTCTCCTCTTCCTTACCAGGATGCAGAGGAGGATAAAAAGCCACCTTCTGGATCAAATGAAATTCAAACACAACCTTCGGAAGAAAAGAAGGTTGCACCCGCAGGACAGCCCTGTCGTTATGGAAAACAGTAAAGGGTGGCTTGGCAGAAAGTGCCTGCAAGTCACTCACTCTGTGTGTGGAAGTAACCGCAACTAAAAACACAGTTTTAAAAGACAACTGTCTCAACGGACAAGAGTGTAAAGGCTCAAACGGAGCACCCATCAGAAAGTTTAAAACCAAATCCAAATCTGGAACCTGGAAAGGGGACGGTGGAAACATATTAGACGGTCCTTTCAGAAACTGAAATCAAAAGGAATCTTAAAGTAAGAACACACTTCAGACGAGCGCTTAAATATAGACAGCGCCACCATTAACCCTTAATGGTACCCATTTGAAGGCCCTTGTGGACTACAGAAAGCAGAAAAGACAACACCATAGGAATGGAACATTGGAAAGGATCCACGTTCTGACCCCTGCACCAGTCGCAGAACTTCCGCCAACGGTACAGGGATTTTGTTGCGGGCTGCCTCGCTGAAAGCAACACCTTCATCACGTCAACCAAGAAGTCCCAATCCTTGTATCTCAACCTTTCAGATACCAAGCATGAAGGTTGAGAGACCTGACCTCTGGATGGAGAACCTGATCCCCCTCCCGTGAGACCAGATTGTCTCGGTAGGGAAGACTGCGTAGAGGGAAGATGGACATGTCGAGAAGGTCCGGGTACCACGCTCTCCTGGCCCAATCTGGAGCAATGAGGATCATTCGGGAACCGAACCTCCGCAACACCTGAGGAATGACGGGGACTGGAGGAAACGCATACAGCAGTGGGAAAGACCACTACACTACGAACGCATCCCCTAAGGCTCCTCTTGGTGGAAATTCCCGCGAGCAGAACCTCTCGCAATTCCGGTTGACAATGGCGGCGAAGAGATCCACGTGTGGGGTTCCCCAAAGGGCGAAGATCTCCAAAAGGACTTCCTGAGCCAACTCCCACTCGTGAGAGACTGTGCTTTGCCTGCTCAGAGCGTCTGCCGCCACGTTTTTGTCTCCGGCCAGATCAACTGCCAAGATCGAGATTTCCTGTTGGATGGCACAGAACCAGAGCTTGCACGCCTCCCTGCATTACCTCTTTTTGTTGAGGTAATGCATGGCCACTGTGCTGTCCGTCATAATCAGAACAGTCTTCCCCCGCACATATGGCAGAAAGCCTTCAGGGCCAGCCTGATGGCTCTCAGCTCTAACAGATTGATGTGGAGTCTGGACTCCGACAGAGACCAACGGCCGCTGGCTGTCAACTCGTTGGCATGAGCGCCCCATCCTGTGAGGGATGTATCCGTCACGATCGTCACCTCTGGCTATGTTGCCAAAACGGTGCCCCCCCTCATCAGATTTCCTTTGTTGGCCCACCATAGAAGATCCTGGGCGACCGAGAGCGGAAACTGAACGGGATCCGACATCCTGCCAGAGAACTGCGACCACTGCATCTTGAGAGCTCATTGCAAGGATCTCATCCGCAGTCTGGCCTCTGGCACCAGAAAAATGCAGGACGCCATGAGGCCGAGCAACCTTAAGAATTCGAAAGCCGGGAGACTCTGGGCATGTTGAAACTTGTCCACCATCTGCAGAATGTGATGAGCCCTCACCTGGGGAGGCGAGCACTGCTCCGATGAAATGGAGCCGCTGGGAAGGTGTCAAATGCAACTTCTTTAAATTTAGGGAGAAGCCCAGCTTGTGAAGGGAATGGCAGCTAAGGGATAGATGATCCAGGGCTTTCTCGGGAGAACGCGCCCTGATCAGCCAATCGTCCAGGTAGGGGTAGACTGAATCCCCCCACCCCTCCTGAGGTACGCTGCCACAACCACCTTCAGCTTGGTGAAGACCCTCAGGGCGGAGGTCAATCCCAATGGACCAGAAACTGAAAGTGCAAGTGCAAGTGCAAGTCGCCAGCCCCGAACCTCAGGTACTTCCTGTGCTTGGGATGAATCGGCACATGAAAGTAAGCATCCTTGAGGTCCAGAGACACCAAGCAATCCTGACGTTGAAGGGCCCGGAGGACTTGAGAAAGAGTGACCATATTGAACTTGTCCTTCCTTAGAAGCTTGTTCAACCAACGCAAGACCACGATGGGTCTCAATCCCCCGTCTTTCTTTGGGATAAAAAAATAAGGGGAATACCATCCCTTGTTTCTCTCCGCTACAGTCAAAAGTTCTATGGCACCTTTCTCCAGCAGGGATAGGATTTCCTGTGCAAGGAGCGCATCCGGACGCTTCAAAGAGAGCTTCCCCGGGGGATTGTCTTGAGGCCGCTGAAGGAAGGGAAGGCAGAAGCCGTGGTCTATGATATCCAGAACCCACACATCTGAAGTAATGGCACGCCATTCTCCAAGATGCTATGCAAGTCTGCCCCCAACCGGCAAACCATGGGACATGGCCTCATGACTAAGCTGGAGCGGCTGCGGCAGTGCCTGAGGGCAAAGAAGCAACTGCCCGAGCGGCTTTGGCACGCCGAGTACCCCGTCCACCACGGATACCCTTACATTGGCCCCTTTGACTCGCAGCTCCTCTCGCTCTACTAAAGGATGAGAAATAACGAAAAGAACCTCGCCTCCATTGCTGTCCCCTAGGACGAAAAGGCAGAGATTGGCGGACTGCAGCGCCCAACGACTTCGCTGCAGCTTTCGAGGTCTGCAACCTCTCAAGACTCTAGTCAGCCTTGCTGCCAAAAAGATGTTCACCATCAAAGGGCATGTTGAGGAGCCGGGCTTGCACATCCGGAGCAAGACCCAACTTCCGCAACCACGCAAACCTGCGCATTACGGTGCTCGCTGCCATGGACCGGCTGACGCAATCAACCATGTCCAGACCCGACTGAACGGATTCACACATGGCGTTCTTGCCATCCTGCACAATAGCAAGGAAACTATCCCGTTCCTCCCCTTCGGGGTTATGATCAGCCGCTAAGGAAATGTAGTTCCACAGAGTGCGTGAAACGAGACAAGGCACACACAGAGTTGGCAGCCTGAAGCGCCAAACCCCCAGAAGAAAATACCTTCTTCGCCCAGCCGTCAAAACGTTTGTCGTCCCTATCAGGAGGTATGGTAGGGTACGACGCCTGCTTTGCGGGGGCCGTAGCCGCCTGCACCACCAAACTCTCCGGAGTAGGGTGCGTTGTCAAGTAGCAGGGGTCGCCACTGGCTGGGCGATATTTCCAGAGAAGTCCAAGCCACAGCCACCTTCTCTGCAAGGCCATATGGAATGGCAGCACCAGGTCAGTTGGAGGACCTTGGTCCAAGATATCAGTCTGGTCATTCTGCTGAAAATCCCTGAAAGGGGGGGGGGGGGGGGCAGCCCAACCCAGGTATTCAGTGACCCTCGACATGAGGCGCCGATATGAAGATTCGGCATGCGTGCCAGGCTCCGGCCTACCAAACTCCACCTCCGGAGAGGTGTCTGGACCACTGGTGTTGTGCAGCGACTGACGCAGCTCCTCAAGTTGACTGTGACCAGAAACAATGTCATCAGGAACCAATGCAGGAACCTCACCTTCCTCAGACCCCTCATCCACCTCAGAAATATAATCCAGAGACTGGAAAGAGGGTACAGAAAAGGGCACAAAGACATGTTTAGCCTTAGCCATCGCCTTTCTGGGGGGTGCCACCGTGCCACGTGGTACCTCCAACAAGGCTACCTCAAAAGGCGTCGAGGGCGTTGACAGAATGGTCGTCGACGTCGAGTGCGGCCCTGACAGCTTCGACAGCGTCGACACAGGCCTCGAGGGCAGAGCCCCGAGTGTGTCTCTCGACAGCCTGGGCGCCGATGACGTCGACGACTTCCTCGGAGGCGGGGCCTCGAGAGAGTCCGTCGACGACCTCGGCGCCACTGGCGTCAATGTCTTCTTCGAAGACTTCACAGAGTCTCGTGGTCTCGATGGCGTTGTGGACCGGGACCTGGAACGGGCATGCCTAGAGCGACCATCCTTGTCCAACCGGGACCTCGAAGGCGCCCGGTGGTTGCGACGACTGCTCGAGCCCGGAGGCGGACGAGCGGTGTCTGTAGCGCGGCCTCGACCGGCGTCCTCAGACGGCGTGGCCGGACCGGAGCCCTGCGACTGAAAAATCGCCAACATCTCCTTTCGGAACGAATCCCATTCCTCAGGCGTGGAATGCTTGTCGGGACAAGCTACCCACCGACGGGCGGAGTCCTCGGAATAGGACGGGGAAGGTGACCTGTGACGGCACTTCCTGGAGTGCCTCGAAGAGGCAGGAGGTATGGCAGGACTGACTCCCAGACCGAGACCCCCGGACTCACGACGACGATGCGGAGAGTCGCCCCTCGAATCGTTCGACGGAAGCCCTCGAGGGACATCGGCTCGACGCCATCTACACCCTCTGCTGAAAAGTTTCCGATGTGCACAGCTGTGGACATTACATATCATAGATGTGGAATACGTCAGAGGACACAATCCCTTCGAAGTATATTTGTGGATAATATTAAGTTTGCCTCCTTCTAGTGAATGTCTAAATAATTGTATAATACATTTATAAGTGTTTTACGAAGAAACCCTGAGTGTAAGTGTCTACTTGAACCACTGTGATTGTAAGACCTCTGTGTAACCTCTTGTACTGCTCACATTCCCTCTTGAGATAAGCCTGGCTGCTCAGCTCGCTACCACAAACTGTGTAATACAGACTTATACCAAAGGTTGGTTTTTGCTTACACCTGTAGTCCTAATTGTATGTGGTGGTCCCAGAGGGTACGGCGTGCAATTCTGCTTAACAGCAAAAATAAAGTTGGGGGGGGGGGGGGGGAGCCTGGGAAGTCCCTCTGCTGGACATTAGTCCCGGTTACGAGAGCCTTACCCAGATTCTTTAGCAGAGATTAAGGTTCTACAGGAAGTTTTAGAGCGAGCTAGCGCATTTAAAGTCTGATCCCTAACGCTATGTAAAAGTCAGTTCGAAGAGGGCTCAAAGTCTTACGAAGCAGCAGAACAGCAAAAAGTTAATGTGCATACTTTGTCTCTAGGTAATAATGCTTAGAAGATTAACACAACGGTGGAGACCCTGTTAAAAGACTTGCAAACGGGACACAAGCTGGCAGATTGGGTAAGAGTGGACACCCTGGACACCTCTTCGCGCATTCCAACGCTTTGGAGCGACTTCTCGGTTTATGGTAAGCAAATCCTTTTCACCTCACAGTACCTTAGAACAAAGTTTGGGTTTGTGACTGGATTCTCCTCTATGCAGCAGCGATCGACATGGTCTCCAGTGTTAGGAAAGATTTCTCTTTACTGTACCTTTCCTTCCATCTTTATGGACCCCCAAACATTTTGCTTTTATTTTTGATGCAGAGCTGCTCTTTTGGTAGTGCACTGGCTTTTGCTCATTATGTTATCGGGAAACTGACATGTCCTTGAGGTTGTCAGTACTGGGAAACATTGTTTCCCTTAGTCTTGAGATTTTGTTACTACTTTTAGTGACTTGCTATCACTAGTGGTAACTTCTATCATTGTACAATGCAGTACACTTTATATTTTGCCCTAGACTAACACTCGAAGGATTTTTGGTTACTCTAGGTGTGCTAAAAGGATAAGCTGGTGACAGCAGTGACTTTTCCCAATTTTTTGGGACTTTTCGTTTTAGCCTTACCGCGTTTGGCTACTAACTGTGGCTAGTGTCCAAATATGGCAGTGCAACATGGTGTTTTGCTTTTCCTTTGGCCATCTTGCTCCTTAGCCTTCTTCCTGGCCTGTGAGTCCAGGAAAATCCTTATAAGGACTTACAGTGCCCGGGAAAGCAGTAGTTGTTTGCAGGCTACTGGAGGGCTGTGATTTTGCTGGCAGGATGTGGGCTGGGACTGTCGGGTCCAAATCCAAACATTGGTTTCAGTGTGTCTGAGGCATATGTGTGTGTGTGTGTGTGTCTCTGAGGCATATGTGTGTGTATGTGTGTGTCTGAGGCATATGTGTGTGTGTATGTGTGTGTCTGAGGCATATGTGTGTGTGTATGTGTCTGTGTCTGAGGCGTGTGTGTGTGTGTCTGTGTCTGAGGCGTGTGTGTGTGTCTGTGTCTGAGGCGTGTGTGTGTGTGTCTGTGTCTGAGGCGTGTGTGTGTGTGTCTGTGTCTGAGGCGTGTGTGTGTGTGTCTGAGGCGTGTGTGTGTGTGTGTGTCTGTGTCTGAGGCGTGTGTGTGTGTGTGTCTGTCTGAGGCGTGTGTGTGTGTGTCTGTGTCTGAGGCGTGTGTGTGTGTGTGTGTGTGTGTGTCTGAGGCGTGTGTGCGTCTGTGTCTGAGGCGTGTGTGCGTCTGTGTCTGAGGCGTGTGTGTGTGCGTCTGTGTCTGAGGCGTGTGTGCGTCTGTGTCTGAGGCGTGTGTGCGTCTGTGTCTGAGGCGTGTGTGCGTCTGTGTCTGAGGCGTGTGTGCGTCTGTGTCTGAGGCGTGTGTGCGTCTGTGTCTGAGGCGTGTGTGCGTCTGTGTCTGAGGCGTGTGTGCGTCTGTGTCTGAGGCGTGTGTGCGTCTGTGTCTGAGGCGTGTGTGCGTCTGTGTCTGAGGCGTGTGTGCGTCTGTGTCTGAGGCGTGTGTGCGTCTGTGTCTGAGGCGTGTGTGCGTCTGTGTCTGAGGCGTGTGTGCGTCTGTGTCTGAGGCGTGTGTGCGTCTGTGTCTGAGGCGTGTGTGCGTCTGTGTCTGTGTCTGTGCGTGTGCGTGTGCGCGTGTGTGTTTTCTTTGGCTAGTGAGGGGAGCTGCTCTTACCTGGCTTTTAGGATAAGAAGAGGACCCAAGCACCCATTTCTCAGAGATCCTATAGAAACCTGAAGGCGACAAGTCTTCTCTCCAAATGTGAGACCTGCGAAGAAACCAGAGACGCGTCGGAAGGAGGCCTGGCTACCAGCTTCTGCTGCTGTCCTTGAGGAGCCCTGTCTTGCTGAAGATCTTTAACAGTCCTGAGAAGGAGCAGTGACCTTGGGAGTGGAGGGAACATTCATTCCTGACGTCTGCTCGGTACACTGCAAAGTAGAGCCTTCGGTAGTGTACCGGCGTTGGGGATAATTCTCAGAAATGTACTGGAGGGGTTACCTAGTATCCCCTTTGTCTAGCTCCTCAAGTAACAATGTTATGTTGCCCTTTCCTCACTGAATGGCTGGTGGCAGTGGATTAGTTTTAACTACTGTGGCGTGCATTTACCGCGGGTTGCGTTCCCAGCTGCAGTAAAGCACCAAAGGGTGCCATTTTTTTTCAAAATGGCCCGGTACTCTTTTTTTGCCATTTCTTTGTGGAAAGGTCCTTCTCGAGATTTACTCTGCGCGCCAACCAGGTTTGGTCCCATTGTGCGCTTTGCCTTTGGCAGGATTCACGCGTGAAGCCTGCCTCTCGCTCCATGGGGTGTGGCGGGGGCAGGAAGTGAGGGAAGTGCCCAAAGCTCTCTTGTGCTTTTAGTCTCCTAGGAGACCCAAATGAACTCAGTGGTGATTGGCTGGCTGATTGTCCAGCAAGGACAGCCACCCTGCTGGGTGAGTGACAGCTAGGCTGGAATGAATGGGAGAGAACTGAATAAAAGGCGAGTCTTTTGGCTTGGAAGGCTGAGTACTGGACGAAGAAACCGAAGAAGAGCTTGGAAGAGACGCCTGCTGCAGGTAAGGTCTCTGGGGTCCAGTGAAGGGTTCTAATGATCAGAGTACAAGTTAAACTAGGTAACAGGAAGTACACCCAACTTTCAGAAGTCTTGCGCAAGCAAGCAGTAGCAAAGCCAATATTGTTAGAATCAATGTTATTATAAGCCCATAGACTTCTAATGGGAGTTTAGGGGGTAGGTAATAATCACTAACTTGGACACACTGGAGCCAGAGGCGGGTTTCACTTCAGAAACCCAGCCAAAGGCGAAATTAACCAAGAGACCAAACCTGGTTTGGCGCACAGAGAAAATCTCTAGAAGGACCTTTCTACAAAGACATGGTGAAAAAAGAAGACCGGGGGACCATTTTGTCAAAGATGGCTCTGTGCCATTTTGAAGAAGATGGCTCCAGAGGTTGCGAACGCAGCCCGCGGTAAATGCAAAGCATGGTAGTTCAAACGAAACACCTGCCACCAGCCATTCTGTGAGGAAAGGGCAACATAAAAATGTTACATGAGCATCTAGACACGGGGGATACTAAGTAACCCCTCCAGCACTTTACTTCTCTGGGAAACAGTAGTTTATCCCAGAGAAGGTATTTAAACCTTGGGAAATCTGAAAGACTTCCCTGTGCCACTGTACTGAAGAGGTGCTGTGTGACACAATGTAAAAGATGATGCTTATGGAGTTTGTCAGACTCCACAACCAAAAGAAACAGTTCAAAAATCACATTAAAATACATGAGAGAGTGGGGGAAAAGGGTCACACACTCTCCAGGTTAAAAAAAATCAAGTCCTAAAAATCCAGCAAAGTTGCTGGGGGTCTCTAAGGTGGAGGGATTTAGCACATTTTTGAGAATTCTCCCTAACACACACCTATTGGTATAGGTCTGTACTACGCAAGTTGGTAGAGTGACTGAGCAGCCAGACTTATATCAAGAGGGGTACATGCGAGCTGTAGAGATGCAGCATCGAAAATCACACATACTAGTATCCAAATAACGCTTACACTGAAGGTTTTCTAGTAAAATAATTCTTTATTTAACTGTCAGTTTTAAATAAGATTTCTTTAAAAAGGGCAATGTGCAACAATCAAAATACACTTCATAACACGTTCTCAGAATCAAGATAAGCAAGTAGATACTGGTTAGAGATGCTTCATACACACTTCCTACACAAAGGGGTAAATTCAATTACTAGGACAGTATTGGCATTTATATATCACTGTTGTATTTGGTAGAATTCTGAGGTTGTGAAAAAGGTAGGGTTAATGGAAGGAAAAAGGTTAACATATTCTCAGAGCATGTGAACACTTTCGAAATCCCCCAAGGAAGTCCAGATAGAAACCTTGCCCAGCATTATTAGTTAATCAAGGAACAAGTTACTTACCTGTAACTGTTGTTCTCCAGCATAGGTCTGGCATAGATTCACATGCTCATGAATATTCCCTGTCGTCAGGCTGGGAATCCTCAGTAAAGAAAAAATCGGTTTCAGTTTAATTTCTGAACTGTCTTTCTCCTAACAACCAATCACTGGTCTCTGGGTCATACTGCCCCCAGCCAATGACTGCCCTCTACATAACCCCTCCTCTGGCAGCCATCTTCAGATTTGGTACAACGTAAAGTGGCAGTAGGACCAAGAGAAGAACGCAGAGGGGTAGGCGGGAGGGTTCGCATGTGAATCCATGCCAGACAATGCTGGAGAACAACAGTTACAGATAAGATTCACACACATGCCCAACCACGGGAGGTGGCAAGGCTCCACATTAAGCATCTCTTACCTCCACACCAGGCTCACCTTCAAGCGAACAGGTTGCGCAACACTGCCTGGCCGACTCTGGACTCATCCCTGGAATCCCAGTCAACGCAGTAGAATTTCGTGAAGGTGTGCGTCGCCCTCCAAGTAGCAGCCCTGCAGATGTCAAGCAGGGGCACACCAGACAGGAACGCCATAGTTGCAGCAATCGCTCTGGTTGAATGGTCTATCAGACGGCCAGGCAACGGTCGGTTTGCCAACCGGTGACAATAAATGATGCAGCCGCCTGGAAATGGAAGCCTTGAAGAGGGCCTTCCCTTGGTTCACAGGGCCAAAGTTCACAAACAGCTGTGATGTCTTCCGAAAACACTTTGTGCGGTCCACGTAGAACTTCAGCGCTCTAGCCACATCCAGCGAGTGCAAAGTCCTCTCAGCTGGCGACAAAGGCGATGGGAAGAAAACAGGTAACACCACTGGGCTCGTTGAGATGGAAGTCCGGCGGCGCCTTGGGCAAGAAAGAGCTTTGCGTCTGTAGCACCACCCTCATCTCGTGGAATGACAAGTAAGGAGGTCTACAAGAGAGCCTGGATCTCTCCCACTCGTCGTGCAGAGGCGATGTTCACGTCAGCACCACGTTGATCTCCAATGCCGGGGCCGGAGCCTTCACCGGCGGGAACTAACAGAAAAGGCCTTTTATGAATTCCTTGACCAGGCGATGTGACCATAACGATGACCGCCGCCCCGGAGTAGCGGGAGATAGCCGGCAGATGAACATTGATGGAAGCCTGGGCTAACCCTGCCTTGGCCAGCGACAAATAAGGCAGCACCTGCGGGGCCATAATCCATAGAGGGTCGAGTTTCTGTGCACAGCAACAGACGGCGAACCTCTTCCACTTATGTCCATAGCATTTCAGTGTATTTCAGTGTAGACAAAGCCCTGCCCTTGGCAAGCACCGCCTTGCTTTCCACCGGGAGATCGTATCCACCAAACTCTAGCGCTGCAGGAGCCAGGCCTGCAAGCTCAGCGACCCTGGGTCGTGGTGCAGAATCGCACCCCCTTCCCTGGTGAGAAGATCTGCGTCCACCGGAACCTTGACTGGAGGGGACGCTGACATGTCCAGAAGGTTCGGGTACCATATCTGCCTCGGCCACGCTGGTGCGACGAGGATCATCCCGCACCGGCAACGTCTGATTTGATTGATGAGTCGCAACAGAGGAGATGCATAGAGGAACAGGCCGTCCCAGGGGAAGGAGAATGCATTCCCCAAGCTCCCCGGCTGGGGAAACCTGCTGGCGAACCTCCGGCACTTGGTGTTCGTCGCCGTCGCAAACAGATCCATCTGGGGATTTCCCCATAGGCGGAATAGAAGATCCACTTGGTCCCGCCGAAGCTCCCACTCCTGGCACGAGTGCAGTTCCCTGCTGAGAGAGTCGGCCACGGTGTTCTTCACTCCTGCCAAGTGAAATGGGACAAGAAACATCCCCATGGGCGACGGCCCATCGCCATAGGTCCTACGACCTCTTTGGAGAGCGCCGGGGATCTGGTGCCCCCCTGCTTCCGGATGTAAAACATTGCGGTGGTGGTGTCTGTAAAAATCCGCGCCACCTTGCCCTTGAGGGACGGAAGGAAAGGCTTGAGGGCCCAAAATACAGCCTGTAGCTCCAGAATGTTGATGCGACACGACTTCTGCTCTGGTAGCCTCAGGCCTCTTGCGTGGAGACCACAGGTGTGTGTACCCCCATCCGTCCAGGGATGCGTCCGTTGTGACCGTCTCCTGGTGAGGGGGGTCTGGAAATCCACACCCACCAACAGATGCGCGTGGACACCACAACACCAAATCGCTCAACGGAAACTCTCGTCGAGGGTGATCTTGTGCTCAAAGCTTCCCGATACCTGGATCCAACGGGCGTTGAGGAACTCCTGCAGTGGTTGCATCCGCAGCCTGTACAGGTGCTCGAGCAAATGCACGACATCATGCCGAGGAGGGACTTGATCGACCTCATCCTTGTTAATGGAGAAGTGGAAATAGGCCTCCTTCAGGTCCAGCGACGATAGGAAATCCCCTTCTTGCAGTTGTCACAGCACGTGCTGAAGGGTGACATCCGAAACCTCAGGGACCTGATGTACTTGTGGAGGCGGCGGGGGTCTGGTATGGGTCTCCAACCGCCAGTATTCTTACACTCCGGAGCCCCAGAGCTTTTTTGGGACGAATTATATTGCGCCGTTCTTCCACACGGCCCGTACCTCCAGCAGAAGTTGAGGGAAGTGATTTTCCTTCCTGGCCACCGGTGGAATGCGTGGGCACTTCCATTGAAATTCCAGGGTGTGCCCGTGGGCCAGGTGGGGCTTGCTGCCCGGGCATCTTTGTCTGGAGCCACTCGGAGAGCCGCTTGCGACGGTCCTTCATGGTGCGAGGCACCATATCCTTGCAGAACCCACAGGTCTCCTACACATGCGTTAGGTCGGAATGTAGGCAGTAAAGGCACAGGGAGTGCCCATCGTCCAGGAAAAGGTTCCGTAGTCCACATCCAGGGCAGATCCTGAACAGAGGCGTCGAGTCTCCTTTATCTTCAGCCATGTCCATGCGGAGTAGGTCTCAAAGAATGTTCCGGAATCCTCAAAGAAGGGAACTCGACGATAAATCGCCCTTGAGGGGCATGG
Source organism: Ambystoma mexicanum (assembly GCF_040938575.1). Lineage (NCBI taxonomy): Eukaryota > Metazoa > Chordata > Amphibia > Caudata > Ambystomatidae > Ambystoma > Ambystoma mexicanum. The sequence goes on from NC_090924.1 coordinate 280,961,367, forward strand.
AAAGTTCAGAAAAACGGTTCCCCGTTAGTCGGATGATGGATCGATTGAGCTTGAGGCTTGATTGACTGAAAAATGAGAAAACTAACAAAAAGCGCAAAACGCAGTAAAAAGCCCGAGAGCTAATCACGAGGACTACCAACACTTGAAAGTGGTGTAAAAATCTGAAGATGGCTGCCAGAGGAGGGGCTTAGGTAGAGGGCAGTCATTGGCTGGGGGCAGTATGACCCAGAGACCAGTGATTGGTTGTTAGTAGAAAGACAGTTCAGAAATGAAACTGAAACGGATTTTTTCTTTACCGAGGATCCCCAGCCTGACAACAGGGAATATTCATAAGCATGTGAATCCATGCCAGACCCCATGCTGGAGAACCAATATATCACCTATGATTGACAGTTCGAGTCAAAGTCAATGGGACAGAAGAGTCTACAGGGAGCCAGGACTGCCAAAGTCAATTTGAACAATGTCTATGGAGCGGAGGCACTTCTTAGCATGAAAGTTCTTGCACAGAGTTAGAGAGTTTGCTGTAGAAAATCACTGTTCGGCCACAAGCTGTTACACATGTGAAAGGTTAGAGTTAGAATAACTATAGAAGGGCAGCTACTGCAAATCTCAACAGAGACAAGCAAGCTACAGACAGAACGGTAAGTACCCCTTAGTCAGAACAGTACCTTAGGTTTGAAGAAGAGGATACAGCTGGAGTCTTTCCTGGTTGCAGACTTGAAGATCCTGTGTTCCTGGGCCTCAGTCGTGGGGACAAGTGGGTGGACGTCTGGAGAACTCCTTCACAGCAGTTCGCAGGCAGCTAAGGGCTCTTTTCAGTTCAGCGGCACTTCGCCGTTTCCGCTACCGGCGAATAGCACCACTGCAGATCTTGGACACTTGGACTTTCTCCGTTCCTTGAGTCCAGCACTCTGGTGAGGCAACTCGAGCTTGGGTCGTCCTGCTTCGGGACGGTCCTCAGGATCTGCCTGGAGCTCTGGTATGGCTTAAAGACTATGCACTCTACTATGGATTTCTCGACCCCTGGCACTCGTTTCCTGCAGCAGCAAAGAAGTACAGACAGTTGGGGAAGGTCTTCCAGCAAAGTTTGTCTTAGGGTTAGTTGGTCCCACCAACCCAAGTGAATGAGTTGTCCTCTCCAGAGCTTCTCTAGTCCATTCGGAAAAGCAGTTTCAGCACAGCAGCAGGGCTTCACCAGGCAGTTCAATGGTCCAGGAGGATGCAGCAAGCTTCTCTGCACGATTCCTTCGTCGGATGTTTCGTCCAATGGTGGACTCTGTTCAGTTCAAGAAGCCTCGCCTTTTATGCATGTTTCTCCCATTCAGGCACAGCCTAGCTGTCACTCACACAGCAGGGTGGCTGTCCTGCAACGACAGCCAGCCAGCCAGTCAATCATGACAGGGTGCATTCAGGTTACCAAGGAGACTAAGGACAGGGAGCTTCAGGCGCCTCCCTAGCTTCCTGCCCTTCCAGACACACTGGAGCCAGAGGCGGTTTCAGGACTGAAGCCCACCAAAGGCAAAACAAACAAAAGGGTTCAACCTGGTTTGGCGCGCAGAATAACACCCAAAAAAAGACCCCACAAGCAAGAAATGGCAAAAAAAGACGACCTGGGCCATTTTGACAAAATGGTCACCCACGGTGTTACACTGTAGCTGAGAATTCAGCCTGTGGTAGAAAAGCACCATGGTAGGAAAATTAAACCACTGCCACCAGCCATTTAAAGTAGTGAGGGTAACAAAAAAATGTTATATGTGTGATGTAGAAAAAGGGGCTAAATAACCCTGCAGCACTATATTTAAGATGGTTTGTGCTGGATCTACAAAGAGAAAAGTTAGGTAAAGTCAATTTCACTTTACTATTCTTGGGAACAGTAGTTCACCCAAGAAAAGGTATTTAAAACTCCAGAGAAATCTAAAGGATTTCTCTGTGACACTGCACTGATGGTACTGTGTGTCACCATACAAAAAGTAGATGCCTATGGAGTTTGTCAGACTCCAAAAACAAAGAATCCAAATCAGATCAAGAATACATGAGAGTGAGAAAAAGGTCTCGCTCACTCCAGGATAAAAAATAAAAAAAGTCCTAAAGACCAGCACAAGAGCTGGGGGTCTATAAGGTTGAACGGAATTAGCACAAAAATGAGAATTCTCACCAGCATCCAGCAGGCGTCTACAAAAGTTTCAGCAGGAATCGGACTTCGGAAGACGTCGCACATTACTAAGGCGTGAGGTCCCTGGCGGATTGCACCCCAGCAAAGCCACAGCACGTCGAGTGACAGCTGGTTTTGCAGGTCTTCTAAAGGCTAGTGAGTCTCACCAGCCTCTGGGACTGAGTCGTCTTCGGAACACTCAGGTCGCTTGGAAGGAAGGGTGACATCAGGCTCTCCGGTCACTGGAATCAGTTACAGTTGTCGTTTCTTCATCTTCCTCTTCGGACTCAGCTCCAGCGGTCGACTTGTCTTCAGCTTCTATAATCAGACTTTTATTCAGGAACCCATGCACAACTTCTGCAAACTCTCCTTGCAGTTTACAGAAATACCTGGCTGGCTGTCCAATCAGGACAGTCAGCTCCCCAGTAGTAACTGGTTCCTTTCAGGCAGACTGGAAGACAAAGGGCTGCAGAGTTTTGGACTACTCCCTCACTTCCTGCCTTCACAGACACTCTGAAGCCTCAGGGGGGAACACAACCTGTTTCAAGACAATACTTCAACCAGGACCTCCCCCCCACCCCCCATCTAGGACGGTAGAGGAAGACCCAAGAAAGGACAATCGCACACAAAATGGCGAAAAAAGAAGGAAGTTAATGTTCTAGCAGAACAGTGATCCTCCTGTGCATTACAGAGGCCCAGTTGACAGCCTGCAAGTAATAGTGACTAAAGTCATTAAGGTATAACCACTGCCACCAGCTCGCCACTGCAACAAAAATGTGAGAAAGGGGATACTATGCATCACCCCAGCACTCAACATAAGGTGGGGTATTGCTGGTCTTGCATATAAAATGTAAAGGGGATGAAAATCAGGAACAGTAATTCACATACGGTTTATTAAGAGAATTTAAAAAGGGAAGCCCCAAGGGCAACCCAGCAACACTGCACATAAGATGCTGTGTGCTGCCACAGTAAACTCCATTCAGCCCAAACATTATAGAGAGCTCTGAATCCAAACATACACTATGGAGAGACATAAAAAGGTCACCTGTAAAAGAATGGGAGAGAAGAAAAAGATTCCCACTCACCCAGGAGCAAGGAAAAATAATCACCGTCCAGCAAAAGGTTCTGGGGTTCACAGAGGTAAGGAAGATTTCTCACACAAATATAAATCGTACCCAATAGTGGCCCAGTGGCCCATCTGAACTTTGAGAGACTCATACTAGAGAGACAGGATTATGTTGAAGTTATACAAAGTTGTTAAGAGTTTGGAAAGTGCGCATATATAGTTACGGTGGTTTACTATGTGATGTGTTACTTTAAAAGCTACAAAGAGTATTGAAAGTGAATCTATATGGTATATATGTGTTTTAAATGTCTTTTTTTATATAACTCTTCAGTGTGCACAAGTTTATTTGAACTAATGTATACTCTGAGGTCTTTGTACCCAACTAACAGCCCTCCACAGCCGTTGTTTTTCCAAGTTCAACCTTCGGGCATGGTGGATCTTCCACTTGTGTAAAAAGATGCCTGCTCTTGCAGTTTCAGCCTTCCTGACCAAAGAGAAGCCGTGAAGGGCCTGATCCTTTAACGCACCACAAGGATCTCCTGTCAGCACCCGACTCTGGTGACTCCCGCTGTAACCCACCTTCTTCGTGTTAGGGAGAATTCTCATAAATGTGCGAATTCCCTTCACCTGCAACTTTGCTGGATTTTGAGGAATTGTTTTTTTTTACCTGGAGAGAGTGTGAGCCTTTTTACCCCACTCTCTCATGTATTTTGATGTGTGTTTTACTCTTGTGTTCTTTGATTGTGGAGTTTTAGACAACTCCATAGGCATCATCTTTTCATGTGTGCCACACAGCACCCTCAGTGCAGTGACACAGGGAAGTGTTTCAGGCTGTGCCAAGGTTTAAATACATTCTCTGGGATAAACTACTGTTTCCCAGAGAAAGTAAAGTGAAATTGTCTTTACTAGTCTTTCCACATTCCTAGACCCAGCACACACTATCTTACAATACAGTGCTGGAGGGGTTACTTAGTATCCCCCATGTCTAGAAACTCATGTAGGGGCCAATGTTTTTCAAGATGGCGTCTCAGCCTCCTTTGTTTAAACAGGTCCCGGTCGTCTTTTTTCGTCATTTCTTTTTGGAAAGGTCCTTCTAGAGTTTCTCTCTGCGGGCCAAACCAGGTTTGGTCCCTTTGCTCCTACGCCTTTGGCGGGCTTCAGGACTGAAGACTGCCTCTGGCGCCCGAATGTCTGGAGTGGGCAGGAAATGAGGGAGGTGCTCGAAAACTCCCTCTGCTTAGTCTCCAAGGAGACCCAAATGCACTCTGGCGTGATCGGCTGGCTGACTATCCGGCAAGGACAGCCACCCTGCTGGGTGAGCGGCAGCCAGGCTGGAATGAATAGGAGAAAACTGTTTAGAAAGGTGAGCCCCTTGGCTTGGAAGGCAGAGTCGACCACTAGAACGAAAGAACCGAAGACAAGCTGCAAGAGGACAGCTGCTGCAACTCCTGGACTGTTGGTTTGCCCGCCAAGTTCATCTCAACAGAGAAACCCTTCAAGGACGACTTCTCCTTTTGAGTTGGTGGGACCCATCAACTCGTAAGCCACCTGGATACCATTCTCGGAGCTGGTTGTATTTTCCTCAAAGTGCTGCAGGAAACCGAACAGCCAGGGAGTAGGACACCAGTTTGTGTATTTGACTATAGCTACCAGAATTGAAGTTTTGCCTTTGCCAGCTTTTTGACCAGTCCCAGTGCAGGAGTCCCCTGACATCCTCCCTCTTGTCCCCACGACTGAGGCTCAAGAACAGCGAGATCTGCAGGAACTGCCAGAAACAGACTTCTTCAGCTGCATCTTTTTCTTCATTGTAAGGTACTGTGAAAACCCGACCGAGAGAACTTACCTCTCACTGCGAAAGTGCTTGAAAGTTTGGCAACTTGCAGGCCTAGTCAGCTTGTGACCCAACATATGAATCTTTCTTTTACGAACTACTTCTGAGAACTTTGGAAAATACTTTTCCGTTTAACTTCCAGAACTGCTTTATCCTATACAAGACTTCAGCCCATTGACTTTGGCCTAACCTATTGCATTGACTCAACTCCTCTGGTGAACTCACACTATTTGCACTGTTTTAAGAGTAACTGTAATATTTGTTTTATTAACTTGTGCCTTTTTGCTCCTACTTCAAATGCTCTGAATGCCAGTTTGCTCTTCCTTCAAAGTCGTTTAAATGCCTCAGAACCTGATATTGTGAAGTACTTATTTTTGTGTGATATAGATTGCCTCCTTCTAGTGAATGTTTTATAAGTGACTGTGAAATAAATTAATAAGTGTTCCACAATAAGAGTCTATTTGAATACTTGTAATTATAGACCTCTGTGTAACACCCTTACAGCTCACATTCCCTCTTGAGATAGGCCTGACTGCTCAGAAGCGCTACCACAAAACTGTGTAGTATAGACTTATACCCAAGGTTGGTTTTGCTTACACCTGTAGTCTGAGTTGTGTGTAGTGATCCCAAAGGGTACTGCATACAAACTTTGCCCAACACTTCGGGTCTTGGAGGTTGCCTGATCTGTGGAGGTCGTCATCTTGTAGTGCATCTTGCAGTGCTAAGGTGTCCAGAACAGTCTCACAAGAGTGGAGAAACCAGTAACTAGCCGGACCCAATCACGATACCAAAAGACACCTCTGCAACCGCGGCCCCAAAGACTCCCTTGACTGGACAAAGCCGATAAGTAAATGGACCCTGCAGATTCAGGAACCCTGGATGGTTGATGAAAAATCAAAATAATGGGGAGTGAGCTTGCAAAGCTATTCCTACCCCACCACTACCACCAAAGGGTTGTAAATGTGTCAAGCTTGAACCCTATCTCCCCTTGCCTGACTAAGAAAGATGGGGCTATTGTCAGGTATCCTCCTTGGGCTTCCTTAAGAGTGGTGGGATTGGGAGAGATAATTTGTAAGAACTTAACTTACCTTTTTATTCAACTTCTGGAACATTTACTCACAACCGTTGGCTTTGCCAACTTTTTTTCGCGAATCACATAGCAAACACCTCTGCAAGGAATATTTATGATTTGCTATGATTTGTAAATCTAAAATGAATGAATGTTTAAGAAAAATGTACCTTCACTAAAAATATTAAAAACAAAATAACAAAGCTTATAGATGGAGCCAATGAACATTTCTAGCAGTCCATCCTGCAATGAGTAAACTGTTCTTCAACACTTGAGCATTCTTTTGAAACTGATCTATTAACATTTTACAATTTGATGCAGCACACATTACGCATTGCAAAACTATGTCTACACAGCAATACTTCTCTATCAAAGCCAAACACTGGATTGGTAGCTGGTATGTAAATGTGATACTAAGGCTCAGAAGAAACACAAACTTACCATCATTTGATCACAGAATTTATCGTTGAATGAATTGGGAAATAGCCGCGTGACAGAAGTCAGACGGTTGACAACGTTTAAAGTCAGGCTACGATAGTCACCCAGCATCATCAGTAAAGGCCTCATATGAGTGTGGATCTGATCGACCTCTATTGTAGCACCTTCCAAAAACTGAAAAGAAAAGTAATCCTTATTATCCAAGTTCAATCTTCTGGGAAAGAAAGCAAGTGATAAGTGCATTATTGAAACCAGTCTTTAAAATGTTTCTGCTATGAGCACAAATCCTCACATCAAATCAATATATTAAATAAAACATTTAACATTAACAAAACATTTTTTATTTGAAAATATATGCTCAGACTCAATACTATCCAGAAAAAGTGACCAATTGCCTTCAAACAAACAATGTACGACTGAAGTGACGCTCGGATTAGTGAGTCAAGAAAAAATACATTAAGGCAATCAAGAAAACAGATGAATGTTCCTTTTGCTCCACTTGAATCATAGGAAATCTTGCCAAATACATGATATGTACCAGAAGCAAGTAAGCAACAACTTAATCTCAGTTGACATTTTAAGATGGATTTCCAAAATCAACCCTCGGAATGGATTTTGGGAGGGCACCCTATTATGGTGAACAAGGAGACACTGAGAACAAGCCAAACCCAACCCATGTAGGGAAGCAGAGAGGTAAGGCTTAGTCTCAGGAGGGTTGTGAGAGTGGTCTATGGCAACAATGAGTCCACATGCATCGCTGTTAGGGAACATTCTCAGAAATGTGCTAATTCCCTCCACCTTAGAGACCCCCAGCAACTTTGATGGATTTTGAGGACTTGATTTTTTTTACCTGAAGAGAGTGCGACCCTTTTTTCCCCCACACTCATGTATTTTAATGTGATTTAGTACACCGTGTTTCTTTTGGTTGTGGAATCTGACCAACTCCACAGGCATCATCTTTTACATTGTGTCACACAGCACCTTCAATACAGTGGCACAGGGAAGTCTTTCAGATTTCCCAAAGGTTTAAATGCCTTCTCTGGGATAAACTACTGTTTCCCAGAGCAGTAAAGTGAAATTGACTTTACTTACATTCGTAACTTTCTAGACCCAGCACGCACTATTTTACAATAGGGTGCTGGAGGGGTTACCTAGTATCCCCTTTGTCTAGCTTCTCATGTAAACATGCTTATGTAACCCCTTTTTCACTGAATGGCTGGTGGCAGTGGTTTCACTTCAACTACCATGGTGTGCATTTACCGCGGGCTGCGTTCGCAGCTGCAGTAAAGCACCCAAGGGTGCCATTTTTGTCTAAACGGCCCGGTCTTCTTTCTTCCCCCAATTTCTTTGTGGAAATGTCCTTCTAGAGATTTACTCTGCGGGCCAAACCAGGTTTGGTCCCATTGTTCGCTTTGCCTTTGGCGGGATTCACGAGTGAAGCCCGCCTCTTGCTCGAGGGTGTCTGGGGTAGGCAGGAAGTGAGGGAGGTGCCCGAAGCACCCTGTGCTTAGTCTATCACCAGGTTTGAGACCATTTAAGCAATAATAGAGGATACTTATTAGAGGGGACGACGACCGGGCGCATGGAGGAAAGGGGACTATGGACTAAGAGTAAAGTAGTCACTACGGTGAGTAACTTTGTTATACTCCTACGTCTCGTCCCCTTTCCTCCATACTTTTGGGAGATTACCAAGCACTCCTTACAGAATAACGGGTTGATGGAACTCCTTTACTGAAAGAGGTTTTGAGAAAAGCTTGCCCGAACTGAGCATCAGCCCTGGAGTTCAGGTCTAAGCAGTAATGTTTCACAAAAGCTGGTGGGAAAGACCACGCAGCTACTTTGGCAACGGTTCGATGTGTTTACAGAGCGACCAATAGGTAGGAGGCAATGAGGGGAAAGCATAAGCTTTCATGTTGACCCACGAGCTGAAAAGAGGACCACCTCTGGCGTGCCGCATTGCTGGAAAAGTTGGAGATGATATTGCTGTTCATCTCACACTCGTAACCGATGCCGACTGGTACCTGAATTAATCTGCAGTCACATTGAGGTGACCCGGGATGTGTGGAGCCTGGAGCCAAACAATATGCTGGATAGGCCAGCCCAAATTTGCATGACAAGATCCACAAGGAGAGGAGAGTCTTTGTCGCCCTGCTTGTTGATGTAAAACCTCACTTTAAGGGCGGTATCTTAAAAGGCAGCTGTGACCCGCAGAGATTGGGCCGCCATTATCACACACCAGGGGTGAACTGCGTCACAGGAGCAAGAGAAGCAATAGTCTCCCCAGGGGAGTCAGGGGCCTTGCATGCCATCTGAGCCTTGAACAAGGAACCTCGGCAGAGCCGGTACTGGCAGATCTAGGGTGTTTAACTAGATGTGTCAGGGGCTTCCCTCTAGTGAGGATCCTCGGCAAACAATGTACTGGAAGGTACATGGTACGTGACCGCCTTCCTTCGCCCCCTCAACAGAACTGGTATCACCACAGCAGCGCGCGTGGAAAGGCATAGGGATATACCTTACAGCCAGGACCCTCGATGAGGGAGTCTCAATTCTGTTGGTGACCGATTTAGCCCCAAGCAGGGGAACCTCAGGTTTAACCCTGGTCTTATAGCCACCTCGAGAGGGGCCTCGAGCCAAGAATCGGTACAGTTAGCTCCAGATGGAGAAGCCTCAGGGCGAACCCAGGTATCCAAAGCCACAGCAGAACTGGGGTCAGCCTTAGCCCCAAATGGGGAACCTTGGAAGAAGATCTGGTATTGGGAGACCACTGCAGGGCCCCTCAGAGTAGTTTCCGGTGCGTCTCGCTGAGCTGAGACCAAAAAGAGTACCCGAATCTGAAGTGTTCTGCTCCCAAAGAGAACCGCAGATATTTCATATGCGGGCTCCAGAGAACATCAGATATTTCATATGCGGGCTCCTAGTCAGAATGTGCATTTACGCATCCTGGAAGACCATCACACTGAGACAATCACCCTTGCAAAGAGAGGACTTTATTTGGCAAGGGCGTGATCAACTTGAATTTACGGAAGAGAGGTTTGAAGGGTGGGGTAGGAGGAAATGGCAAACGAAAACCCACCTAAACGATGGACAAACCCCACCAGTCTTCCGTGATGGTTTGCCAAGACTCCAGATGAGACTAGATTGGTCCTCCCAACGAAGTGTAGTGTGACCGACAAAAAAATATCATTTGGTGATGTCGGCAGGGAGATTATCTGTCCCTGTAGAGGAGGCTGACAGCCGAGAGAAAAACCAACCACCTTGCCGCTGCCACTTAAGGCAGGGCTACCAACAGGAGTTTCAGATCGGTGCGCACTGCGACCCTGAAACCCCCTGATCCCAGAGAAGGACCGAGTCTGAGACGATAACCTCTGTGTACAAGGGGCCTTAGCTGAAGCTGCCGCCAGGACCAACAAACAGGCTCCTGTTGTCCAAATAGCGCGTAAAAAACTGCTCGGCCCCAAAGGAAAAGCTCCCAGCGCCAGTCGAAATAAAAGTTGGTGTAAGGGAGGTATCCAAAATGGCTGCCGTGGACCAAGGAGGCTGGGCCGCCATTTAGTCAACACCTGAAGAGAACTGCGTCATAGGAGAAATGAGGCACCTGTCCCCTCAGGGGATTCAGGGGACTTAAGAAAAACAGCCTTGAAACAAGGATCCTCGGCCGAGCCGGTGCTGGCAGATCTAGGATGTTTAGTGAACATCCTAAGAACTGACCCAGAATTAGCCTCCAATGGAGGAACCTCGGGAGAGCAAGTACTGGAAGGCCTGCTGCTGATCATCCTCTTTATCCCCTCGACAGAATCGGTACCACCACACCCCGAGACGGTTGAGGAATGTATCCTACCGACAGGACCCTTAGAAGATCCCTCAACTCCGTCGGTACTGTATTTAGAGGAACCTTGCGTTTTAACCCAGAATATATAGCTCCCTCAAGAGGGGCCTCGAGCCGTGGCTCAGTGTGACAAGCACCAGAAACGGAGACCTCAGGGCATACCCCGGTATCAGTGTAGAAAACTCCAGACATGAAGACCTCAGGGCGAACCCTGGCAACCAGAGCCAAAGACTAACTGAGCTGAAACTTAGCACCCAAATGGTGAACCTCGGAACCAAGTCCGGTTTTGGCAGGTCCTCTACGGGACCCACAGAACACACTGGTGCGCCTATTACGCCCTTGAGGCACCTCAGGGGAATCGCTGGTAACTGAGCTACACAAGCCCCTCCCGGTCATTGAATACTCTCACCGAGCGGGGCTGCTCATCGCCGTCCTCATGCGCTTAAGGCTCATCCCAACGAGGCGGAAACAGAAGACTGGTCCTCCACACCTAAGGCCTCAGGTTTTGAAAGAAAAACCGAATCGGAGCTGCCGGGGTGGAACAGGAGTGAAAAGACGCTTGAAATACAGCCTCATAGGGTCAGAGTGCCTGAGCATCTGAAACTTCCCAAAAAAATCATCCTCAGCCGAGGGCTTAGGAGGATGGTTGCCAGGAGGGTCCACCCCCAGCCGGGTCCACATAGATCAGAGGAGCAAAAGCATGAGGGAGCGAGACAGTATGAGGCAGCGGAGCTCACGCACGCCTGTCAAAGAAGGGCGGAACGGGTTTCTATTGCCAAAAGGAATGCTCGCAGCACCAGACGTTGCGAACGTAGGTGTAAGGGAGGTATCCAAAATGGCCACTGTAGGCCACGCAGGTTGGGCTGCCATTTGTCACCACCTGAAGATAAAAATGCATCACATGCGTAGCTGAGGCAATTGCCTCCTCAGGAGAGTCAGGGGGCTTAAGTAACACTTTAGCCTTACAAGGAACCTCGGCAGAGCCGGTACTGGGTGGTCTTGGATGCTTAGTCGACTTCAAACCAGTCTCAAAATTAGCCTCCAACGGAGGAACCTCTAAAAAACCGGTACCAGAGGGAATGCGGTCTGTGACCCCCCCACCTCTATGACCCCTCAACAGAACCTGTACCACCACAGCCCTGAGCGTGGGACGGTTGAGGACAATACCTCACCGTCAAGACCCTCAGAGAAGGCCTCTCAGATCTGTCGATATAGACTTTAACCTCCACAAGAGGAACCTAAGGTTTCAACCTGGTACGTAAAGCTCCCTTAAAAGAGGCCTCGAGTCGGGACTCGGTACAGGCTTTAGCCTCCACAAGAGGAACCTTTAACTTTAGCACCATGATGGTGAACCTCGGAACAATGTCCGGTACTGGCAGGTCTGTCAGAACCCTCCGAGGAATCTCTGGTACGCCTGTTAGGCATTTGGGGCACTGCAGGGGAAACCCTGGTGACAGAGCTACAAGAAAGGCTCTTAAAGTACTCCCTCATGGGGTCAGAGTGCATAACTGTCTGAAACACCCCGAAAAAGGCATCCTCTGACGAAGAGGCTGCCAGGAAGCGAGACCGTTTGCAGTAGTGGCATACCTTAGCCTTGTTAAGAGGAACCTCAGAACAGAGTCTGGTCTTAATAGCTCCCTCAACTGGTGCCTCGAACCGTGGTTCGGTACAGAAAGCCTCAACAGAGGCCTCAGGGCACACCCCAGTGTCTGTGTGGGAAGCTCCAGACAAGGAGACCTTGGAGCGAACTCCGGTACCCAATGCCTCAGCACGACTATGCTGCCTATTAGCACCCGATCAGTGAATCTCGAATCGTGACCCGGTATAGGCAGTCTCCTCGCAGAAACCCTCAGAGAAAACCCTTGTATGCCTATTAAGCCTGCAAGCTTTTGAAGCCCCTCCCGGATTTGGAGGACCCCGGGAAGGAGTCCCGCGGCCGGGGAGCCGTGAAAAGGAACAAGTTGCTTACCTGTAACTGTTGTTCTCCAGCATGGGTCTGGCATGGATTCACATGCTCATGAATATTCCCCGTCGTCAGGCTGGGAATCCTCGGTAAAGAAAAAATCAGTATCAGTTTCGTTTCTGATCTGATCTGTCTTTCGTAGTAGTAACCAATCACTGATCTCTGCGTCATACTGACCACAGCCAATGACTGCCCTCTACCTAAGCCCCGCCTCTGGCAGCCATCTTCAGATTTGGTAGCACGTGAAGTGGCAGTATGACCAAGTGAAGAGCCGCAGAGGGGTAGGCGGGAGGGTTCGCATGTGAATCCATGCCAGACCCATGCTGGAGAACAACAGTTACAGGTAAGTAACTTGTTCCTTCTCCAGCATGGGGTCTGGCATGGATTCACATGCTCATGAATAAAGAATACATAGCAGTACACACATGCACAACCACGGGAGGTGGCAAAGGCTCAACATTAAGCATTACATCAAACTCAACATTAAGCAATTCTTACCTCCTCACCAGGCTCACCTTAGGCGAACAGGTTGCGCAGCACTGCTTGGCCGACCCTGGACTCCTCCCTGGAATCCCGATCGACGCAGTAGAATTTCGTGAAGGTGTGCGTCGACCTCCACGTAGCAGCCCTGCAGATGTCCAGCAAGGGCACACCAGATAGGAACGCCGTGGTAGCTGCGATCACTCTGGTGGAATGGGCTCTCGGACGGCCAGGCAGCGGTCGGTTTGCCAACCGATGACAGTACATGATACAGCCGGAGAGCCATCTGGAAATGGAGGCCTTTGAGAGAGCCTTCCCCTGATTGACAGGTCCAAAGTTCACAAAAAGTTGGGACGTCTTCCGAAAACACTTCGTGCGGTCCACGTAGAACTTCAGCGCTCTAGCCACATCCAGCGAGTGCAAAGTCCTTTCGGCCGGCGACGAAGGCGACGGGAAGAAAACAGGCAACACCAAGGGTTCGTTGAGGTGGAAGTCCGACGGCACCTTGGGCATGAAGGAGGGGTGCGTCCTGAGCACTACCCTCGTGTCGTGAAAAGTCAAGTACGGGGGCTTGCAGGAAAGGGCCTGGATCTTTCCCACTCTTCGTGCGGAGGTGATGGCCACAAGAAACGCTGTTTTCCACGACAAGAACTTCAACGGAGCCGAGTGCAGAGGCTCGAACGGAGGTCCCATGAGCTTGGTCAGCACCAAGTTGGGCTCCCACGCCGGGGCCGGAGCCTTCACCGGCGGGAACGATCTGAACAGTCCCTTCATGAATTCTTTCACCAGACGATGAGACCACAAAGACGTCCGCCCCGTGGTTCTGGTGTATCGGGAGATCGCAGCAAGATGAATCTTGATGGACGCGCGCGCCAGTCCAGCCTTGGCCAGCGTCAGAAGGTACGGCAGTACCTGGGGAGCCGTAATCCGTAGAGGGTTAATCTTCTGTGCGTGGCACCAGACAGAGAACCTCTTCCATTTGTGTCCATAGCATTTAAGAGTTGAGGACGCCCTGGCCTTTGCAAGAACCTCTCTGCAGTCGGCCGGTATGTCGTATCCTCCAAACTCTAACGCTGCAGGAGCCAGGCCTGCAAGTTCAGCGACTTCGGATCGTGATGGAGGATGGCGCCTCCTTCCCTGGAGAGAAGATCCGCGTCCACTGGCAGCTTGATTGACGGGGACGCTGACAAGTCCATAAGGTCCGGGAACCATATCTGCCTCGGCCACGCAGGTGCGACGAGGAACATCCTGCACCGTGACCTCTTGAGCTGGTTGATGAGCCGGATCAGCAATGGCAATGGAGGGAACGCGTATAGAAACAGGCCCTCCCAGGGGAACGAGAAAGCATCGCCCATGCTCCTCGGCTGGGGAAACCTGCTGGCGAACCTCCGGCAATTGGAGTTCGTCGCCGTCGCGAACAGATCGATCTGGGGAGTGCCCCACCATCGGAAGAGGCGGTCCACTAGATCCTGTCGTAATTCCCACTCGTGGCACGAGCGCAGCTCTCTGGTGAGCGAGTCGGCGATGGTGTTTATCCCTGCCAGATGAAACGGCACCAGAAACATCCCTTGGGCGACGGCCCAATGCCACAGATCCTGCACCTCCTTGGACAGGGCTGGGGATCTGGTACCGCCCTGCTTCCTGATGTAGAACATGGTGGTGGTGTTGTCGGTGAAGATCCTCACCACCTTGCCCTTGAGGGACGGAAGGAAGGACTTGAGGGCCCAAAACACTGCACGGAGCTCCAGGACGTTGATATGGAGGGACTTCTCCGTCGGAAGCCAAAGGCCTCTCGCGTGCAGATTTTCGGTGTGCGCTCCCCTCCCTTCCAGGGAGGCATCCGTGGTCGCTGTCTCCTGGTGGCCGGGGGTCTGGAAGTCCATGCCCGCTGTCAGATGCGCGTGGGTGCCCCACCACCGGATCGCTCGTCGGAAACTCTCGTCGAGTGTGATCCTCTCCTTGAAGCTGCCCGTCGTCTGGATCCAACGCGCGTCCAGGAACTCCTGCAACGGGCGCATCCGGAGCCTGCACAGGCGGATGAGATAAATGCAAGAAGACATCATTCCGAGGAGGGACTTGATGGACCTCACACTGGCCGCGTCCGCAACCAGCATCCGCTGCACCTTGCCCAAGATGGCCCTCGTCCTTTCCTCCGACGGAGAGGCCAGAAGCGACACTGTGTCGAGCTTCGCTCCCAGAAACAGTGCGTCTTGCGCGGGCACCAGGTGGGACTTGGCGTAGTTTATGGAGAATCCCAGGTCCGTGAGTAGTTGGACGGTCCTTGCCGTGTGCTCCACGGCGAGCTCCTTCGTCTTTGCTCGGATGAGCCAGTCGTCCAGGTAGGGGTAGACGTGGATCCCCTCTCGGCGCAGCTGCGCCGCCACCGGTGCGAGGCACTTGGTGAACACCCTGGGTGCCGACCTCAATCCGAAGGGAAGGGCTCTGAACTGGTAGTGACGCCCTTGGACCACGAACCTGAGAAACTTTTGGTGTCCCTTTAGGATGGGAATATGGAAGTAGGCATCCTCCAAATCCAACGACGACAGGAAATCGCCCTCCTCCAGTTGACCCAGGACGTGTTGGAGGGTGACCATCCGGAACTTCTGTGCCTTGATGAATTTGTTCAGTCGTCGTAGGTCCAGGATGGGACGCCATCCTCCCGTCTTCTTCTTCACGAGGAAGTATCTTGAGTAAACTCCAGAGCCCCGAAGCCTCTTTGGGACGAGCTCGATGGCGCCCTTCTTGAGCATCGCCTTTACCTCCAAGAGCAGTTGAGGGACGTGATGTTCTTTCCTGGCCACAGGGGGGACGCGCGGGCACCTCTTTAGAAACTCGAGCGCGTGACCCTGAGCCAGGGCGTCCAGCACCCAACGGTCGGTGGAGATGGACTCCCACACGCTGACGAAGCTCGCCAGCCGGCCTCCCACCGACCCCACGGCCGGTTCAGTCCTGCTTCGACGAGGCTTTGCCGCCTTGTCCTCCTTGGCGACGACGGCGGGGTCCGCCTGACTTGCCTCGTCCCCTGTAAGCTTCCTGTGACGACGAACGGGCCGCTTGACGGTAGGTGGAAAATCCGCCGCTGGAACCTTTGGAGGCACCCTGTTTGCCTCCGCCGCTCCGAAAGGGCGGCCGCCGTTGCTGGAGAACCCCAAGAGCCCGGGCCGTCTCCGTGTCCGCCTTGATGGCTTGAAGGGAATCGTCCACTGCTTTCCCAAACAGGTTGTTTCCGTCGAACGGCATGTCCAAGACTCTGGTCTGCACGTCCTGACGGAAGTCAGTAGCCTTGAGCCATCCACGCCGCCTAAGGCACACGCCGTTGCCCAACTGGCAAAATCCAGTGTCAGCGATGTCCGTCGCAATCGTAATGGCGTGGTCCGACGCCACCTCTCCTTCCTGCAAGATCTCAAGGGCTTCCGCCCTCTTGTCGTCTGGTAGGAAGTCCAGCAGGGGGACCAGTTTGTACCACAACTCTCTGTCATAGCGGGCTACGATAGCCAAGGCGTTGGCCGCCTTAATCGTCGTCTGCGTCCCATCGTGTCTAATTTCTTTCCCTCGCCGTCCGGTAGGGAGGTTGATGTAGAGGCCGCACCCCCCCCGCTTTCTTCCTGGCCGCCGCAGAGACGACCGAGTCCGGGGTCGGCTGTGCCCGAAGGCACAAGGGGGCCGCGTCCGGGACCCGGTACTTCTTCTCGTACCGATCCCTTCTAGCCGGCGTCGTGGATGGGTTCTTGAGGAGGGCGAGGCCCTCATCCCAAATATCGTCTAGTAGAGGTACAGCGAGGACCGTCTTCCCCTTGGTCTCGCGCCGTTGATAAAGGAAACCTTCCTTCTTCTCTTCCGGGCAGAGCTGGAAAAGCTCGGATGCCCTGGCGATCATGGAGTGAAACGATCCAATCTCGTCGGGCAGGGAAGCCCGGGTGGGAGGTGACGACGGGAGATCCTCGTCGTAAACCTCGTCGTCTGTACCCGTCGCGGCCGTGTCAGTCCCCGTATCATCCCCACGTGTCGTGGACGGGGAGGAGGGCTGAACAGGGCGCGATGGCTGAAAAGGAGGTGGAGGATGAATCCTTCTTCTCTTAGGGGGAGGGCTCCCAGAAGGGCCTGGCTCCTGGTCCCCGGTCGGGAGCGGTTCCTCCGTTGGTGGTAACGGCAGTCTCGTCCTCATCTCCAAGCATAAGGACTGAATAGCCAACAAAATGGTCGCCGAGTTGTCTTGCGGCACTGGTTGAGGGGAGTCCGAGGGGCGGTCAGGAGCCCCGTCGGCACCCTCGACGTTCTCGTCGTCTCCTACGTCGGGGTCCCTCCCGACGGGCTGGTCTTCTTCCACGCCAACGCCGTGGCTTAAGACTTGGATCAGCTCCTCCTCAGAGGTTGAGGCCGAATCCACGACGACCTCCTGCCCCCCCTTTTTCTTCTCCGTCGGAGGTTTCACGGGGGTCCTGTCGATGGGCATGAAAGAGGACTCCCTCCGCGGTGGCAGGGAGACTCTGGGCCTCGAGGTCGCCACCACTGGTGTAGCCTCCACAGGCTGAGCCAGGGCCGCCGCGACTGTCTCGATAGAGGCCTTGGCCGGGTGGATTAAGGCTTTCACCACCTTAGGTACGCTCACCGCCTTCTCCTTGGGGGGAGGGTCACCGCCTTGCTCCCCCTCCGATGGGGCCTTCGAGCTCGACCGGGGTCTCTCCAGGAGCTTCGCCAGGGGCTCGGCCTTCCTCTTACCCGAGCCAGAGCGTTAGCTCGTGGTTGATGGCGCCAGGGAGGATGCGCCCTGCCTGGCGCCCGTAGAGCCCGACCGTTCGGCGCTCCCGGTGCCAGCGGACTTGCGTTGCTTGGCCTTCTGTTGGACCCCCGTCGCCGGGGCGCCCTCAAAGGTCTTAGAAGACTGCTCGGACTTCTTCTTCTTCTCGCCTGACGGGCTCTTTCCTTCCAGCCAGTTGGCGAGACGTTGATGGCAGTCCTTCATGGTCCGCTCCGACATATTGCCGCAAAACGCACAGTCCTTCTCCACGTGCGTCTTGTCCTCATGTAGGCAGTAAAGGCAAAGGGAGTGTTCGTCCTCCTTAAAGACATTCTGAAGCTGGCATCCAGGGCAGACCCTGAAAAGCTTTCCGGGCGTCGAGCTTCCCTTCTCCTGGGCCATGTCCGAGATGGGCCTGAGAAACTTCTGGAGTCCTCCAAAAGCGTGGCTCGACGAAATCTTCACCCTTGAGGGGCGTAGACGAATCTGACACGGGTCCCCGTTAATCGGATGAAGAGACGGTGGAGCTTGAGGCTCTTTTGACCGAAAAAAGAGAAATTTTTCTGAGAAAAAACGTGAAAAAAGCACTAACGCTCGAGAGCAATAGCACGAGGATCCCAACACTTGAACGTGCGGTAAAAATCTGAAGATGGCTGCCAGAGGCGGGGTTTAGGTAGAGGGCAGTCATTGGCTGTGGTCAGTATGACGCAGAGATCAGTGATTGGTTACTACTACGAAAGACAGATCAGAAACGAAACTGATACTGATTTTTTCTTTACCGAGGATTCCCAGCCTGACGACGGGGAATATTCATGAGCATGTGAATCCATGCCAGACCCCATGCTGGAGAAGTAAAGAACTTACCGGGCGTCTCTTCTTTCTGTCAATGAAGAGTTGGAAATGCGATGGAGGAACCTTCTGGAAGATTTCCTCCTACCTATGAAGATGACGTTGAAGTGCACTAACCGAAAGGGAGTCGCAGAAAAAACACGAGTCCCAACGGTGATCCGGTCCCAGACACTCCAAGCAGAGAGAATGGGGATCCGCCCTAGCAAAGTGACGCTCGCAAGAAGAACAAGTGGAAAATCCGAGACACTCCGGCATAGACTGAGGACTATGCGACCGCAGATCCGGAGCAGGAGACAAGGACAACGGGAAAGAAAAAAGGTCTTCGTAGTGATGCTAGTGCGTCCAGCCCTGACCGCACAGAGAAAAGGACTGAAGGACGGCCACGTGCGGTACCCCGCGTAAAAAGAGAAGGACAGATTTTCAATGTGATGCTTTTTTACTAAAGTGCTCCGGTCCCGTCCCACAGGACAGAATGTCCCAAAAGTATTTGTCTTTTTACTGTTTGGGTACATTTTTCATATTGCACAAAACATCTTTCAATGTAGTGCAAAGGGGATACTTTTGTATTACAGTAGACTTACATCAAAGGGATTTTTGGTTACTTTTAAATGCGCATAAAGACAATTGGGTGGCAGTGGTTACATTTTTACAATGTTTGCTACATTTGTAGTTGGCTCATGAGATTTGTTGCTTGTTCTTTGGCCATTTTGTTCCTCTTGTGCCTTCTCAAGTCAGGAATTCCCTTTTATGGTCTTGCATTTGCCCGGGAAAGCTGCTGTTTTCACAGGCTAGTGCATGCCATGTGTGTGTTGGCCCCAGGAAGTGGGTTGGGACTGTCTGGTCCCAATCCACACACTGGTGCCAGTAAGTCTGGGTGTGCATGCATGAGTCAGACTCACAGTGGTCCCTGACTGGAGCACTGCTGGTGTGTGGGCAGACCTTCCCATTGGAGGGCTGAGTCTGATCACTCACCTGAAGTTGGGATAAGAAGAGGAGTCCTCCAGCCATTCCAGCAGATCAGAAGAGGAACTAAATGTCCTGTGTAGCTTTGCAGATGAAAAAAGACCTGAGGAAGAATCCTGAAGAGGCCTGGCGATCAATTCTTGCTGCTGTTCCAGTGAAGCCCTGTCTGGCTACTGATCTCAGAAGACACTTGCTGGTGCTTCACCCCTTTGAACTGGTGACAACAACCGGTCGTGATGTCTTCTCGCGTTCCTGCAGCCTGGAGTTTATGGAATCATGCCTGGGCCAACCGGTGGGGTGACCAACTCCATTTTGGGCTACCGCACCAGAAGCGTCACCATTCCGTGGTTTCGCCAGGAACTTCGGTGGTCTCCAGCTAGTCCCATAAGTCGCCTTCCTGCAACGTTTAAATGTCCCAGCATGAAAGGGTCTAGAACTGGAAGACTTTCTTTGACTGTGACTACTGAAATGACTGTCAACTGCGCAGTGACAATCGCTGGAACCGGCCATTCCACGTCTGGTAGAATGTCAGAAATGTCCTGCATCAGTGCCAGCTGCATTCGTCCACTAAAAAGGGTTGCATTCTGCCCGTGGACCCGACTAGAAATTTGCTTGCATCTACAGGGTCATGGTCATCTACTACTGGATTCAATGGTGGGAAAACCTACCACCAGCGATCCTCCTTCGACCTGCCAAGTCTTGTGAAAAATCAGAGTACTGTGGAATTGGATAAAATGAGGAGCCTGGGATTGTTATCATTATGATGAAATCATAAGTAGCCTCTGTTAGAATCACCATTACCCATTCACCATTATCCAATCATTACTCTTTGCAATGGAATCATTCCATTATTTGCATTATGTTTAGTTCTGATTAGTACATTGCTGAAGTAGACAATGTCATTTGCAATATGCTTTTAGAATGATGCTGTATGTATATAGTGCTTGCCATTTAGAATGATAGAGAAACATGTTGCCACTTTGCCATTTGAAATAGAATGACACTTGCCATATATTTGAAGTGCCATGTAGTGTTTTAGAGACACGATATATACTCAGCATGATATGCTTTGTATTCATGCTTGCATTAGAAATAACGCTTAGGCTGAGAGAGAAAATGCATTGCTTGCACTACACACACAGTGTCATATTCCATTTAGAATGACACACATTGTTATGCTTTATAGAGACACATTTAGAGATATGATTGACACACATGTATGTATGTATGATTGAGTATACACCTAGAATGAGTTTTGCATTTAGCTAGTTCTTGCATTGCGAGAGAAATGTTACACACTAGGAAGCATTCAGAACAAAACACGAGGCCTATGAGCCATTTTTTGATGGAGAAAGACAGAAGTTGCTCAGTGCGGAGAAATGTTATGGTACACTGTTCGTAAACATTGGCAGACATACACAGATAACATGAACCCTTGTCCGAGATGGAAGCTTATCAGCATACTCAAAAGGCCAAGGCAAAGAGATATGATGTCACGCTGATAGCACACGACAGGACATGCCGTGCAAGTAACACACACGCAAACAGCAGACTGACAGGCATTTTGCTAAACGATGAGGGAGAGACATTCTTAGACATTCTGTGCGTCATAGAACACTATAAACAGGAGGCTAGAATGGGCTTGAGTTGTTGGTTGCTGGAGGCTGCACGAGAGTGGGACTGCACTAGAGTTGGGGAGAGCCACAGAGATCGAGAGTTGGCACACACACACCCCCCTACGCCCCCCCCTGGGGAAACCAGACGGGGATTGTTTAGAGTGATAGTGTGGATTTGCCCATGAAGGTGATGGATGCTTGCGCTTGCATTAGATTGCATTAGAACCACACACTTGCAGCACAGGCTTACAGAGTTACTGCATGGTAGCTTTGCACCAGAAGTATAAAAGGTGCAAATTAGACATAGCATTAGAACTGCCTGCATTGTCATGTATTATGCTTAGCTGTGTGTATATAAATAAATGTATCCCATTGTTATAAATTGAATCGATTCTTTGTGTTTTCTTTGTGTCTTAGTGTTATTTGTTATTGCCCACGGTAGTAAGATAGGTGTATGTTATTAGAACACATTGCACATAGGGCCTGATATGAATGCAGTCAAAGGGGGGGGTATAGTGATCCACACCCACAATAGGTGGTTGTCAGATTGTCCAAGTTTGTCTGAAGACCGGTGGTTGTGGTTGCCCAAGGGGGGGCAACACGACGGTTAGGGGTTTGGGTTTTTCAGACTGACAGTACCGGTGGTGAGTAGTCGCCATACTTACCAGTGGCCCTATCTCCTCCATACTAAAGTTTGTGAAGAACTTTGATTGGTTTCAAACTACTTTGCTTAGGCAACACTTGTTGCAAAAGCCATCCAAAAGATAGAAAAGTACTTAACTGAACAGTGAACTCTTTTGGGCTGATCTTCATAACCACTGGAACATTTCCCAAACCTTTTCCCAACTTACAAAAGTACTTGTGTATCTTTGGGCACAAAGACCCATTCAACTTAGGGTTGGACTTTACAAGTTTGGGTACCTATTGTTGTGGACTGTTGCTGCAATTGTTAACTACTTACCTTCCCTTTCAGGTATTGTAATGTAGGCCTTCTGAAGCTTTTGGATCTGCTTAGAATCACATGCTTTGCATAGACTAGACTAGAGAGCAGTACCTGGAGAAGGTGGTAGGTTGTTAGAAGGTACAGCAGTAAAAGATGTCCTAAAACCACCTGACCCATGTGTGTCTCAACTTGTGAATGTGTATCTAAGCAGTAGTGCTGTGTGAAGGTGTCAATTGAACTCCAAGTAGACATTTTGCAAAGGGAGTGTTACAAAAGTCCACCTTAGGTAGTGTTAGGACTGATTTTTTATACTCTGGCCTGGTGGACAGATGTATAGAAGGCCAACCTATATAGTGACAGGGACAACTCTGGGGAGCTGTAGCCAAACCAGTTCAAGGTAGGAAGGCGAGTTGTGAAGGCTAAGTCTCAAGAGGTGATGCGCTTGTAAGGGGTCCACAATGAGTACACACAGCAAAGCAGTCGAGGAGCACACTTTGCCAAACAGGTATATACTTCATTAATTATGGCCAAATAACTGTGGAAAAATGACTATAATTGGGTAATAATACACAATACAAAAAATATGATGCATATATACAACTACTGGTGTAGGGAAAATAACATATCAAACCCCTCAAAAGAAATGTACGGATTAATAGTTGCACCATTGGTCCACAGATAATCAACCATAACTTCCGAAGTCCAACCCTAAGTTGTCTGGGGTCTTGTGCCCAAAAGTCCAGCAAAAATTCCACATAGATTGTGAAGCTGGAAAAAATGAAGGTATGGTCTCTGGGGTCCAGTGAACAGTTCCAAGTGTCAGGGTACAACTTAATCTAACTATCAAACATGTTCCCAACTTTCGTGGTGCTAGTGTGAACAAGCCTTGGCAACGCCAAGTGTTAGAAAAGTTTTATAAAAGTTAAACTTTTAAAGTGAGTTTAGGGGGCAAGTACGTATCGTTATAACTCGCCCCATTTACTCCAATTCTTCATGCGACTTGGAAGGTCAGTTGAACAAGATCCAAGGTCGCTTTTCCCGCCGTCAGCCTCATGTCTTGATCCCTACTGGTTGCAGGTTCGAGCAGCTCTCCGATCAGTGTCTGATACTGGTACAGGGTCTCTCAGTGGAAAAATGCAGCAAAACTCTATGCAGGACCCCTCTCAGGACAGGAATGGACGCAGGTAAGCAATTTCAGACGATGGCCACTGGTGCACAGCGACGCAAGGGACTCACTTGCCGCTGTCAGACTTTCCCTCCTATCCCAGGTCCCCCTTGATGCTAGGATCACACAATTTTGCAGAGTTAAGTCTGATATGACAAGCTGAGGATCCCCCAAGTTCCAGGCCTCAACCTGGAACGGCAATGTCTGCAGAACAGTAGCCCAAACTCAGAGCTGTTCATCCACAGGGCGGTCCTGGAGCATTTCCGTAGGCTCTCCTTTGAAGGACTCCAAGCTGATGTCGGGAATGGATGTTCCCTCCACTCCAAGGGTTGCAGCTCCTATGCAGGACTGCTGGAGATCTTACAGAGGACAGGGCTCTACAAGAAACCGGTCCACAGTCTCCTTGCATGTCTTGTAGCTGGACAGCAGTCTTGACTCCTTCAATTTCTTCCAGGATCTCTCCAGAGTGGGTGCAGGGGTCCTCCTCTTATTAAAAAAGCCAGTTAAGAGCAGCAGCCCGCACTAGCAAATTACATCTCTGCCCCACACACAGACCAGCAGTGGTACGTTATATATATATATATATATATATAAATCTCTTTATAGCAAGCGTCTATATGCTTTTTCTACCTTGCGTTACAGCGTAGTTACAGTTATTGATCAGCAAGTTACTTCATTTTCTTATATTCACAATTACTTCATCTTTAGGTACATATTTCTTTTAATGTTTCAGTTACATCGTCAATCTTAAGTATTTACTTATGGTGTCGACATAGGTTCATACATCTTTATGACCTCATTCTGTTGTCGTCAGACTTTACTTTTAGAGTTCATCCATATTACTCATAGCTGCAGTTCGCCCATATTACTCCTAGCCACATCCTGGCAGCAAACATTCTTCCTGGTAAAATCCTTCCACTGACTCAACGTGAGGGTATATTCTGAATGGCTGCCTGAGTGTCAGGTCTCTGGGCTCAGAGACCTTTAAACTGCTGATTAGGTGGAGTTTGGGTTGAGTTTATAGTTTTTTTTCCATGATTTAATGCTAGTGAGCTGCAGTTCTCCCAGTTCAAGATGGTCAAGTTCCTGCTCAGCCAGGATTGGCTACAGTCAACTGTGATGCAACAGTGATGCAGTTTGGAACCTCAGAAGAGCTTCTAAAATGCCTTTCATTCAAGATCCCATGGCGAGTGGTCACGCGTTCAAGTGCTCCAGAGGAAGACACGAAATTAAGGATGAGAAACCACAGAGACCACATATTCACGAAGTTTTCTTCAGGAAGAGCCAGAAACCCATTCTCAGATAGGTTATTGAGAAAAAGACTTGTTTACAGTTAATTTCAAGTTAAAGTTCAAAAGGAGTTATATGTATAGCATTCACTTCAAGACAGTGGAAGAAAATTTTGCAAGTTGTGTTACAAGTAGTTCTATTTTAAAATGTAAGTTCAACAAATAGTGAAGACTGCTGCCTTATATGTTGTTAATTAACTGGATCTCCTTGTGCACGCCAGCCTTTCAGTTTAGCGTGTAAGGAACGAAGTGCCAGCTTGCACACATGATTTTCCCCCCAAGCATTGCCATGTTTATTTGATGCGTTGGGAATCCAGCCACATTAGAGGAGCGCACCTATCGACGCGCGTGACGGGAGATAGGAAGCAATTGCACGTTACAGCGGGTCGCCTTTGCTTTCACAGCTGATCGGCACGTAACAGTTACTGAAGAGCCGTTACGGGTTCATATCAGTGCACGATTCTCTTCAAGGCAGTCAGCTGAGGAGGCAGCTCTGTTTTGCGTGCGCAGGAAGATGGAATCCGTTTCCCTTTGAAGATTTGGCGCGGAAGGTCAGCGTTTATTCACGCAGTCCCCGTTTGTGGAAACAGTAAGTGGCAGTGAAATATTGAGTATGAGTTGAAAGAAACGGTTTTGGTCATCGCGCAGCTGCAAATTAATTCTTCATTATAATTCATGAATGCAAGTATTACGAAAAAGTTTCTGAAGCTAAAGATCTATGAAATAGAGAAAGTACCAGAAGATTGCAACTAGCGGGTTTATGAGCAGAACTTGAAGACTTGCTAGCATAAGAGCTGAACTAGTAAGGAACTCTAGTTAGCAGGAGTATAATCCATTGAGAACTCGCACAGTGGAACTATGAACAGTAGAAAAAAGATGCAAGTGGGCAATTTTGAGTAAAAGACAGTGAGAGTCTTTAAGGTTTTAGCAGTAAATGCAGAAGCAGAGAGAAGAAGAATATGCAATCCATTTAAATTGCCCCTAGGCGATTGGCAGAGGCTGTCAAGTAAAAGTGGGTGCTGGGAAGAGTTATTATTTTTATGCTGATGTAATGAGATTAAATGCTTAACCCATGCTGTATTATTGCAGGACATCCAGTGTTCCAGGGCATCAGAGAAGGGAACCAGAGAAGTCCAGACCATTTGTTAATTTCACCAATCCCCTTTCCCCCTGTCTGGTAACTCAATAGTTGTTACAATCAACTGTTGGGTGTACCGGTTTGGGGGATTTGGTGCACTAATCGTCTGCTCCTGCAGGATTTCAGCACTGGGACCTGATACTGAGTGTGTATCGTCTTTCATACACTTGACGTGGTATAGGAATGTTGCATGGATTCATGCATGGGTTCACAATTGTAGCTCTTCGTCTGCTATTTTAATATGATGGTGGTGAGGGGGTGGGGATCAGAGAGGAGGCATCCACCTGCTCCTCTACATACCCGCCTCTGGCTGAATACTCAAACAGACCGTTGTTCTCTTCCCCCGCAGTTCCTACACCTTCTTCTATCATCACATCATATTTTCTTTTCTTCGGGAACAAGATCTTCGTAAACCCCCTCAGGTGACCTGCATTTTTTATATGTTCATCCACACTCCAGGTCATATATCGAAAATCGCTGGTTGAACAGAATATCCATCCTCCCATAAACCTCTTCCGATCTTGGGGACAGTAAAACTTTGTTGCTGGAGGTGCAAGAGAACTCTTCTTGAGGTTTCCTTGAGTACGTGTATCCATCCACACTTATTATCCAGTGCCACTGTAAATGACAATCGTTATCTTCAATCCAATAGCTTTCTTGGCGGTCTTCTGGCATTGTCCCAAAAGGATCCTTATGAGACAGAATACTAGCATCAATAACAGTAGTATGGCTCACCAACCAAGATGGAATCCATGAAAACAAAGACAAGAACCAATCGTCTCCTGCTGTCTCATCAGCTTTCTCTTCCATCTTTGTATGCAGGGTTGTTAGCATCGTTATTTCTTCTGTCTGGGCTCTCAATTCTTCTTCTACATCCTTTTATTGTTGCATTAATCGTCTGGAGCAATTCCCACCTAGTGATCGGCAACCACTTGGCATTCACTGCAGCTTGGAGTCCTGGCATAAATATAGATGTAATTATCATGGCGGTCTTGCTGAATAATTTGTGTTCATCAGGAATGTCTTCATACGCCTTTATTGATTTTGATGAGAAATAGTTCTTTCGTTTTAGTCCATGAAGATGAAATTTTCTATTCCTTCATTGGTGTTCATTCATTTTTGGAAACTCCTCAATATGGAGGTGACTTTGGGGAATCACTAACGCTGGGACGTGTACCATTACATTGGAGCACACTACTCCAGAGTCTTTAGGCAACTGTATGTAGGATGTGGATCCACAGAACATACCTATTCATGGGGAGTAAAACCATCTATTACTTTTAGATTACTTAGCAGTAAGGCAAGGGTAGTAGACCCCGTCAGTCATGCAGTGACTCCTAGTTAAGGAATCAATTTAGTAGACCAACCCTGTTACCAGGATACAATTCTTAGTAGTGTAACAGAAATTCATGAAAAAGTATAAACCTATAACTACATTCAGGATAACACACAGTTATACCAGGTGAGCATGACCTTTTGGTGTAATATTTATCGGGGCGCCTGGTTGATGCCTTGCTCTGCCCAGGTGGGTACATTTTGGTGTAATATACAATTATGGTTTCTTTTCAGATCAGAGGAACACAGACCAAGGTAAGCAATAACTTTCTACACAAATTTGATTGGTCAGCTACATCTATAGGGCACTTTTTAAGAATGGCACACAGCTATTCTAGGCAGGTAAAACCTAAGGGTGTAATATACTATTACAGTTACTATTCAGCTCAGTGGAACACAGACTGAGGTAAGCAATAATTCTCTAACTTATTTTAGGATTGCACACAGCTATTCAATGTAGAACCCATATACTTTTTAAAGGCGCTACCAGCAACTTTAGGTATACACCCAAGACTGTTTTAGAATTTGTATAAAACAGATCAGGGAAAGCAAAACCCAACCTTCCACTTTGAGTCCTTCTTAATGTTCTTCCAGGGGTTATACGTGATATTACCGACCACAAACACAGAGTGGTACGTAACAAAGTGAAAATAATATTGAAAAAAAACAGAATTCTTTGTTGTTTTTTTTTTTTTATTTGGGGGTCCCCCCCAAAATCCCTTTTGCACTTTTTTAAAGCCACCCCAACCCCATCCCGACCCATTTAACCCCTTACCCCACGACCCTTTATATATTTATTCAAACTTTTCAGTATTTTTGTCCACTCTGAAATTTACCACTCTGTTATGTTTCCGATAAAATGACTGGATACCATTCCAGGTAGGTAAAAGCCAAGGCAGACTTAGGCTATACAGCAGGTCGGGGGAAGCCAGACTCAGTTGGTGGCCTTACTCACTAATATTCTGAAAGAAATAGTTAAGTGAAGCCAACAGCATTACTTTTGGGAAAATGGCATAACCAAGTCACAGGTGAGTAAAACAACCTTACTTATATTTTTCAGAATGGCATAACACACATTCAAGGTAAGTATGAACTTTTGTAACTGCTCACTCTGAGTT
Organism: Ambystoma mexicanum; assembly: GCF_040938575.1. NCBI lineage: Eukaryota > Metazoa > Chordata > Amphibia > Caudata > Ambystomatidae > Ambystoma > Ambystoma mexicanum. Next base: position 280,989,346 of record NC_090924.1, read on the forward strand.
AGTTACCAAACAACTGATTTACAAGTAATACACTATTAAACACATGTTATCCTTTTCTTATCCAGTGCTTCCATATTCTATTGCATGAGTTCTCTCAGAAGCAGAAGAGGGACCCTAGTGGTATAGGTGCCAGCTGTAGGCACGGTAAGATAGGGTTCAGTTGCAGAAAAGGTTAGAGCTCCTGTGGAAGACTGTTCAAACAAGTAAGAGTTAGTTAGGGTCCAGGGACTTCTGAGCATTCCAACAGTGGGCCTAGGTGAACTGGACGAGAGGACACCCAATAAAAAAAAACACGACAACAGCTTTACAGAATTCCCACAGGTTTAAGTTAAGTAAACACCCCAGCCAACACAGTACCCCAGCAGAGAAGAAGAGTTGCAACAGGAGGAAGTAAGGATCTGCAGCCAAAAACCCAGACGATGGATTCCAGTGGTAAGCAACTGTAAGTGTATATTACACCAAAAGGTCTTACTTACCTAGTATAACTGTGTGTTATCCTAAATATGGTCATAGGTTTCTACTATCCCTTGAATGAGTGCTCCACTTTTCAGAAAAGTATACTTGCAGGTTGGTTTACTAAGTGATTCCTTAACTGAGTGCTACTGCACAACTGCTAGTGTCTACTACCCTTGTATTACTGAAGGTAATCAGAAAGTAACTTATGGTTTTACTCCCCATGAATAGGTGTGGGCTATACTAAATGTGTTTGATAAAATACTGTTAGTGTTCTAAACAAGGTTTATGCTTTGGTCTGTGTACCTTCAAGCATTGTGTTTTGTTTTTATAATGTGTTTATGACTCTATGCAAAAGTACTTACCCCAAGACTAAATTCATTTTGACAATAGTTTTAACATTGCCCAATGACACCAGTATTGTAAGGGAGGAGGTTGGTGGGACATATGGAGGAATGGGGACTATGGACTAAGAATATGTTAGTCACTTGGTGAGTAACTTATAATTACTCTTACGTCCCGTCCCCTTTCCTCCATACTGTATGGGCAATTACAACTGATTGTAGCCCCAGGTTGGAGAGGAGACCCTCCTTAAGCAAACAGGTTCCTGAGAACGGCCTGTCTGAAAGCCGCATCAGATCTAGAGCCGGCATCTAAACAGTAGTGCTTCTAGAAAGCCGAGGGAGAGGCCCAAGTGGCCGCCCTGCTTAGGACTTGCCAAGGGACATGGTGCTGGAATGCGATGGCCGTTGCCTTGGCGCCGACTGCGTGGGCATGCATGTTGGCCGGGAGCGGCTTGTGCTGGCCCTCGTACGCTTCCTTGATGGCCGAGAACATCCAGCAGGATATGGAAGCCTTGGAGGCCTGATAGCCTAGCCTCGAGCCGCCGAAAGTGACAAACAGGGCGTCCGACTTGCGGAAGCCCTTGGTCCTGTCCAAGTAGAATTTTAGGGCATGCCTGATGCCAGGCAGTGCAGCACTCTCTGTGCTTCATCCTTGGGGTCGGGAAAGAAAGTCGGAAGGACTATTTCCTCGTTTAAGTGAAACGCAGATGGAACCTTGGGCAGAAATGCCGGGTGCGTCCGCACGACTACCTTGTCCTTGTGAAAGGTGGTATAGGGTTCAGAAGCGACCAGCGCCTGAATCTCGCTGACTCTACGAGCCGAGGTAAGACCGACTAGTAAGGTCGTCTTGATGGTGACCAGCCTGATGTCCAGGGACGCCATGGGCTCGAATGGTTTGCGCGCCAGGGCACCAAAGACTATGTTAAGGTCCCACACAGGGTGCAGTCTCTTGACCGGCGGGTAGAGCCTAGCGAGACCCGTCAGATGTTTCTTGACGATAGAGGAGGAGAAAGTGCCCTCCTCTGAGTTCCTGTACGCCCCAATGGCCGCAAGGTATGTACGGCAGGTGTCCACCTGTACGCCCGAATGAGTGATGTGCACCGAGAAGGAGAGAACATCATCCAAATTGCAGGGCAATGGGTCAATTCCCTTGGAGTCTGCCCAGTGGCAGAACCTGGTCCATTTGCTCTTGTACTGGGCCCTGGTGGCTTTTCTCCTGGCGCCCTGTATGATCTCCAGATTGGCCTGGGAGAGGCTAAGGTGCTGAAACATTACCTGTTCAGGTACCACGCAGGGAGGGCTAGTTTCCCTGGCACGGGGTGGATGATTATGCCCCTGTGCTGTGCCAGAAGATGTGCTGGGCCTGTCGGGAGGTGGATAGGGGGGCACCTCTGATAAACCGAGGAGCTCCGGAAACCATGGTCTGGCCGGCCACCGTGGAGCAATCAGAATGAGGAGTCGGCCGACTCCTTGATTTTGCAAATCACCCTGTGGATCAGGGGAGTGGGTGGAAAGGCATAGGCCTTCATGCCGGTCCACTGGAGGTGAAATGCATTGGCCAGAGAGCCGGGGCCCTGACCCTGCCAGGATGCGAATGCATTGGCCAGAGAGCCGGGGCCCTGACCCTGCCAGGATGTGAACTGTGGCCACTTCTTGTTGTGCCAGGTGGCAAAGAGATCTACTTGGGGGTGACCCCACCTGTTGAAGATCTCCTGAATAATGAGGTAATTTAGCTGCCACTCGTAGTTGTCCGCTCCCAGACTGCTGAGCCTGTCCGCCTCCAGGTTGGATTCCCCCGGGGGGTGGACTGCAGAGAGGAACATTTCGTTTTCCAAGACCCATTCCCACATGCTGATCGCCAGTCTGCACAGAGGAGGGGGATCTGGTGCCTCCCCGCTTGTTGACATTGTACATGCCGGTCGAGTTGTCTGTCTGGATGAGGACAACCTTGCCTTTGAGAAGTGGTAGGAATGCTTTGAGCGCTAGCCAGATGGCATTAAGCTCCAACCAACTTACATGGTATTCCTGCTCCTGTCGAGTCCAAGTGCCGTAGACCTAGAGATCGTCCAGGGTGGCTCCCCAGCCCTTGAGCGAGGAGTCTGTGGTGATGGTGGCCTGCGGAGAGGGTGGCCGAAAAGGGCCTCCCCGTCCGTAGGTTGCCGTCACTGGACCACCAAGTTAGGTCCGGGAAGAGAGATGGAGGAACGTTGATCGTCTCGGATTGCAAGCCCCGCTCCTGATTACATGAGGCCGTGAAGTGCAGCTGAATCCTTCTCATCCTTAGTCTCGTATGCGGCACAGCTAACAGAACCGCCGCTAGGAGACCCAGGAGATGTTGGTACCACCATGCCGAGGTCACATCGCTGCTGAGGAAGTGGGCGGTGGCTGTCACGATGGCCGAGATCTTGTCTTCCGACGGGAAGACCCTCTCGGAGCAAGTGTCCCAAATGAAGCCCAGGAATGTCAAGTGTCTGCGTAGGGAGCAGCTGTGACTTCTTGAGGTTGAGCGAGAAGCACAGGTCGTGCAGTGTGTTCATAAGGGCCTGGGAAGAGTGGTGAACCGCTTCCGGAGATGTAGCCCAGACGAGCCAGTTGTCGAAGTACGGGTAGATGTGGAGGCCCTGCTCTCTGAGGAGGGCCGCTACAGCTTTCTTGAGTCTGGTAAAGACCCTGGGGGCCGAGTTGAGGCCAAACGGAAGGACTTTGTATTGAAAATGGAAGTCCATGATCCTGAACCGTAGGAGAGAACGATGGGGCTGCCACATCGGGACGTGTAGGTACGCGTCCTTCAGGTCCAGGGAGCATATCCAGTCTCCCTTGTCCAATGTCTCTGCTATAAAAGCTGGCGTAACCATCTTGAATTTTTGCAGGGGTAAGGCGAGGTTGAGGGTGGAAAGGTCCAGCACAACTCTCAGGCCCGTCTGGTTCTTCTTCTGAATGTCGAAAATCCTTGAGTAAAAGCCAAAGCCTTGCTGGGAGGCTGGGACTTCCTCCACTGCCTGGCTCTCGACAAGCGACTGGATCTCCGCCAAAAGAGTTGCTGTCCCAACTTGTGGGAGGGGAGGAGAGGATGGGATAGGAAGGCGGTACCCCGTGGATACTACAGAGAGGATCCAGGGGTCCGCGAAATTCTGGCACCAGACGTGCATGGAGAGCAAGCCTGCCCCCCACCGAAGATACGTGGACCCGAAGGGGCATGTCATGCCTTCTTTCCCTCGGAGGCTGGACTGGAAAAAGCCCTTAATCCCCCCCCCCTTTTGTTGTTTGCGCCGGTTCTGAGACGGAGAGCAGTTCGGCTGCCTGGATCTGCGTTCCTGGAAGCCGCAAAACACTCCAAAGGTACAACTCTTCTCCAAGCGCTGCTGAGATTGGGTGTACGATTTGGGCGTGGTCTTAGTAAGAATGGATAAAGACTTTGCAGTGTGTGAGCTGTTCTTTTAGTCCAGCTCTTCGTCCGTAGAGGAGTGTAAGAGGCCCCCCTGAACGGAAGATCTAGAATGCGCTCCTGGACATCCGTGTTGAACTTCGTTGCCCTGAGCCAGGCTGTTCGCCTCATGTCCGTGGCAATGCAAATGGCAGGGCCTGAGGTATCGATATGAGCCACTGTGGATTCCATGAGGTCATGCGCCACGAGCTTGGCTTCCGCTAGCCCCGCCTTAAAGCGTGATTGGCATTGGGTGGGGAGTTCCGGGAGGAAATCTGCAATTTCCTGCTATAACCGCTGGTTGGCGGCAGCCAGCATGGCATCTGCGCTGGCCCGACGCAGGTGCAAGGAGGCATTGGAGTAGATCTTTTTGCTCCTCCTTGCCTAGCAGCACCGCAGAGGAGGAGGCTGAGGACAACTGAGGCTTGGAGTATAGTGATGCTGCAGCGATCACCGAGGAGTGTGCCGGCTGTTCGACCTCTGGTTGGGGAGGCCCAGGTACTCTGCCAGGCCAGCAAGATGTTCATGGAAGGCCCTGGCTGAGGATGGCATGCCCGGATCCTCCTCCTCGTCCGTATCCTGCGGATCTGGAGGATCTTGTGGAGGAGTAGAAGATGGCGCCAGAGGCTGGGGTACTGAGATGGCAGCCGGAGGCTGAGGAGGCCGCGGCTGTGGAGCCGGAGGAGGCGGCTGCACCGGGGCCCGATCGAGGAGACTGTGGTGCCGTTAGCATGGCGGGGAGGACTTCCCTGACTGCGTCTTTGATAAGTCCCATCTGAGGAGACCTCATGAGGCCGAGAAACTTCTTGAAAAGCATCTCACTGGCCAAAGAGGTGGCAAGGGGTACCGACAGGGTAGCAGGGGGCCGCTGGGGCCGCTGCATACCCTGTCCATATGGACGGAAGGAAAGTTGCCCTGCGCAAATGAAGGGTAGACTGTAGGCCACGTACCTGTTTAAAGCCAGTCCCGCCTTGACACTAGTTCATCACCGAATTTGTGGAATGGCGTGGGACGTGTGCCCCCTTCTGGCGCGCCGGCCATTTTGTCGAGCTGCCTGCCACGTGCCTGCGACGTGTTGCTCGGCCCGCTGGGCCCGGCCTCGTTCAAGACACTTGCGTGTGGATCACAAGGCCTACCCTGCTCCTCAGCCCGGTAGGTGTGCCACCCTCGACCCGTGGATCGGTAGAGCTGCGTTTAGGCGCCCCCTCAAACGTACTGCCGGTAATGGGGCGTAGCCCCTCGGCCATTCTGCCGGTAACAGGGCGTAGCCCCTTGGGTATAGACCCGGTACAAGAACCTTCTGGTCCCTCGACACTGCGCCCCGGAGGATCCGCGGAGCCATCGACCCGAAGGCCGGTAGCTGTTGCAGCCTCAAGACACGTGCCGGTAGAAGGACCTGGCGGGCCCTCTCGCACGGGAGAGTCCCTGGGAAGGAGTCTCCCTTGTGGGATGCGCTAGAAAATATTTTCCCTACCTTGGGCCTGGTTTGATGCTTCACGAAGTTCTTAAGATCCTCTGAAGGCGACTTCTGGAAGAGCTCCCTCCACCTGGCTAGACTGTTCTTCAGCACCTTCGAGGACAGCGAGTCGCACGCCGAACATGATTGCCAACCGTGGTCTGAGCCAAGGCAACGTAGGCAGAGGGCATGGGGGTGTGAAGTTGGGAAGAGCCCGTTGCAGGATGGACACCTGCTGAACGCAGTAGAAGTTGACATACTCCGGGGAGGAGCGTGACGTCTGAGGACCGAGTACCTGAATGATAGATAAGACAAATAAAACAAAGAGAGGAAGTATCCGCGCGTGGAATTACATGGCTGAAGCCAAACCCAGGAGCGCTGGTGAATACGGCCCGTTCCCGTCGACACAGAAAAGTGGACTGGGGTGTGGCGCCGGAGGGCGGTGTCAGGGCAGCGTCCCCGCACACCTCCAAATTTAAAGGGGAAGAAGGTTTTTTCTGGTGAAAAAGGTTCCGGCTCCCGTCCCTTGGAAGGGACGCCCATACAGTATGGAGGAAAAGGGACGGACGGGACGTAAGAGTATTGTATTTATAAAAATAGTTGTGTGAGTACCTCTGTATGCTATTGTAAATGACTTCTGCTACAGTAAGAAATGCGCCCAGATGCTTAAGGGCTTGGTGCGCTATATAAATAAAATACAATACAATACAAAAAAACCTTTATTTTGTCTAATACATCTGATTGTCAGTGTTTCTACTGAACCCTTGGTATACTACAAGTTCTTTGTACCTTCCTACAGCCTTCTCTCTCTCCTGGCTGTTCTGTCTACGCTACCATATACTCAGGTGGTGGAGTATTGTACTGTCTCAGTTGAATGATTTTGCTAAGCCCTTAGTGGACTTCAGACAAACTGTCCCAACAATGCCAGACCCTATGCTGGAGAAATGAAACAAAGGATGAAACCTTATCCATTGTATCTTTGAAATTTTCTGTAGTCCAAGGACCTGTTTTAAGGGTTTCTGCCAGTGGGAACACTACAGCTTCTGGATCTTCCCTTTGCCATTTTTTCTGTAAAGATTGAGACAAGGGAGGTGGTTTTAGAATATCTAGCACCCTCTTGTGGGACAGCTGGTGCATCTTTAGAGTGTTCCTGGGATGCTACTATGTGTTTCACTTTGTTACTAAGCGTCTTTTGAGATTTTGATGCTTGTTTCAACGACCGCGAAACATGCTCTGCCTAAGGGATAAGTGGCAAGGCAATCGGCACCCGTTTACTTTTTTCACCATGCGCTGGGTATGAAAGCAGAAGCGCAGCAGGCTTGCGACACGTGGAGTCGGTAGGCTTTCAGGTGCCCACTTCTATCGCGCAGCCTACCTTAGATGCACTGATCGAAGGGCAGCTAGGGGTTGTGTGTGGTATGTGTGTGTGTCTTTGTCGACAGGGCTTTTCCCCATACCAGCGTGCTGGGCCTGCCTTTCGGGGCGTAAGACTGACACAAGGGAGCTGATAGGCTGCTCTAAAATGTCTTTGCCATCCAACCCAGGGTCTCTCAGCATCATGGGCCTAAAGAGTGCAATCAGGACAGCCATACCCCAGTGGGAATAGGGGTGTCACGGTATTAGTTTTATGACGGTACGATAACCTTCTTGCCAAATGACGGTATATCATGGTTATCGCGGTATAGCAGGTGGAGTTAAAGAATCTTAACAAATATTTTCTAAAAGGTCATAAATTGACAGATTTAGCATCACAAACAAAACCAGGCACCCAGGGCCAGAATTGGGCTTTTCAACATACTTTCCACTGAAATGCCTTGCTTCCACCAAACACAAACACACGTGTGGAGGAGGAGGAGGGGGGGGGAGCCCTGCTGCAACTGGCAAAGCAAACTGAATAGCTTTTCTTAAGTGGTCATGTAGGCTTTATGCTCCCCCACTGGCTACTGGTGAAGATGAACATGTTGCCATCTTGATAACCTGCATGCCACCGATCAATGGAGGCTGATGGTAGTATAAGCTTGTGCGCATATACACACACACACAGACACACACACACAGACGCACTCTCTTTACGTTACAGCCTTTAGTTTACTTGCGGGCCAAAAGGCGTTCAGTAATCACGGACATGTTACCCTTTGGTATGGCAGCAGCGAATACCCCCAGAGATTAGTGAATTTCGCAGTATGACTTATTATATGTAAATTCAATGATAGAACCAGGGAAATCCCCCATTGCCATATGTTTAGAGAACATTATCCATTATAAATATATAAACCCCAAAGCCGCCAACCCAAAGTAAACCCTTTTCCTTCTTGGCACTGTATCTATTCTTCCTATTGCTAACATATTGATTTTGTGTCAGGCACGTGTGGTTTATGGAATGCCATTAAAAACTGCTCCAACTGAAACTACTTGGCAGACGGCACATCCAACAGTGCAAGACCAATACTGCGCAGCACTTGCTTACTGCAGCCTTTCCAAATCAGATTGAAAAGCACACTTTACGGTATGAACGGTATAACGGTATAAACAATGTGACGGTTATTATTGTTCAATTAAGTGGTTCACGGTATCTTTAACGGTATACCGTTATACCGTTATATCCCTAAGTGGGAACTGGTTCCATTCAGGCACATCAGCAGACAAGGGAGTGTCAAACTCCACCCTGCTTGCTGTCCTCACAAACACACTGGAGCCTAAGCGGCCACACAAAGGGTTCCAGCCAAAGGCAAAACTTACATTCAGACCTCTGCTGTCCCAGAATGGTATAAGGGCGAACAAAAGACAAACATATAAGAAATAGTGACAAAAGAAAGGATCCATCATGTTAGAACATAGGCAACCCTTTTGTGCATTACGCGGGGCTAGGGATACAGCATGCAGTGGAATAAAGCACAAATGTTGGTAAATCACATCCACTGCCACTAGCCACAAATATAGGGCTGTCAGTGTAACCAAAAAGTTACAGAAGCAGAGAGAAGGGGACACTAGCTATTCCCTTAGCACTCCACATAAGGTGGGGCGTGCTAATATCTCATAAGTTAAAGTTTTAGGAAGGATACAAAGTGTCCCTCACTCCTTAAGAACAGTAGTACTTGGGGAAAATGAAAGAATAGAAAACGAAACCCAAAGGGTCTTCAGCAACACTAGACATAGGGTGTTCTGTGCTGCAAAAGCAAAACAGATTCCTTTAGGAGAGATGGAGGAAAGGAAGACTCCATAAAATAAGGTAAAACATAAAAAACAGACTTCCTATGGTTAGAGCAAATAAAAACGAAGGATGGGAAAAAGGCTCCCCTCATTCAGGAGAACAGGAAAAATGTCCAAAAGTCCAGCAAAAAGTGCTGGGAGTCTAACGAGTAGAGGGGATTAAACATAACACTGATGAATCTCCCTAACAATGCCCACTGCTGATCGCCACTTGCTTCATGTCCGGGCGGCCATTGTAGGTCGTCGCCAGAGCGGAGGTCCTTTGTTCAGTCCAATAGAGGCGTCCAGCTGTTCAATGTCCAGAACTGATCTATCGAAGCACGGAACTGCTGACTAGCCGGACCAGACACCCAATGCCAAAAGTAACCGCTGCACCTGAGAACCCTGGACTTCCTTCATCAGAACCAAAGCACGAGAAAAGGGGGCCAGGCAATTTCAGGAACTTCTACGGTGGTCCCTGATTGAATCAGAGTACAGGGGGTAAGTAAACATACCTGTTACGACCCTCATCTATCGCCATAGTGTTTAACAAGCGCAAAGTCCTTGCCCTACCTCTCCCTTGCCTGACCCTGATTAGTGGAGTTCTGGTCAAGGATCCTCGCCAGAACTTCCTTCCAGGAATACCCCAATAAGTCCTGGTGTGAGTGAGAGAGGGTGTTAGTTTTACGTCGGCCTGAGAGCAGTGAAGGGTTCAGATAAGCACATACAGAGCACACTTAATATACGTTAGACAGAATGTATACAAATACATTTTCTTCTGCATTGCGAAGCATACACTATCAAAGGAGCATTACAGAACCTAACAAGAAATACTTTCATAATTTAAAAGCAAGCCATTCCTAGAGTATAATCACTCATTCAGGTTTATCACATCCATCCATCTAAAAAAAAGAATCATACTAGATATAAAGTGGACATTTTATTTGTGTTGGGGAGTTTTGTGACTTTTTAAGAATCCATAGAGTGTCATATGAAAGTATGCATCATTAAAAGGGTTGATGCCTGAATGCAAACAGTGAGATCACACAAACAGCATTGTATTACCGAAACACAAGAGCCCCACAGGTAGAGTAGAAATGCCAAACTGTAGTGTGCAACATAAAGCAAGAGAAAGCAGTCTTGCTTTCACGTCACTTACCTTTCGCATGCATGCTTCTCCGGCTTCTTGGAGTTCATTATTAGTGGAGTTAAGAGCTTTGAAGAGTGCAGCAATGATCTTTTCTCTGGACTGAGGTAAGTAATTGCAGGCAGCTAAAGCATCTGAAAATTCAAACGATTCCATCCACTGTTAACTTTTAAACACAGGATACAAACAAACATAAAAGCAAACATTGATTTCTATACTATATTTAGGAATCTCAAGACATCCCGTCCCCTCATTCTATGCACCCTTAGTAAAATGGAGGAAGCTTACACCTAAGTTACAGGAGAGGAAATTAAGGCATAATCGTTTAAAATAGTAGTTGAGCTAGGGGCCAAAGAGCACACCTCTGCTAAACATTCAAGTAGAAGGAGAAATTACTTATCAGTAATGTTCTTTATATGGATTCTTCTCCCATAAAATCCTCATCTTGATAAGACAGCTATCCGGCATCAGCTTTCTGAATTGTTTTCGATAGAGGGCGTAGTGCCGCTCAATATTGTCGCTAACTACTCTGTCGGAAACAGCCACGCCATTACTCGATAAGACATGACCTTGTATAAAAGGTCCTCCTCCTCCAGCTCCTCCTCCTCCTCTTCCAGAGACCCCCTCCTCCCCCCCCACATCCCCACCCAGGGCTCAGCCTGCGAGAGGAAAAATGCAGTAATGGGGAACAGCATAGAAACAACAGCAGCAGCAAACAACCATTGCTTGCTTACCTTTTTCTTTCATATTTCAAACTTTGAAATGCAACCAGAAGTGGGGCAGTCTTGCCAGCCAACTGCTGCTGCCCGAAATTGAGCATTCTGGTCATCAGTTCACCCAATGCGACCACACAATTACGACTAAGCAGGGAAAGCTGGGAGGGTGATGAGGAATCTATGGGAGAAGAATCCATAGAAAGAACATTACTTGTAAGTATAATGGATTGCATTCTCCCACAGATTCCTCATCTTGATGAACTCTCAAAGCATTAGCCATCCTGGAGGAGGGTTGGAAGTCACACCAAAAAGCTGCTCCATGGACCAAGTCCAAGCTGGAATGCTTGACAAACATGTGTAGAGAACCCACGTTGCTGTACGACAAATGTCTCTAACCGGCACTCCTATCTGAAGAGCCGAGGCCGCAACCCCTCTCGTAGAGTGGGCCCTAAGTCCTGCTGGCACCTCCTTACCCATGGTCTGCTAGCATTCACAAATGCACAGCACTATCCAGTGAGAGATAATTTGCTTAGTAACTGCTCGCCCCAACCTGGATTTCAAAAATGCAACAAACAACTGGTTGCCCTTTCTGAAAGAGCCTGTTTTAGCCATGCAGAAATACAGCACCCTCTTGGGATCCAATCTGTGGAGCCTCTCCTTGTCCTTTGAGAGATGTGGTGGAGGGTAAAACGCTGGTAGGTCGATGCTCTGCCCGGATGAAATTCTGACACCACTTTTGGCAAAAACCTAGCATGCACTGTGACGATTCACACGATCATCACTACTCCCCAGAGGGGAGCCCTTCCCTATGAGGCTAGGGAGGTGAGGCTGCTACCCAAAAGGCCCCCTACGGGTGGTAAAAAGTGGGAGGACCTCATGGGGATAAGGACTCCCATCCAGTGAAACACCTCCCTAATCCCTTGTCCACAGTATCCAGGGGACTATTGACTCATTCCTCCTCCCAACTTGAAACCACTTATTTCTACTCCCAACCTGAAACCATCAATGTATGTTATTGTAAAGTCTCTAGTATACCGCCAGCACCATTACAACCTCTTCCTGTTATTGAGGTGGCCTTCTCGAGTATCGAGATGGATATTGTAGGTCTGTTGTAGTTTTCGAAATTGGGGAACAAATATATATTAGTCATTGCAGGCTATGCTACCTGGTATCCAGAAGCATTCCAGCTGAAAAGGAACACCTCACAACAGATCCCGAAACATTTAATTCCTAACCTGTCACGGGTGGGATTTCCTAAGGAGATTTGGACAGATCAGGGCACTACTTTTAAGTCCAAGTTAATGGCAGACGTTCAAGAGATGCTCCAGATAAAGACCTTACGCACTTCTGTGTACCATCCAAAGACAGATGGTTTAGTAGAGCACTTTAAACAGACTTTGAAAAACATTCTTACAAAGCTGGTTTAAGCTGATGGACTCAATTGGGACACAATTATCCCCTGGGCTGTGTTTGCCACCCAAAAGTCTCTACAAACCTCCTTGGGTTTCTATCCTTAAGAACTTCTTTATGGATGTGACCCGAGGGACATCTTCAACATGGTCCAGGAAATCTGGGAAGAGACGGAAGAAGAGGCCCTCCCCATGTCACAAACCACACAACGCCTGAAAGAACACATGGCTGTTGAAAAAGCTTTCTCCACTCCCCGGGGATTATTTCAATTTAAAGTCCTCCCTTTCAGACCTCAAGGGGCCCTAGTGTTAGGGAGGATTCTCATAAATGTGCTAATTCCCTGTACCTTAGAGACCCCCAGTAAATTTGCTGGATTTTGAGGACTTGAATTATTTAACCTGGAGAGAGTGAGACCCTTTTTTCCACTCTCGTGTATTTGTATGTGGTGTTATGCAGTGTGTTTCTTTTGGTTATTGAGTCTAACAAACTCCAGAGGCATCATCTTTTACAATTGTGTCACAAAGCACCTTTAGTGCAGTGACACAGGAAGTCTTTCTGGTTTCCCAAGGTTTAAATACCTTCCCTGGGATAAACTGTTTCCCAGAGCAGTAGAGTGAAATTGACTCTACTTAGAATTGTACTTGCTAGACCAAAATATATCTTACAATACAGTGCTGAAGGGGTAACTTAGTATCCCTTGTGTCAATGCTCATGTAATATCTTATATGTTACCGTTTCCTCTCAGAACGGCTGGTGGCAGTGGTTTTGCAATGAACTACCATGATGTACCCAACCGCGAACTGTTCGCAGCTCCTGTAGCGGGAGCCCTGTTTTTCAAAATGGCACACAAGCCTCCTTTGTTAAAATGGTCCCTGGTCGTTTTTTTTTTTTCACATGTCTTTGTGGAAAGGTCCTTGTCAGGTTTTTCTCTGCGCGCCAAACCAGGTTTGGTCTCTTTGTTCATTCGCCTTTGGCAGGCTTCAGGAGTGAAACCCGCCTCTGGCTCCAGAGTGTCTGGGGTAGACAGGAAGTGAGGGAGGTGCCCGAAACTCTCTGTGCTTAGTCTCCTAGGAGACCCAAATTCACTCTCTGACAATTGGTTGGCTGACTGTCCGGCAAGGACAGCCATCCTGCTGGTTGAGCGGCAGCTAGGCTGGAATGAATGGGAGAGAACTGAATAAAAGGCGAGTCTCTTGGCTTGGCAGGCAAAGTCGACCACTGGGCGAAGGAACCGAAGAAGAGCTTGAAGAGGACGGCTGCTGCAACTCCTAGACCGTTGGTTTGCCTGGTGAACCCCTGCTGCAGGCCCAAATCGCCAAGTTCGCATCGACAGAGAAGCCCTGCAAGGACAACTTCTCCCTTGGAGTTGGTGGGACCAATCAACTCCCAAGTAAGCCACCTGGACACCCATCTCGGAGCTGGTTGAATTTCCTCAGAGTTGCTGCAAGAAACCGTAGAGCCAGGGAGAGGGACAACAGATTGTGCGCGTTGCTTTGTAAACTGGCCTAAAGCTTTTGGAAGATCCTCCAGACTGGCGGGCAGAGAAAAACTCTAGAAGGACCTTTCCAAAAAGACATGCAAAAAAAGAAGACCAGGCACCATTTTTTACAACAATGGCTGGATGACCTTTTGAAAATGTCGGCTCTAGCGGTTAAAGTTACCGGGTCCGCTAACGGTTGCGGTAAATGCAAACCACTGCCACCAGCCAATCAATTGAGGAAAGGGTAAAATAAAAGATGTTACATGAGCATTTAGACACAGGGGATACTACGTAACCCCTCCAGCACACTATTGTAAGATAGGGTGTGCTGGGTCTAGCAAGTGCAATGCTGAGTAGAGTCAATTTCACTCTACCACTCTGGGAAACAGTAGTTTATCCCAGAGAGGGTATTTAAACCTTGGGAAATCTAAATAAGCCTTCTGTATAAGAGAGCAATTATGTAACACAAAAATATACTTCAATAAATACACACTCTCAGTTTCAATAAATCAGTAGATACCCATTTGGGATGGCACACAGGCACTTCCTACACCCTGAGGTGACTTAATTAACTAGGACACTGTGGACATTGATATATCACTGGCACCAATACGGAGTTTGGTGTCAAAAGGAAAAGGTTTAGGGAATAAAACAAAGGATAACAAATATTCTTAAGCAGGTAAGTACTTTTGACCCCCCCCCCCCCAATGCAAAGTAAATTAACCCTTTCCCATCTACACAAGTTATAGGATGTGTAACTTTTTGGAGGGACAGATCAAAACACAAAGTCAGAGGTTAGAAGAGTCTATCAGGGAGCCAGCACAGCCAATGTCACGTGAGCGAAGTCTAGGTGACCTGAAGTTCTTCTTGAAGGTAAGTAAAAAGTCTTGCACAACGTTTTAGAAATCTTTGTAAGAAATGAAATCACTGCTGGGCCACAAGCTGGGAGGCTTGTGAGGGGCAAAGCTGCAAGCAACTCGCAAAAGGCAACAAGGCAAGTCTTAACTGAGAGCTAGCACGGCTACACAGCTACCTCTTAGTTTACAGTACCTTCGTTCTGAAGAAATTGGTTCCAGCTGGCTTCTGTTCCAGTTGTAGTATTGTAAAAGCAGATAGTATGGTGAAGCCTGGTTTGTTATCATTAGAGAATCATTACCCATTGTTAGATAATCATTACCCATTTAGGGATTCAGTTATCCATTAATCATTCTGATTAGTACTGATTAGTAGTAAGGAACAAGTTACTTACCTGTAACTGTTGTTCTCCAGCATGGGTCTGGCATGGATTCACATGCTCATGAATATTCCACGTCGTCAGGCTGGGAATCCTCGGTAAAGAAAAAATCAGTATCAGTTTCGTTTCTGATCTGTCTTTCGTAGTAGTAACCAATCACTGATCTCTGCGTCATACTGACCACAGCCAATGACTGCCCTCTCCCTAAGCCCCGCCTCTGGCAGCCATCTTCAGATTTGGTAGCACGTGAAGTGGCAGTATGACCAAGTGAAGAGCCGCAGAGGGGTAGGCGGGAGGGTTCGCATGTGAATCCATGCCAGACCCATGCTGGAGAACAACAGTTACAGGTAAGTAACTTGTTCCTTCTCCAGCATGGGGTCTGGCATGGATTCACATGCTCATGAATAAAGAATACATAGCAGTACACACATGCACAACCACGGGAGGTGGCAAAGGCTCAACATTAAGCATTACATCAAACTCAACATTAAGCAATTCTTACCTCCTCACCAGGCTCACCTTAGGCGAACAGGTTGCGCAGCATTGCTTGGCCGACCCTGGACTCCTCCCTGGAATCCCGATCGACGCAGTAGAATTTCGTGAAGGTGTGCGTCGACCTCCACGTAGCAGCCCTGCAGATGTCCAGCAAGGGCACACCAGATAGGAACGCCGTGGTAGCTGCGATCGCTCTGGTGGAATGGGCTCTCGGACGGCCAGGCAGCGGTCGGTTTGCCAACCGATGACAGTACATGATACAGCCGGAGAACCATCTGGAAATGGAGGCCTTCGAGAGAGCCTTCCCCTGATTGACAGGTCCAAAGTTCACAAAAAGTTGTGACGTCTTCCGAAAACACTTTGTGCGGTCCACGTAAAACTTCAGCGCTCTAGCCACATCCAGCGAGTGCAAAGTCCTTTCGGCCGGCGACGAAGGCGACGGGAAGAAAACAGGCAACACCAAGGGTTCGTTGAGGTGGAAGTCCGACGGCACCCTGGGCATGAAGGAGGGGTGCGTCCTGAGCACTACCCTCGTGTCGTGAAAAGTCAAGTACGGGGGCCTGCAGGAAAGGGCCTGGATCTCTCCCACTCTTCGTGCGGAGGTGATGGCCACAAGAAACGCTGTTTTCCACTACAAGAACTTCAACGGAGCCGAGTGCAGAGGCTCGAACGGAGGTCCCATGAGCTTGGTCAGCACCACGTTGAGCTCCCACGCCGGGGCCGGAGCCTTCACCGGCGGGAATGATCTGAACAGTCCCTTCATGAATTCTTTCACCAGACGATGAGACCACAAAGACGTCCGCCCTGTGGTTCTGGTGTATCGGGAGATCGCAGCAAGATGAATCTTGATGGACACGTGCGCCAGTCCAGCCTTGGCCAGCGTCAGAAGGTACGGCAGTACCTGGGGAGCCGTAATCCGTAGAAGGTTAATCTTCTGTGTGTGGCACCAGACAGAGAACCTCTTCCATTTGTGTCCATAGCATTTAAGAGTTGAGGACGCCCTGGCCTTTGCAAGAACCTCTTTGCAGTCGGCCGGTATGTCGTATCCTCCAAACTCTAATGCTGCAGGAGCCAGGCCTGCAAGTTCAGCGACTTCGGGTCGTGATGGAGGATGGCGCCTCCTTCCCTGGAGAGAAGATCCGCGTCCACTGGCAGCTTGATTGATGGGGACGCTGACAAGTCCAGAAGGTCCGGGAACCATATCTGCCTCAGCCACGCAGGTGCGACGAGGATCATCCTGCACCGTGACCTCTTGAGCTGGTTGATGAGCCGGATCAGCAACGGCAATGGAGGGAACGCGTAAAGAAACAGGCCCTCCCAGGGGAACGAGAAAGCATCGCCCATGCTCCTCGGCTGGGGAAACCTGCTGGCGAACTTCCGGCACTCGGAGTTCGTCGCCGTCGCAAACACATCGATCTGGGGTGTGCCCCACCGTCGGAAGAGGCGGTCCACTAGATCCTGTCGTAGTTCCTACTCGTGGCACGAGCGCAGCTCTCTGCTGAGCGAGTCGGCGATGGTGTTTTTTATCCCTGCCAGATGAAACGGCACCAGAAACATCCCTTGGGTGACGGCCCAATGCCACAGATCCTGCGCCTCCTTGGACAGGGCTGGGGATCTGGTACCGCCCTGCTTCCTGATGTAGAACATGGTGGTGGTGTTGTCGGTGAAGATCCTCACCACCTTGCCCTTGAGGGACGGAAGAAAGGACCTGAGGGCCCAAAACACTGCACGGAGCTCCAGGACGTTGATATGGAGGGACTTCTCCGTCGGAAGCCAAAGGCCTCACGCGTGCAGATTTTCGGTGTGCGCTCCCCACCCTTCCAGGGAGGCATCCGTGGTCACCGTCTCCTGGTGGCCGGGGGTCTGGAAGTCCATGCCCGCCGTCAGATGCGCGCGGGTGCCCCACCACCGGATCGCTCGTCGGAAACTCTCATCGAGTGTGATCCTCTCCTCGAAGCTGCCCGTCGTCTGGATCCAGCGCGCGTCCAGGAACTCCTGCAACGGGCGCATCCGGAGCCTGCACAGGCGGATGAGATAAATGCAAGAAGACATAATTCCGAGGAGGGACTTGATGGACCTCACCCTGGCCGCGTCCGCAACCAGCATCCGCTGCACCTTGCCCAAGATGGCCCTCGTCCTTTCCTCCGACGGAGAGGCCAGAAGCGACACTGTGTCGAGCTTCGCTCCCAGAAACAGTGCGTCTTGCGCGGGCACCAGGTGGGACTTGCCGTAGTTTATGGAGAATCCCAGGTCCGTGAGCAGTTGGACGGTCCTTGCCGTGTGCTCCACGGCGAGCTCCTTCGTCTTTGCTCGGATGAGCCAGTCGTCCAGGTAGGGGTAGACGTGGATGCCCCCTCGGCGCAGCTGCGCCGCCACCGGTGCGAGGCACTTGGTGAACACCCTGGGTGCCGACCTCAATCCGAAGGGAAGGGCTCTGAACTGGTAGTGACGCCCTGGGACCACGAACCTGAGAAACTTTCGGTGTCCCTTTAGGATGGGAATATGGAAGTAGGCATCCTCCAAATCCAACGACGACAGGAAATCGGCCTCCTCCAGTTGACCCAGGACGCGTTGGAGGGTGACCATCCGGAACTTCTGTGCCTTGATGAATTTGTTCAGTCGTCGTAGGTCCAGGATGGGACGCCATCCTCCCGTCTTCTTCTTCACGAGGAAGTATCTTGAGTAAACTCCGGAGCCCCGAAGCCTCTTTGGGACGAGCTCGATGGCGCCCTTCCTGAGCATCGCCTTTACCTCCAAGAGAAGTTGAGGGACGTGATGTTCTTTCCTGGCCACAGAAACTCGAGCGCGTGACCCTGAGCTAGGGCGTCCAGCACCCAACGGTCGGTGGAGATGGACTCCCACACGCTGACGAAGCTCGCCAGCCGGCCTCCCACCGGGGTGCTTCGGTGGGGGCCTGACCCCGCGGCCGGTTCAGTCCTGCTTCGACGAGGCTTTGCCGCCTTGCCCTCCTTGGCGACGACGGCGGGGTCCGCCTGACTTGCCTTGCCCCTGTAAGCTTCCTGTGACGACGAACGGGCTGCTTGACGGTAGGTGGAAAATCCGCCGCTGGAACCTTTGGAGGCACCCTGTTTGCCTCCGCTGCTCCGAAAGGGCGTCCGCCGTTGCTGAAGAACCCCAAGAGCCCGGGCCGTCTCCGTGTCCGCCTTGATGGCTTGAAGGGAATCGTCCACTGTTTTCCCAAACAGGTTGTTTCCGTCGAAAGGCATGTCCAAGACTCTGGTCTGCACGTCCTGACGGAAGTCAGTAGCCTTGAGCCATCCACGCCGCCTAAGGCACACGCCGTTGCCCAACTGGCGAAATCCAGTGTCAGCGATGTCCGTCGCAATCGTAATGGTGTGGTCCGACGCCACCTCTCTTTCCTGCAAGACCTCTAGGGCTTCCGCCCTCTTGTCGTCTGGTAGGAAGTCCAGCAGGGGGGCCAGTTTGTACCACAACTCCCTCTCGTAGCGGGCTACGATAGCCAAGGCGTTGGCCGCCTTAATCGTCGTCGCTGCCGACGAGATGACTCTGCGTCCCATCGTGTCTAATTTCTTTCCCTCGCCGTCCGGTGGGGAGGTTGGCGTAGAGGCTGCGCCCCCCCCCCGCTTTCTTCCTGGCCGCCGCGGAGACGACCGAGTCCGGGGTCGGCTGTGCCCGAAGGCACAAGGGGGCCGCGTCTGGGACCCGGTACTTCTTCTCGTACCGATCCCTTCTAGCCGGCGTCGTGGATGGGTTCTTGAGGAGGGCGAGGCCCCCATCCCAAATGTCGTCTAGTAGAGGTACAGCGAGGACCGTCTTCCTCTTGGTCTCGCGCCGTTGATAAAGGAAACCTTCCTTCTTTTTCTCTTCCGGGCAGAGCTGGAAAAGCTCGGATGCCCTGGCGATCATGGAGTGAAACGATCCAATCTCGTCGGGCGGGGAAGCCCGGGTGGGAGGTGACGACGGGAGATCCTCGTCGTAAACCTCGTCGTCTGTACCTGTCGCGGCTGTGTCAGTCCCCGTATCATCCCCGCGTGTGTGGACTGGGAGGAGGGCTGAACAGGGCGCGATGGCTGAAAAGGAGGTGGAGGATGAATCCTTCTCTTAGTGCGAGGGCTCCCAGAAGGGCCTGGCTCCGGTTCCCCCGTCGGGAGCGGTTCCTCCGTTGGTGGTAACGGCAGTCTCGTCCTTATCTCCGAGCATAAGGACTGTATAGCCAACAAAATGGCCACCGAGTTGTCTTGCGGCACTGGTTGAGGGAGATCCGACGGGCGATCAGGAGCCCCGTCGGCATCCTCGACGCCCTCGTCGTCTTCCACGTCGGGGTCCCTCCCGACAGGATGGCCTTCTTCCACGCCAGCGCCGTGGCCTAAGACTTCGATCAGCTCCTCCTCAGAGGTTGAGGCCGAGTCCACGACGACCTCCTGCCCCCCCTTTTTCTTCTCCGTCGGAGGTTTCACGGGGGTCCCGTCGATGGGCATGAAAGAGGACTCCCTCCGCGGTGGCAGGGAGAATCTGGGCCCCGGGGTCGCCACCACTGGTGTAGCCTCCACAGGCTGAGCCAGGGCCGCCGCGACTGTCTCGATAGAGGCCTTGGCCGGATGGATCAAGGCTTTCACCACCTTAGGTGCGCTCACCGCCTTCTCCTTGGGGGGAGGGTCACCACCTCGCTCCCTCTGATGGGGCCTTAGGGCACGACCGGGGTCTCTCCAGGAGTTTTGCCGGGTGCTCAGCCTTCCTCTTACCCGAGCCAGAGCGTTGGCTCGTGGTTGATGGCGCCGGGGAGGATGCGCCCTGCCTGGCGCCCGTAGAGCCCGACCGTTCGGCGCTCCCGGTGCCAGCGGACTCGCGGTGCTTGGCCTTCTGTTGGACCCCCGTCGCCGGGGCGCCCTCAAAGGTCTTAGAAGACCACTCGGACTTCTTCTTCTTCTCGCCTGACGGGCTCTTTCCTTCCAGCCAGTTGGCGAGGCGTTGATGGCGGTCCTTCATGGTCCGCTCCGACATATTGCCGCAAAACGCCCAGTCCTTCTCCACGTGCGTCTTGTCCTCATGTAGGCAGTAAAGGCAAAGGGAGTGTTCGTCCTCCTTGAAGACATTCTGAAGCTGGCATCCAGGGCAGACCCTGAACAGCTTTCCGAGCGTCGAGCTTCCCTTCTCCTGGGCCATGTCCGAGATGGGCCTGAGAAACTTCTGGAGTCCTCCAAAAGCGTGGCTCGACGAAATCTTCACCCTTGAGGGGCGTAGACGAATCCGACACGGGTCCCCGTTGATCGGATGAAGAAACGGTGGAGCTTGAGGCTCTTTTGACCGAAAAAAGAGAAATTTTTCTGAGAAAAAACGTGAAAAATAGCACTAACGCTCGAGAGCAATAGCACGAGGATCCCAACACTTGAACGTGCGGTAAAAATCTGAAGATGGCTGCCAGAGGCGGGGCTTAGGTAGAGGGCAGTCATTGGCTGTGGTCAGTATGACACAGAGATCAGTGATTGGTTACTACTACGAAAGACAGATCAGAAACGAAACTGATACTGATTTTTTCTTTACCGAGGATTCCCAGCCTGACGACAGGGAATATTCATGAGCATGTGAATCCATGCCAGACCCCATGCTGGAGAACATTAGATTATCCACATAAATGTAGCCATTTGCAATATAATGAGGCCTTTTATACTTGCTAGTGCCATGTAAAGACACATGTAGACACATGTTGAGATATGTTGTGTCTTATGTATGCATTGTAGAGAGACATGCATGAGTGTGGACTTAGAATATGCATTGAGTATGCATTTTAGATAGCGCTTGGCTTTGCGAGAGAGGGAGAGTAAGCACTAGAGAAAGCATGAGGCCTATGATTTTGAAGCCATCCTGAATGAGACAGAACAGAAGCGCCGCAGCACTGAGAAAGATGTTATGAGTTACAGTGAAAGATTGGAATGCGTAAACAGTTTCTTAGCAGACAAGGATTAGATGACACGGAGAAGGGTTTTATTGTCAGCCTGGGTTGTGCTACGCAGACAGAGATGGTGGGGGCCATGCAGGGAGTGCTTTGCCTTGCACACAGAGACATGCAGAAGAGAGGGATTTCAATGGAGTGAATGGAGGAATATGGAGGAGATGGATGGTATGGTAACAGAAGCACTGATAGCATGGTATAAATATGTTCAAATGTCACGATGACCAGAACAAAAAGTAATTGTAAAGTACAAGACATGCATCCGACTTTTAGGCACTGCTCAGATTTAGAAATGCTGACAGATAGACAGAGAGGCATTTTAGCTTAGAGAGACATGTAACCATGGATTTACGTCATTGAACAGTATAATGAGAGGTGAGGCTTTAGGAGTTTCTAGTTTTTTGGAGATGAGTTCTAAATGGATATGATACACTGACATTCAGAGATTGAGAGATCGAGGAAGCTACTCTCTGAGATGGAAGAGAGATGTTTGGCGTAGGAGAGACGTTTGCATGACTCAGAGAGGAAGCATTGGGGAAGCATTCTGCTGAGAGCTGATGAGATCGATCTGGCAGAGAGAGTTGTCAGGAAGACCAGACCACTAAGAGGAGAGGCCTGTCCCTGACTGACTGGCTGGTTGGTTGGTTGCAGAGTTAGCTGGAGAGGAGAGACATGGCAAGAAGAGGGGAGTATTGAGAATAAGACACGTGCATGGGGAATTAGGACAGAAACTCACATAGAGCTTCGGCTGTATGATAGATGGGGTAATCAGACAGGGATTGTCTTAGAGAGAGTGTGAAGTATGGTACGCATTGGAGAGGAATGGTGCGGATTGGAGTTGCTATTAGATTGCTTGCATTAGAAGCTTGTAAGGCTTATAGTTATTGCATTGTAGATTTGAACCAAAAGCAGAAAAGGTGCAAATTTGAGATTTGCATTACAGTAGTGTTTGCATCATGCATTGCTGTGTATGAATAAAAGTGTTTCTATTAGTGAATCGATTCATGTGTTTTCTTTGTGTCTTATGTTAGTGTGTCCATAGGAGTAACGTAGGAGTAACAGTGCACAAAGGCCCTGAGACAGAAGAGCAGGGGGGGCATAGTGATCCACACCCCCCTAGGAGACTGGTTTGTGCATGACAGTATGGCAGAGCCTGTTGCTCCTGTGCCTCAGTCGTGGGGCAAGTTGGAGGACGTCTGGAGACTCCTGCGCTACGATTCGAAGGTTGGCGGCAGCAATGGCAAAACTTTAGATCAGCGGCACATAGCGGCTTCAGCTTCTCACGAATAGCACCACTGTGGTCTCGGATAATTTATGGGCTTCCTTGCATCTGGGGTCCAGCACTCTGTAATGGTGGCTTAGGCTCGGTCAGTCCTGCTTCATGCGAGTCCGGTGGATCTTCCTGGAGCTTTGGTCCGACTTAAAAACGACGCACTCGATTCTGGTGTTCGTCTCCCTTGCAATCGGTTCCTGCAGCAGCAATGGAAGTACAGCCGGCTCCAAGAGGATGTCCAGATGAGTTCACTTTGGGGTTGATTGGTCCATCCAACCCAAGGGGAGAAGTCGTCCTTGCATCGCTTCTCTAGTCGAGGCGAATTCGGATCTTCAGCAATGCAGCAGGGCTTCACCAGGCAAACCAACGGTCCAGGAGTTGCAGCAAGCGTCTCTTCCAAGATCATCTTCGGATTCTTTCATCCAGTGGTCGACTCTGCCTTCCCAGCAAAAGACCTTGCCTTTTATGCAGGTTTTTACCATTCATTCGCAGCCTAGCTGTCACACACACAGCAAGGTGGCTGTCCTCCAAGGACAGTCAAACCAATCACCTTTGGGTGCATTCCTGTAACCAAGGGGATTAAGCACAGGACCACTGGAGCCAGAGGCGGGCTTCACCAGTGAATCCTGCCAAAGAAAAAACGAACAAAGGGACCAAACCTGGTTTGGCACAAAGAGTAAATCTCAAGAAGCACCTTTCCAGCAAGAAATGGGGGGAAAAAAGAAAACGGGGCCATTTTGAAAAAATGGGCACCCATGGGTGCTTTACTGTAGCTGCAATTGCAGCACGCGGTAAAAACACACAATGGTAGGAAAAAGTAGACCGCTGCCACCAGCCATTAATTGTAGAAAAGGTAACATAAAAAGGTTACAACGAGAAACTAGACAAAGGGGATACTAAGTAACCCCTGCAGAACTATGGTAAGATAATGTGTGCTGAGTCTAGAAAGTTACAAAATAAGTAAAGTCAATTTCACTTCACTGCTCCTGGACACAGTAGATTATCCAAGAGAAGGTATTTAAACCTTTGGGAAATATGAAAGACTTCCCTGTGCCACTGCACTGAAGGTGCTGTGTGACACCGTAAAAAGATGGTGCCTATGGAGTTTGTCAGACTCCAAAACCAAAAGAAACACAGTGTTTAGATCAAAGAAAAATACATATGAGAGTGGGAAAAAGGTATTGCTCTCTCCAGGATAACAATGAAAAGACCTAAAGTCCAGCAAAAGTGCTGGGGGGCTCTAGGGTAGAATGGAATTAGCACATTTTTTGAGAATTCTCCCTAACAGAGTTCCTGAATGCAACCAGTCCTGATGTGTGATTCACAGCTTAGGCTGTGCATGAATGGGAGAAACCTGCTTAAAATGCCAGGTCAGAGTCGACCACTGGGGGAAACACCCAACGAAGAAACCGTGAACAAAGCTTGCTGCATCCTGCTGGATCTTTGAATTACCCGGTGAAGTCCTGCTTCTGTGCTTAAACTCCTTTTTCTGATCGCAAAAGCTCTGGAAGGGATGACTTCTTCCCTTGGGTTAGTGGGACCAACTAACTCCGAGACAAACTACACTGGGCCATCTTCCCGGATTGGCTGTACTTCTTCGCTGCTGCAAGAACTGAGTGCCAGGGGTCGAGAAATCTACAGTCGAGGTGCAACATCTGAAATCTGGCCAGAAGCTCCAAGAATCTCCTAAGAACCCTCCAGAAGCAGGACGACCATACCTCAAGTCCCCTCACCAGAGTGCAGGACCAAAGGAGTGAAGGAAGCCCAACCGGTATTAGACATCCGTGGTGGTGCTGTTTACCGAGCTGCTCATCCGAAAAGAGCCCTTAGCTGCCGACGACCTCCAATATGCTGCAGCAGGAGCCCTCCAGACGTGCTCCCTCTTGCCCCACGACTGAGGCTCGGGAACCCAGGGTCTACACCGCTGCAACAGGACAAAATCCAGCTGAACAACTCTTCTTCAAACCAGAGGTACCCGTTTAGACTTGGGATACTTACCTCAGTGTCTTATTGCGCTTGGCTTGTCTCAGTTGAAACTTGCAGTGGCTTACCTGTAGAGTTGATTTCAACTCTGCTTTTCACATGCTTCACAGCTTGTGACCCTACAAGTGATTTTTCTACAAACTCTCTCACTTTGTGCAAGCCCCATAGCCTGTCCTCCAATTGACTTTGGCTGTCCTGGCTCCCTGTAGACTCTTCTAGTCCATTGATTTTGATATGTGTATACCTCATAGGTGGTAACTTGTCTTACACTGTTACTGCTGGGAAAGGTTTGTCTAGATTTCATTGGGAGTTGTCCTCACACATATTGAGTACCTGTTTAACTTTTTCCTTCCTTTAACCTTTCCTTTCCTGCAACCTCAGAATCTGCAAAGTATAACTAGTGATATATAAATGCCATTACTGTCCTTGTGAATGAAGTCACCTCTGGGTGTAGGAAGTGTGTAAAAAGCATATCCAAAGAGTATCCACTAACTTGTGCTGATTCTGGAAAAGTATTTCAAAGTGTATTGGATTGCTACATATCTTGCCCTTTGTAAAGAACCCTTATTTACAAATTAATGTTAAATATATAAATAACTATTTATAACTGAAACCTTGAGTGTAAGTGTTACTTGGCTACTTGTATTTGCGAATTTCATTGCTACAGCTATACAACTCACATTTACCCCTCTTGAGATAGGCCTTGTCGCACTACCAACTTGTGTAGTACAGACATATACCAAAAGGTGGGTTAACTAATACCAAGAAGATAAGCGTTGTGCAGTCTCACACAGTGTTACTACATCAATTCTTACCTAACAGTGAGTGTAGCAACTTAAGCGGAGCAAAAAGGCTACACGTATCTCCAAAAGTCAAGTAAGTTTCAAAACAATACCAAAAGGTAGATTGTCTCCATTGATGTATGGCAGGAAAGTAGCAAAAATAAATATTTGTCCTAACAGGGACCACAAAGTTATGAAGCTAGAACCCTAAACATGTAATTCTGATGCAACAATGAAACCTTATCAATTTCAGCTACACTACTAACGTTATTATTCTCCAACAGTTAGTCCATCTATGAGGAGGAACATAACTTGTCGCATATGCAGCCTTTCTGAGAAAAATGTATTGAAAACACAAAATAAGTCTATTTTCAAAGCACATTAAAAGAACTTTGAGGTCTTGCTCTTTTTTCGAGCATTATAATATGAACCATTTGTTTGCGGAAATCCAGAAGAATGTTACAATGCACGTTTTTTTTGCAACGTTATGAAAATAGCAGTAACTTACTAAGAGCTGCAATTCGCAGGGGTACCAGGGAAGGAAGACTTTTATAGCAAGGTAATTTCATCAACGCTGCATCTTCAGCTTCACATAAATTCAGCAACTGACAAATAAAAAAAAATATTAGCAATGCGAACGAGTTTGCATACCACACACGTGTTAATGAGATAGCACCTCAGCAATGAACAATTTAAGGGTGAACCCACTGTTAGTAACACTGTTTCCTCTGGCGAGACGTAGAAAACACCATCAGTGCTGTTAGGCAGGCCTTACAATCAAGTTAGACCTGACACTCACTTTGGTAACTGAAAAAGCAGCCAGATTTTTCTCTTAGGATTGGAATGGGGTGCTCATAAAGCACAGGACATCAAACCACAAGCAAAGCATTGTACGCAACATATACTTGCTGAAAAATATACCATTTAGTAAAAGTAAATCATTTAAGAGATACATACATTGTCAGACAGGCAATACAATTAAGTAAAAGTATTACAGAAACAGTAGGGGTCTGAAAAGGAACCAGAGCATCTTTAAAGTCAGCACAAAAAGTAATTATAAAGGATAGTTCAATACTGTCCACTTTACAAGTTAAGAGCAGTGATTTCTGCACAGGAATACCCATAAAAGCGGAGGAAGGTAATACAAATCAACTAAATGCGTAAAACACTGGCATAAGTTCTATAAAAAAAAAAACTTAAGTCAGAATCTCAATTTTGGTGCTCTTTTTGCCAACTCTAGAGTCACTAATATTTGCTAGGTTTCATTGTTTCTTGACTTTCTTTTGCTGTCAGAGGGACATCATCCGCAACTATGTTTTCATGTGCTGCTCTAAGTAACCTATATGGTTAAGAGTGTAGAAGTGCTTCATGAGCATCCCATGTTTTCCCTGGGTGAGTGCCAGGCCCAACACCTGTCTGGTGGAGTAGGGTGTGGCAGCAGCATGTTTTACTTTTGGCTACAACACCCTGAAGCATTTTTACCTCATTGGTACCAAAATGTCCACATATAATCGTCACTGCCCTACCAATGCTTTTGAAAAGTGCTATATCCTGGCCGTTTTGTTGGCCAGTGTTAGGAAAAATTTCTCTTTTATGCAACTATCCCTCCATATTATATGGACCCCAAACTTTTTGCTTTTGTTTTTGTTTTTGAAGCTGTCCTGACTTTTTATTGAGAAGTGAAGCCTTCAGCTTCACTTCCCTGGTCTTTGGCTCATTTGTTATGGGGAAACTGATCAGTCCTTCAGACTATCAGTACTGGGAAACAATTTTCCCCTTTTGACCTCTTTTTGTAACACTTTAACAGTGCACACAGCATCTTACAACGCAGTGCAGTCGTGATACTTTTGTATCACCCTAGTCCTTTACACTGGGGATTTTTGGTTACTTTTATATGTGCCTAAAGATAAGCTGGTGGCAGCAGTCCCGTTTTTACAATTCTTTCAGTACTTTTAAGTTTCCACATTCACGTTTAACTTGTCTGGCTTCTAAACGTGGCTAGTGTCCTAAAATGACTATTGCACAAGAGTTTTTGCTTGTTCTTTGGCCTATTGTTTCTAAGCCTTCTTCCTGCCTTCTCAGGTCAGGAAATCCCTTACATGGTCATGCATTCGTCAGGGAAAGCTTCAGCTATCGTGGGTTACTGCATGCCATTTGTGTGTGGACCCAAGAAGGGATGGGACTGTCTGGTCCCACTCCACATCTGTGGTGCCAGAGAGTCTGGAGTGTATGCACAAGTGTAACCCACAATGGCCCCTGATTGGAACACTACTGGCTGTTTAAATGGTGCAGCTCGTGTTAGGGAGAATACTCAGAAATGTGCTAATTCCCTCTACCTTAGAGACCCCAAGCAACTTTTCTGGATTTTGAGGACTTGATTTTTTTAACCTGGACAGAGCGAGACCCTTTTCCCCCACTCATGTATTTTAAAATGATTTCTGAGCTTTGTGATTCTTTTGCTTATGGAGCCTGACAAACTCCCTAGGCATCATCTTTTAAAATGTATCACACAGCACCTTCAGTGCAGTGGCCCAGGGAAGTCTTTCAGATTTCCCAAAGGTTTAAATACCTTCTCTGGGATAAACGACTGTTTCCCAGAGCAGTAAAGTGAAATTGACTTTACTTACATTTGTAACTTTCTAGACCCAGCTCACACTATTTTACAATAGTGTGCTGGAGGGGTTACCTAGTATCCCCTTTTGTCTAGCTTCTCATGTAACATTTTTATGTTACCTTTTTCTCACTGAATGGCTTGAAAGGGGTCCCTCGTGCTATGGAAACAAGGCAATAACCATACACGAAAAGATGCGCCAGACACGAGGTTCAAATTCCCAATGCTAGGGTTTATTGCAAGCAAAAATAGTATCAATTGGCCAATTCTGATCTCACGCCAAGCGACGTGAGTTTCCTAGACCTCGAGGGACGCAAGAGAGCGAATTACGTACATCAGTTGCATATATACAAAATGCATATCATACAATCAGCAATGTCATGTTTAACAACCCTCTTTATTAAGTTCCTTTGAACTCGGGATGAAGATGGACATATCCGACGAGTATGACGATTGTGACACTTTCGATATCTATTCTACTAACAATGTGCAATTAGAAACTGCGGAGGCATCTTTTAGTTGTTGAACAGAACACGGTGGTTCTGTTCTTGGAAGTAAGCTGCACACGGGGGAAGAGCCACATTCCAAGCTTTGCCTTCTATGAGGTACTATTCGTATCCTGGGAGCCGACACGTTCTAAAGGGTTTTGCGAAGGGGGGCTGTAGGAAGAGCATAATTCAAGCCTTTAGCTGTTTTATTCTAACATATTCTACCATCGTACAAGACTGGCTAGCAGCTGTGAAGTGATTAAATGCCCTGCAGCTCTCTCCCAAGGCTACAGAGAGGGAGTGTGGGCATTCCTCTCTGGGCTACTCATGAGGAGTTTCAACAAACTCTTCAGTCCCGCGACCTTGTCCTTTCATATTCAGACAACAATGTTAACAGTTGAGCAGAGTAAGCACAATCCGCAAGAATTGCAAGCTGCAAAGCAGTTTTAGACAGAAAGCAATGAGCAATGGCTAACAAGCAAAATAGCGATTCTTGCTACATTTAAAATGGCCGCTTGTTGGTCAAGCATAGCAGTTTAGATTTCTATAATTCGGTGCATAAAATGGTTGGCCTACGGCCATCAAGTTACGTCTGTCACTCAAATGAAGGGTACTCATTTTTCCAGATTGACAGGCTGGTGGCAGTGGTTTCGTTTTAACTACTGGGGCGAGTGCATTTACCGCGGGCTGCGTTCGCAGCTGCAGTAAAGCACCCAAGGATGCCATTTTTGTCAAAATGGCCCGGCTTCTTTTTTCGCCATTTCTTTGTGGAAAGGTCCTTCTTGAGATTTTCTCTGCGCGCCAAACCATGTTTAGTCCCATTGTTCGCTTTGCCTTTGGGGGGATTCACGTGTGAAGCTGGCCTCAGGCTTCAGGGTCCCTGGGGTGGGCAGGAAGTGAGGGAGGTGCCCGAAACTCCCTGTGCTTAGTCTCCAAGGAGACCCAAATGCACTCTGTAGTGATTGGCCGGCTGACTGTCCGGCAAGGACAGCCACCCTGCTGGGTGAGTGACAGCTAGGCTGGAATGAATGTGAGAGAACTGAATAAAAGGCGAGGCTTTTGGCATGGAAGGCAGAGTCGACCACTGGACGAAGGAACTGATGAAGAACTTTAAGAGGATGTCTGCTGCAACTCCAGGACTGTTGGTTTGCCCGGTGAAGCCCTGCTGCTGTGCTGAAACTCCAAATTCATATCGAATGCGAAACCCCTGGAAGGACGACTTCTCCCCTTGAGTTGGTGGGACCAATCAACTCCAAAGTAAGCCACCTAGACATCCTTCTCGGAGCTGGTTGAATTTCCACAGAGTTGCTGCTTGAAACCGTATAGCCAGGGAGAGAAACGCCAGAATGTGTGCGTTGCTTTTAAGCTGGCCTAGAGCTTCACGAAGCTCCTGCGGACTCCTAGGAAGCAGGACTGACCGAGCCTGAGCCCCCTCAACAGAGTGCGGGACTCCAGATGCAAGGAAAGCCCAATTTGACAGCCAAGAGTCTGCTGTGTTGCTATTTGCTTAGATGCGAGAAGCTGAAACTGCATAGTGCCACTGAATAGAAGTTGGTCCTTTTCTGTCGCTGACCGTCCCGTTGCAGTGCAGGAGTCCTGCTTGTCCCCACGACTGAGGCCCAGGAACACAGGATCTGCAGAGCTGCACAGGAACAGAAGCCAGCTAAAACCATTATTTTTCTAACCAAAGGTACTGTAAAGTCTTAGGAGAACTTACCTCTTGTTGTGTAATTGCACTTGTTCTCAGTTGAGACTTGTCGTCGTTGCTTCGGTAGGGTTGCCAACAGCTTCTTTACCTCACAAGCCTAATCAGCTTGTGCCCTTACTTTGATTTCTTCTTTTCTACAAAGACTTCTAAAACATTGTGCAAGACTTTTTATCTACCTACAAGAATTGCTTCAGCTCACAGACTTTTGCACAATGGACTTTGGCCTGGCTCCCTGAATGACTCTTCTTCCCTATGACTGTGTTTCCGTCTTCCTCCCAGGAAGGGGTTAACTTAATGTGCATTTGAGGTTACAAGAAATACTTACCTGCTTCAGAATATTTGTGAGATCTCTCATTTTGTTCCAATAACTTTTTCTTTGACCTACTCATAAGTATTACTCTAAATGCAACCGTGATATATTAATGTCCACAGTGTCCTAGCAATTTAAGTCACCTGAGGGTGTAGGAAGTGTTTGTGTGCCATCCCAAATGGATATTTGCTGATTTATAGAATCTAAGAGTGTGGATTTTGGAGTTTAATTGTGTCTTACTATTATATTGCCCCTTCTGAAGAAGGCTTACTGAAACTGACTGTTAAATAAATAATTGTTCAATCAAGAAACATTGCGTTTAAGAGTTTATGTGAATACTTGCCACTGTGAATCTCTGTGTAAAAACCCTAACTGCTCACATTGACCCTTCTTGAGATAAGCCTGACTGCTCGGGCACACTACCAACCTGTATTGTACACACTTATACCAAAAGTTGGGTTACCGATTACCAGGACGACAAGGTTAGGTCATAACCTGGGGGGGGGGGGAGTGGGGGGTGACGACACTGTCTAATGCAATCCCAGGATGTTAATAACCCTCGATACCAGTCCTGTATTTAGATACTTTGTGAGGGCTGGGATTGGTGAAACTCTAGGTCAGGCGAAGTGTCCAGACCACTGGTGTCTTGGAGGCCTTGAGCCAGTTGTAGAAGCCTACCCTGGTCGTCAAAATAGTCAATCCCACCTGAGCCCAGGAACACTGAGTCAACATCATAGTCATAGGCGTCGTGATCGTTGAAGATATCCGTCATGGTCTCAAAAAATTGGACCGGGGCTGTGGTGTAAAATCCTTGTCGATGTCGAGGGTTCGTCTTTCGGTGCTGTGATGGTGGATGTCGGCATCGACCGAGACGCCGTAGCTTCGACATTCTTGGATGCACTGGGGTAATCCGGCTTCCATAATATTTCTTTAGCCATTGAGAGATTAATCAGCGCTGACATAGCCGGTAGTGGGGCACTAGAGGGGACGGGTAAACCGAGCGTCGCTCTTGCCTCCGAGGCATGCTGCGTGGGGGTGGGAGCTGCACCGATTGCAGCATGCTGCTTGAACATTTCAAGCATCGAGGATTTAAAATCATCTCACTCCTGGCATGTGGTAGGCCCAGCCGACGGTTTACCTTCCGTTTGTTAGGCAGAATCCTGTGCAGTTCCCTTGGGGACCACTGCAAGAAGATTAAGACTACAGGAGTAAGCCGTAAACCCAATTGGTAGCAGTCTGTACCACCCAGATTTACCTGGTAGCTGTGGCTGAGCAGTCAGACTTCTCTCAAGAAGAGTTAGGCAGTATACAGAGGATACACAATAGGGCTAAAAGCACAGTAGAACAAGCAAACACTGACCAGAGCTTTGTATCAAAAGTATATAATCATTTATTTAACACACATTTTAGGAAATACACTAGCACTATTAATCAAAGCAAGTTAAAACACAATCAGAAAAGTATACATACCTCCCTTAAGAATTATTAGACAAGTCTAAGTCAAAATACCACTTTTTGTCAAAACATGGTGAGCGCGTAAGGAACAAGTTACTTACCTGTAACTGTTGTTCTCCAGCTCACCTTAGGCGAACAGGTTGCGCAGCACTGCTTGGCCGACCCTGGACTCCTCCCTGGAATCCCGATCGACGCAGTAGAATTTCGTGAAGGTGTGCGTCGACCTCCACGTAGCAGCCCTGCAGATGTCCAGCAAGGGCACACCAGATAGGAACGCCGTGGTAGCTGCGATCGCTCTGGTGGAATGGGCTCTCGGACGGCCAGGCAGCGGTCGGTTTGCCAACCGATGACAGTACATGATACAGCCGGAGAGCCATCTGGAAATGGAGGCCTTCGAGAGAGCCTTCCCCTGATTGACAGGTCCAAAGTTCACAAAAAGTTGTGACGTCTTCCGAAAACACTTCGTGCGGTGTCCACGTAAAACTTCAGCGCTCTAGCCACATCCAGCCAGTGCAAAGTCCTTTCAGCCGGCGACGAAGGCGACGGGAAGAAAACAGGCAACACCAAGGGTTTGTTGAGGTGGAAGTCCGACGGCACCTTGGGCATGAAAGAGGGGTGCGTCCTGAGCACTACCCTTGTGTCGTGAAAAGTCAAGTACGGGGGCTTGCAGGAAAGGGCCTGGATCTCTCCCACCCGTCGTGCGGAGGTGATGGCCACAAGAAACGCTGTTTTCCACGACAAGAACTTCAACGGAGCAGAGTGCAGAGGCTCGAACGGCGGTCCCATGAGCATGGTCAGCACCACGTTGAGCTCCCACGCCGGGGCCGGAGCCTTCACCGGCGGGAACAATCTGAACAGTCCCTTCATGAATTCTTTCACCAGACGATGAGACCACAAAGACGTCCGCCCCGTGGTTCTGGTGTATCGGGAGATCGCAGCAAGATGAATCTTGATGGACGCGTGCGCCAGTCCAGCCTGGGCCAGCGTCAGTAGGTACGGCAGTACCTGGGGAGCCGTAATCCGTAGAGGGTTAATCTTCTGTGCGTGGCACCAGACAGAGAACCTCTTCCATTTGTGTCCATAGCATTTAAGAGTTGAGGACGCCCTGGCCTTTGCAAGAACCTCTCTGCAGTCGGCCGGTATGTCGTATCCTCCAAACGCTAACGCTGCAGGAGCCAGGCCTGCAAGTTCAGCGACTTCGGGTCGTGATGGAGGATGGCGCCTCCTTCCCTGGAGAGAAGATCCGCGTCCACTGGTAGCTTGATTGACGGGGACGCTGACAAGTCCAGAAGGTCCGGGAACCATATCTGCCTCGGCCACGCAGGTGCGACGAGGATCATCCTGTACGTGACCTCTTGAGCTGGTTGATGAGCCGGATCAGCAACGGCAATGGAGGGAACGCGTATAGAAGCAGGCCCTCCCAGGGGAACGAGAAAGCATCGCCCATGCTCCTCGGCTGGGGAAACCTGCTGGCGAACCTCCGGCACTTGGAGTTCGTCGCTGTTGCGAACAGATCGATCTGGGGTGTGCCCCACCGTCGGAAGAGGCGGTCCACTAGATCCTGTCGTAGTTCCCACTCGTGGCACGAGCGCAGCTCTCTGCTGAGCGAGTCGGCGATGGTGTTTTTTATTCCTGCCAGATGAAACGGCACCAGAAACATCCCTTGGGCGACGGCCCAATGCCACTGATCCTGCGCCTCCTTGGACAGGGCTGGGGATCTGGTACCGCCCTGCTTCCTGATGTAGAACATGGTGGTGGTGTTGTCGGTGAAGATCCTCACCACCTTGCCCTTGAGGGACGGAAGAAAGGACCTGAGGGCCCAAAACACTGCACGGAGCTCCAGGACGTTGATATGGAGGGACTTCTCCGTCGGAAGCCAAAGGCCTCTCGCGTGCAGATTTTTGGTGTGCGCTCCCCCACCCTTCCAGGGAGGCATCCGTGGTCACTGTCTCCTGGTGGCCGGGGGTCTGGAAGTCCATGCCCGCCGTCAGATGCGCGCGGGTGCCCCACCACCGGATCGCTCGTCGGAAACTCTCGTCGAGTGTGATCCTCTCCTCGAAGCTGCCCATCGTCTGGATCCAGCACGCGTCCAGGAACTCCTGCAACGGGCGCATCCGGAGCCTGCACAGGCGGATGAGATAAATGCAAGAAGACATCATACCGAAGAGGGACTTGATGGACCTCACCCTGGCCGCGTCCGCAACCAGCATCCGCTGCACCTTGCCCAAGATGGCCCTCGTCCTTTCCTCCGACGGAGAGGCCAGAAGCGACACTGTGTCGAGCTTTGCTCCCAGAAACAGTGCATCTTGCGCGGGCACCAGGTGGGACTTGGCGTAGTTTATGGAGAATCCCAGGTCCGTGAGTAGTTGGACGGTCCTCGCCATATGCTCCGCGGCGAGTTCCCTTCTCTTTGGTCGGATGAGCCAGTCGTCCAGGTTGGGGTAGTCGTGGATCCCCTCCAGGCGCAGGCGTGCCGCCACCGGTGCGAGGCACTCACTTGGTGAATACCCTGGGTGCAGACCTCAATCCGAAGGGAAGGGCTCTGAACTGGTAATGACGCCCTTGGACCACGAATCTGAGAAACTTTCGGTGTCCCTTTAGGATGGGGATATGGAAGTAGGCATCCTCCAAATCCAACGACGACAGGAAATCGCCCTCCTCCAGTTGACCCAGGACGTGTTGGAGGGTGACCATCCTGAACTTCTGTGCCTTGATGAATTTGTTCAGTCGTCGTAGGTCCAGGATGGGACGCCATCCTCCCGTCTTCTTCTTCACGAGGAAGTATCTTGAGTAAACTCCAGAGCCCCGAAGCCTCTTTGGGACGAGCTCGATGGCGCCCTTCCTGATCATCGCCCTTACCTCCAAGAGAAGTTGAGGGACGTGATGTTCCTTCCTGGCCACAGGGGGGACGCGCGGGCACCTCTTTAGAAACCCGAGCGCGTGACCCTGAGCCAGGGCGTCCAGCACCCAACGGTCGGTGGAGATGGACTCCCACACGCTGACGAAGCTCGCCAGCCGGCCTCCCACCGGGGTGCTTCGGTGGGGGCCCGACCCCACGGCCGGTTCAGTCCTGCTTCGACGAGGCTTTGCCGCCTTGTCCTCCTTGGCGACGATGGCGGGGTCCGCCCGACTTGCCTCGTCCCCTGTAGGCTTCCTGTGACGACGAACGGGCCGCTTGACGATAGGTGGAAAATCTGCCGCTGGAACCTTTGGAGGCACCCTGTTTGCCTCCGCCGCTCCGAAAGGGCGGCCGTCGTTGCTGGAGAACACCAAGAGCCCGGGCCGTCTCTGTGTCCGCCTTGATGGCATGTAGGGAATCGTCCACTGTTTTCCCAAACAGGTTGCTCCCGTCGAACGACATGTCCAAGACTCTGGTCTGCACGTCCTGACGGAAGTAAGTAGCCTTGAGCCATCCACGCCGCCTAAGGCACACGCCGTTGCCCAACTGGCGAAATCCAGTGTCCGCGATGTCCGTCGCTATCGTAATGGCATGGTCCGACGCCACTTCACCTTCCTGCAAGATCTCTAGGGCCTCCGCCCTCTTGTCGTCTGGTAGGAAGTCCAGCAGGGGGGCGAGTTTGTACCACAACTCCCTGTCGTAGCGGGCTACGATAGCCAAGGCGTTGGCAGCCTTAATCGTCGTCGCTGCCGATGAGATATGACTGCGTCCCATCGTGTCCAATTTCTTTCCCTCGCCGTCCGGCGGGGAGGTTGACGTAGAGGCCGCGCCCCCACCGCTTTCTTCCTGGCCGCCGCGGAGACGACCGAGTCCGGGGTCGGCTGTGCCCAAAGGCACAAGGGGGCCGCGTCCGGGACCCGGTACTTCTTCTCGTACCGATCCCTTCTAGCCGGCGTTGTGGATGGGTTCTTGAGGAGGGTGAGACCCTCATCCCAGATATCGTCCAGTAGAGGTACAGCGAGGACCGTCTTCCTCTTGGTCTCGCGCCGTTGATAAAGGAAACCTTCCTTCTTCTCTTCCGGGCAGAGCTGGAAAAGCTCGGATGCCCTGGCGATCATGGCGTGAAACGATCCAATCTCGTCGGGCGGGGAAGCCCGGGTGGGAGGTGACGACGGGAGATCCTCGTTGTAGACCTCGTCGTCAGTACCCGTCGCGGCCGTGTCAGTCCCCGTATCATCCCCACGTGTCGTGGACGGGGAGGAGGGCTGAGCAGGGCGCGAAGGTTGAAAACGAGGTGCAGGATGAATCCTTCTTCTCTTAGGGGGAGGGCTCCCAGAAGGGCCTGGCTCCGGGTCCCCTGTCGGGAGCGGTTCCTCCGTTGGTGGTAACAGCAGTCTCGTCCTTATCTCCGAGCATAAAAACTGTATAGCCAACAAAATGCCTGCCGAGTTGTCTTGCGGCACTGGTTGAGGGGGTTCCGACAGGCGATCAGGCGCCCCGTCGGCACCCTCAACGTTCTCGTCGTCTCCCACGTCGGGGTCCCTACCGACAGGATGGTCTTCCTCCATGCCAGCGCCGTGGCCTAAGACTTCAATCCTCAGAGGTTGAAGCCGAATCCATGATGACCTCCTGCCCCCCCCTTTCTCTTCTCTGTCGGAGGTTTCACGGGGGTCCTGTCGATGGGCATGAAAGAGGACTCCCTCCGCGGTGGCAGGGAGATTCTGGGCCCCGGGGTCGCCACCACTGGTGTAGCCTCCACAGGCTGAGCCAGGGCCGCCGCGACTGTCTCGATAGAGGCCTTGGCCGGATGGATCAAGGCTTTCACCACCTTAGGTGCGCTCACCGCCTTCTCCTTGGGGGGAGGGACACCACCTCGCTCCCCCTCTGATGGGGCCTTCGAGCACGACCGGGGTCTCTCCAGGAGCTTCGCCGGGTGCTCGGTCTTCCTCTTACCCGAGCCAGAGCGTTGGCTCGTGGTTGATTGCGCCGGGGAGGATGCGCCCTGCCTGGCGCCCGTAGAGCCCGACCATTCGGCGCTCCCGGTGCCAGCGGACTCGCGGTGCTTGGCCTTCTGTTGGACCCCCGTCGCCGGGGCACACTCAAAGGTCTTAGAAGACCGCTCGGACTTCTTCTTCTTGCCTGACGGGCTCTTTCCTTCCAGCCAGTTGCCGAGACGCTGATGGCGGTCCTTCATGGTCCGCTCCGACATATTGCCGCAAAACGCACAGTCCTTCTCCACGTGCGTCTTGTCTGCATGCAGGCAGTAAAGGCAAAGGGAGTGTTCGTCCTCCTTAAAGACATTCTGAAGCTGGCATCCAGGGCAGACCCTGAACAGCTTTCCGGGCGTCGAGCTTCCCTTCTCCTGGGCCATGCTTGAGAAGGGCCTGAGAAACTTCTGGAGTCCTCCAAAAGTGTGGCTCGACGAAATCTTCATCCTTGAGGGGCGTAGATGAATCCGACACGGGTCCCCGTTGATCGGATAAAGAAACGGTGGAGCTTGAGGCTCTTTTGACCGAAAAAGAGAAAATTGTCCTAAGAAAAAGCGCGAAAAAAGCACTAACGCTCTAGAGCAATAGCACGAGGATCCGAACACTTGAACGTGCGGTAAAAATCTGAAGATGGCTGCCAGAGGCGGGGCTTAGGGAGAGGGCAGTCATTGGCTGTGGTCAGTATGACGCAGAGATCAGTGATTGGTTACTACTACAAAAGACAGATCAGAAACAAAACTGATACTGATTTTTCTTTACCGAGGATTCCCAGCCTGACGACGGGGAATATTCATGAGCATGTGAATCCATGCCAGACCCCATGCTGGAGAACTTAGATGGCACTCCAATAATTAAGTAAAAGGGAGCGAAAAAGGCAGGTCATAAAAATAAAACAGTTCCCAACACTTTAAAAAGACCAAAACAAGTTAGTGATGGAAGAGTCTACTGTTCATAGGTCAGGCCCACTTTAAATGGATCAAGGTGAAATGTGCCCAAGATCACACAGTTGCGAAATGCATTCAAGTCTTTGTAGAAATGTTCAAAAGAGGTTGGGCTGGTTCAAAAGATAAAGTTAGAAGGTCTGGGGGCCAACCCAGTTGGAAAGCCAAGGATTTAACGGTCACCTTGGGCAAACCGAAGATAGGGAGGCCAGGTGGAAAACAGAACCTTTAAAGT
The DNA here is from genome assembly GCF_040938575.1 of Ambystoma mexicanum. Taxonomy (NCBI): domain Eukaryota; kingdom Metazoa; phylum Chordata; class Amphibia; order Caudata; family Ambystomatidae; genus Ambystoma; species Ambystoma mexicanum. Next base: position 281,027,299 of record NC_090924.1, read on the forward strand.
TGAGGAAGTTCCAGCGGCGGCAGTTGTTCCTGGCAGTGGGTGCAGTTCGTGGTTTCGACCAGGGGGAAGAGAGGATCTCGTCGAGAAGGAAACTTGGAGTCGTTGCACTGCCCAAGGAAGAAACCAGCCGCGGAGTTTGTTCGGTGAAAAGGTGCGTTCCTGGTATTCGCTGTCACAGTGGTGCAGCCTGGCTATCCGGCCACCGGGGTGCTTGGCACGGGCGATTCGACCAAGAGACGTCCTGCAAGGCGAAATGGCGAACTGGTTGATCCCACCAGCTCAGAGGAAGAAGACTTTCAGCAGAACATCTTCTCTTGTCGTCGGGAAAGTGGTGAGGTCGTTGCAGCAGGGCTCCACCGGTGGTGTCATCGTTGCATATAGCTCAGCTTCTCCCCTCTTCGGATTTCTTAGGTCCTGTGGCGACTTCTGAAGTTCCAGTCCCAAAAGCCCTGCTTTTATGCAGAAAAACCCCCATTCAACAGCCTAGCTGTCACTCAAACATGCTAAGTGGTGAGCCGGGCGGCTCACCACTGGGACAATCAGAACAGAGTGCGACTTGAGTTGCTAAGGCAACGCAGTCCAGGGTGCCCATTCCCCCACCCACACATCCTGTGGAACCCAGACAGAGTGGCACCAGTTGGAGGGCTTCTGTGGAGAAGCCTGCCAAAAAGTGGAACAAAGGGTCCGACCTTGGTTGGAGTTACAGAGACGGACACGAACGCCATTTTAGAAAAGATTTCTGGCAAAAAGACCCAACCGGTGATTTAATATTAAATAAATAAACCAGCGTTATCTTTAACATTGCACCAAAAAGTGGTGCGTTTAAAATCAATGGGAAAAATCCCATAGGAAATATTCTGGTGGAATATTTTGCGTGGTAACCACTGCCACCAGCCAGAAACACGACAAGGGTGGACTGGACAGTGCCCCCTTGGAAACAGACGCAGGGGCAATCGAATTAACCCCTTCCAGTACTTCCACAATATGATGGTTTGTACTGGTTCTGTTCACAATTTTGGACTAGTAAAGTCAATGGTGACTTTACATGCCCTGGGAGACAGTAGTCTGTCCCAAGGTATGGAGTCTATGTTTGGGGGTCACTATGACACCCCTGTGTTACTGCACTGAGGGTGCTGTGTAACACACACAAAAACAGATGATACCCTATGGCCTAAGAGTGGGAGGAAAAGAATCTCACTATTAGCAGGAGTAAAAAACAAACCCCAAAAATCCAGCAAAGCTGCTGGGGGACTCACTAGGTTTGGGAAATTAGCCCTTATAAGAGAATTCTCCCTAACACCGTTGACGACTCGGAAACCTGACGATGGCGGTGGTAGCTTTTTTTCGGGACGAGGAAGAGTGGCTCCTCGAATGAGACCTTTTCTTCTTCCGCCTGTGTTTTTCGGGGGTATGGCCCTCTGTTTCGGCCTCCGAAGACCGAACTGTCGACTGTGCCAAAGTTTTTGAGGGCCGTCGACCCGGAGCTAGTTTTGCAGCTCGGTCCCCATGTTATTTCAGCCGCATCTTGGCGCACAACAGACATCCTTCAATCCCATGCCGAGGCACCAGAGACAATTTGTGTGGGTCGGTAAGGGACATCTTGGTGCCACAATCAGTACACCAATTGAAACCGGATATTCGTGCAACCGACATCGCTCATCGAGGATTTGAAGAAACAAAAAAATTCTGACAAAAACGTTGAGGACTTGAATGCTCTGTGTTCCTAAAGCATCGTTAGCACACGGAAAAAGGAACTGAGGTCGGGGCGTAGTGACGAGCTACTTATACGACACCTGACATGTCCGGAGCTAACTATCAGACGCCGAGCAAGACGGATCGATGGTTACCAGTCGGGTAGAGGTCATTACGCCGCCCATCGAAAGGAATTCCGAAGAAGAGAAGCTGGAGGGAATAATTATCATATGAGGAATATGCGGGAGAAAAGCAATCCATTGAAATGAGCTTAGTTCAAGATTCTAGAGACTGTTTCTTCGCTTGGCAAATCTTTCAAGTCCAAAAACGCAACCCTCGCTAGAGACAGTTCGGAAAGGGCTTGAAGTCTTAACAAACAGCAAATTATGAAGAGTACCAGCAGATTTCTTCCAGTGTCTAAAGTTATTGAAGCAGCAAACTAGCAACTAACAAAGGAGACCTAAAACGGACTTGAGAAGGGGACAAAAGCAGCAGCTTGGGTCAGAGATAAGAGGGGGTTAGCCTGGACACCCCTATGTGCACTCTAATGCTCTGGAGCGACTTCTTGGAATCAGGAATACCCTTTTCCCCACAGTACCTTTGGTTTGAAGAAAGTGTTTGTGTTGGCTTCTCTGCGATGTGACCGCTCTGGACCCGACCTCCGGATTCCTTGGTCTGATGATGAAAGGCAGGACAATGGATGGTGTCTCTGAGCAGCAGTCTCGGGGGAAGACCTGTAGCACGACTTTCAGCAACCTCTTGGTTCGCTCTGCGGTTTTGGCGCTTTTTCAGTAGCACAAACAAAGAACACGGATTGTCCGGTCAATCTTCTTTGCTTCCTGCAGTCCCCCACTCTGGTGAGGGGGTCTGTGGGAGTTGGATCAGATCTGTGGAGTGTCCTTACGGTTCAGTAAAGATTTGGACGGATTCAGCCTTTCCAAGACAATGCACTCGAAATGGGCAGCAGGTCTCCTGTTATTGGGGTTCTGCAGCTCTGGAAGCTCCTACGACCTCGGGAGATGGCTTGTTTCAAAGTTGTTTCTAAGGTCTCAGTGCTCGAGGTAGAGAAAACTATTCTTGCACTTAAACCATCTAATTGCAAAGGAGACCAATGACCAGCACAACTGATCAAGGACGCTGCTAGAGATCTAGCTCCCTTCATCACCAAACTTATCAATGCCTCCTTCACTACTGGCACAATCCTGCGTAACTTAAAAGAATCTTGGGTACTCCCCCTTCTGAAAAAACAAACTCTAGACCCTAACATCCCCACAAACTACAGGCCCATCACTACGGTGCCGTTCTTATTAAAAATACTAGATAAGGTAGCATATACCCAAATTCAGAACTTCCTTGAGGTAAACCATCTCCTTGGCGCCCGCCAATCTGGTTTCCGACCTCACCATGGCACAGAGACTGCCCTTATCGATTTAAAGGCCCAAATAGACTCACTCAGAGACGAGGGTAAATTAGCACTCCTCCTCTTTCTAGACCTCTCAGCCGCCTTCGACCTGGTGGACCACAGAGTCCTATGTAATCACTTGGACTCGGCGGCCCACTTTTCAGAGGAGGCTATAGTCTGGATACAGTCATTCCTTAGTGACAGGACTATGAGGGTGTTCTCCCCCTCAGCGGCAGCAGACCCGATACCTATCACTTGTGCAGTGCCCCAGGGATCTTGTGTCTCGCCAACACTCTACAATATCTTCACCAAGCCACTCTTTGACGATCTTGACAATCTGGGCATCACCTATACCAATTACGCAGACGATACCCAGATTCTCCTACCACTTATTGGGGATTATGTGGAAGATCTTGCTTTGGTGAACAGAGTCTATAGCATCGTTCAGGCATGGATGGCTAACCATGGCCTATGCCTGAACGATGATAAAACAGAGCTCATCATCCTGGGTACCACAGCTCGCATCTCTAAACTCAACCCTAACTATTCAGCATTCATCATCGATGGGAACACCATCAAGGTCGCAAGAGAAGTAAAAACACTAGGTTTCTACCTCGATTCGACCTTATCCTTTACCAAACAGGTAAACTCATTGGCCTCATCTATGGCCTATACATGCAAATTAATTCGAGCCGGGAAACAATTCCTATCAGATGACAGTTGCCTAACTTTATCCAGAGCCCTTATCCTCTCAAAATTAGATTATTGAAATTCCCTATACATAGGGGCATGTAAACAAACTTCAACAGAATTCAAGTGCTCCAAAATAACACACTTAAGAGCGGCCCGAAGTACCCCAGAAGAGTACATATTTCTGAAATAAAACGGAAACATAAATGGCTCTCTACCCAAGAAAATAATCAACCTCACATCTGCATCCCTCATCCACAAATGTTTAAACAATAAAGCCCCTAGCTACTTAACAGAACGATTTACTAGAAACAATTCTACTAGACCAACTAGAATAACCAGCCCTAACTGCCTTCTAGTGCCCAGATCTAAACTGTTCACTATTGGAGGGTCTAGCTTCCCAGTTAAGGCAGCTCAACTGTGTAACTCCTTACCTCACGCACTTAGATCTGACCTAACGTTCAACAAATTCAGAAAGAACACAATAAAATGGCTCACTGAAAATGTTATGTAACCTGTATTCTCCCCACGCTCCTACCGCATGTATTGTACCTGATACAGATTTGCTATCTTGGTACGTCAGCCGGCTGACTGGTTGTCATTATACCGCTTGTACTTGTACCCTATTGCCTAACCCCCATCCTGTGCCTACCATGTTCTGTAAACTTGTAACTTCTGTAACCAAGCTGTAAGCCCTCATGTCACTTGCGCCCTGCTACATCTGGGTCCGGTGCGCACAATAAATAAATAAACAAAGTTGGTCTTGGGTCTGGTTGTTCCGCCCAGCCAAAGGGAAGGAGTCGTCCTCTTGGGAGCTCCTCTGTCGCATAGAAAATGGGATCAGGACAGCACTTGTCGCTTTACGGTCTTGCAAAGGGTCTGCAGGCATCACTAGTCATCTTCTTCAGTTACTTCGATTTCCTGTGATCGACTTGCTTTACACTCCAGAAGCCTCACCATTTATACAGTTCCAGCACACACTCCTCTGCAATCTCTCTCAACATTTTACAAAAAGGGGCGCTTGGCTGTCCTCTCAGGACAGCCAGGCCCCCTGTGGGAGCTGGACCTATTCAGGCACTGTGGCAGACGGTGGATAACTCCTCCCCTACTTCCTGCCTGCCCAGACATTCATTCATATACTCTCTCACACACACACACACACACACACACCTCGCCATGGTAGAATAAGGGATAACAAAGAACAACCACGCTAGTAATGGCAAAAAAATAAGGGAGGCCCCACGTTAGTGCCTGGGTGCCCCTATTGTGCACTACCGAGGGTATGGACATAACCTGTGGTATACAAAATACTGAATAGTTGGTAGAACAAGTCCACTGCCACCAACCATAATTAGGTGACTATGTGACTGAAAAGTCACAGAAGCAGAGAGAAGGGGGATACTAGATATCCCTTTGGTACTCCACTGAATGTGGCGTGTGCCAATCTCTCAGACTATAGAGTTTTGGAAGAGGCACAAAGTATCTCTCTATCCTTAAGAACTGTAGCTTACTCAAGGATATATACAAAGAATCTTAAAAGAGGACTGTAAGGGTCCCCAGCAACACAGCCCATAAGGAACTGTGTGCCACAGATGTAAAAACACAGATGCCTTTAAAGGCTATGGAGCGGACAGACTGCATAGTACAGGTGAATACAAAGAATAGAGTTCCAAAAGACAGAGCCCACAAGAATGCATGAGTGGAAAAAGGCTCCACTCATTCAGGATTGAAAGAAAAAGGTCCAGAGGTCCAGCAAAAGGTATTGTGGTTCTCACTAGGAGCGGGGATGAAGCACCAAAATGATAAATCTTCTTAACAGTCGGCCTATACACAGCATGTGATTCTATGCAGATTCACAAGCCTCAGAAATCTGTTTTATAACTTGTTGATGTGGTAATACTAAACAAAAAATGCCATCTTTTAGTGTGTAAGGAACAAGTTACTTACCTGTAACTGTTGTTCTCCAGCATGGGTCTGGCATGGATTCACATGCTCATGAATATTCCCCGTCGCCAGGCCGGGAATCCTCGGTATAGAAAAAAATCAGTATCAGTTTCGTTTCTGATCTGTCTTTCTTAGTAGTAACCAAACACTGGTCTCTGGGTCATACTGCCCCCAGCCAATGACTGCCCTCTCCCTAAACCCCACCTCTGGCAGCCATCCTCACATTTGGTAGCACCTAAAGTGGCAGTATGACCAAGTGAAGAGCCGCAGAGGGGTAGGCGGGAGGGTTCGCATGTGAATCCATGCCAGACCCATGCTGGAGAACAACAATTACAGGTAAGTAACTTGTTCCTTCTCCAGCATGGGGTCTGGCATGGATTCACATGCTCATGAATAAGAGAATACATAGGAGTACACACATGCACAACCACGGGAGGTTGCAACAGGCTCAACATTAAGCAATACAACAACTCAACATTAAGCATCTCTTACCTCCTCACCAGGCTCACCTTAAGCAAACAGGTTGCGCAGCACTGCTTGGCCGACCCTGGACTCCTCCGTGGAGTCCAGATCGAGGCAGTAGAATCTTGTGAAGGTGTGCGTCGCAGGGGCACACCAGACAGGAACGCCGTGGTAGCAGCGATCACTCTGGTTGAATGGGCTCTCAGACGGCCGGGCAGCGGTCGGTTTGCCAACCGGTGACAGTGCATGATGCAGCCGGAGAGCCATCTGGAAATGGAAGTCTTCGAGAGAGCCTTCCCTTGATTCACAATCCCAAAGTTCACAAACAGCTGTGATGTCTTCCGAAAACTCTTTGTGCAGTCCACGTAGAACTTCAGCGCTCTAGCTACGTCCAGCGAGTGCAGAGTCCTTTCAGCCGACGTCGAAGGAGACGGGAAGAAAACTGGCAACACCAAGGGTTTGTTGAGGTGGAAGTCCGACGGCACCTTGGGCATGAAGGAGGGGTGCGTCCTCAGCACCACCCTCGTGTCGTGAAACGTCAAGTACGGCGGCTTGCAAGATAGGGCCTGGATCTCTCCCACTCGTTGTGCAGAGGTGATGGCCACGAGAAACGCTGTCTTCCACGACACAAACTTCAACGGTGCCGAATGCATAGGCTCAAATGGGGCCCCCATGAGCCTGGTCAGCCCCACGTTGAGCTCCCACGCAGGGGCAGGGGACTTCACCGGCGGGAATGATCGGAACAATCCTTTCATAAATTCCTTCACCAGTCGATGAGACCACAAGGACGCCCGTCCCGTAGTTCTGGTGTATCGTGAGATGGCGGCCAGATGTATCTTGATGGAAGCGTGAGCTAGTCCAGCCTTGGCCAATGACAGTAGGTACGGCAATACTTGAGGGGCCGTAATCCGCAGAATGTTAATCTTCTGTGCACGGCACCAGACAGAGAACCTCTTCCATTTATGTCTGTAGCACTTGAGAGTTGAGGACACCCTGGCCTTTGCAAGAACCTCTCTGCAGTCGGCAGGGATGTCGTACCCTCCAAACTCTAGTGCTGCAGGAGCCAGGCCTGCAAGTTCAGCGACTCCGGGTTGTGGTGAAGAATGGCGCCTCCATCTCTGGAGAGAAGATCTGCGTCCGTCGGCAGCTTGACTGGTGTGGACGTTGACAAGTCCAGAAGGTCCGGGAACCAGATCTGTCTCGGCCACGCCGGTGCAACGAGGATCATCCTGCACCGGGACCTCTTGAGCTGGTTGATGAGCCGGAGCAGCAACGGCAGCAGAGGGAACGCATAAAGAAATAGGCCGTCCCAGGGGAACGAGAAAGCATCGCCCATGCTCCTCGGCTGGGGGAACCTGCTGGCGAACCTCCAGCACTTGGAATTCGTCGCCGTCGCAAAGAGATCGATTTGGGGTTCGCCCCATTGTCGGAAGAGTCGATCCACTTGATCCTGGCGTAGTTCCCACTCGTGGCACGAGCGCAGCTCTCTGCTGAGTGAGTCGGCGATCGTGTTTTTTATTCCTGCCAGATGAAGAGGCACCAGAAACATCCCTTGGGCGACGGCCCAATGCCACAGATCCTGGGCTTCCTTGGATAGGGCAGGGGATCTGGTTCCGCCCTGCTTCCGGATGTAGAACATCGTGGTGGTGTTGTCGGTGAAGATCCTCACCACCTTGCCCTTGAGGGACGGAAGAAAAGACCTGAGGGCCCAGAACACTGCGCAGAGCTCCAAGATGTTGATGTGGAGTGACTTCTCCTCCGGGAGCCATGGCCTCTCGCGTGAAGATCTCCAGAGTGCACTCCCCAACCTTCCAGGGAGGCATCCGTCGTCACCGTCACCTGGTGAGCTGGGGTCTGAAAGTCCATGCCCGCCGACAGATGAGAGCGGGTACCCCACCACCGGATCGCCTGACGGAACGTCTCGTTGAGAGGGATCCTGTCCTCGAAGCTGCCCGTCGACTGGACCCAGCGGGCGTCGAGGAACTCTTGTAAGGGGCGCACCCGAAGCCTGCATAGGCGCACCAGATAAATGCAGGAGGACATCATCCCGAGGAGGGACTTGATAAATCTTACCCTGGCCATATCCGTGGCCAGCAGACGCTGCACCTTGCCCAGAATGGTCCTGGTCCTTTCCTCACACGGCGAGGCCAGCCGCGCCACTGTGTCGAGCTTGGCTCCCAGAAACAGGGCGACTTGCGACGGAACCAGGTGGGATTTTGGAAAGTTGATGGAGAATCCCAGGTCCGTGAGCAGCTGGACGGTCTTCGCAGTGTGCTCCACGGCGAGCTCCCTTGTCCTTGCCCGGATGAGCCAGTCGTCCAGGTAGGGGTAGACGTGGATCCCCTGTAGGCGCAGCCGCGCCGCCACCGGTGCGAGGCACTTGGTGAACACCCTGGGTGCCGACTTCAATCCGAAAGGGTGGGCCTTGAACTGGTAGTGCCACCCTTGGACCACGAACCTGAGGAACTTTCGGTGTCTTTTTAGAATGGGGATGTGGAAGTACGCATCCTCCAAGTCCAAAGACGACAGAAAATCGCCCTCCTCCAGCTGTCCCAGCACGTGCTGGAGGGTGGCCATCTGGAACTTCTGTGCCTTGATTTACTTGTTCAGTCGTCGCAGGTCCAGAATGGGGCGCCATCCTCCTGTCTTCTTTTTTACGAGGAAGTACCTTGAGTAAACTCCGAAGCCCTGAAGCCTCTTTGGGACGAGCTCGATGGCACCCTTCTTGAGCATCGCCCTTACTTCCAACAGCAGTTGAGGGACGTGATTTTCCTTCCTGGCCACGGGTGGAATGCAAGGGCACTTCTTCTGAAACTCGAGGGCATGCCCTTGGGCCAGGGCATCCAGCACCCAACGGTCGGTGGAGATGGACTCCCACACGCTGACGAACCTCGCCAGCCGGCCTCTCACCGGGGTGCTTCGGCGGGGGCCCGACCCCACGGTCGGTTCAATCTTGTTTGGAGGCCGCCTTGCCTCCTTGACCTCCCTGCCAACGACGACAACGGGCACCACCTGACTTGCCGCGTCCCCTGTAGGCTTCCTGGGACGAAGATCTTGCCGCTTGGCGGTACGTGGAGGAGCCACTGCCGGATCCCTTGGAGGCACCTTGTCTGCCTCCGGAGCTCCGAAAGGACGGCCGTCATTGTTGGAGCACTCCCAGTGCCCGGGCAGTCTCCGTGTCTGTCTTGATGGCTTGAAGGGACTCATCAACCGCCTTCCCAAACAGGTTGTTCCCGTCGAAGGGCATGTCCAAAACCTTGGTTTGTACGTCCTGGCGGAAATCCGTCGCCTTGAGCCATCCTCGTCATCTCAGGCAAACGCCGTTGCCCAACTGACGGAAACCGGTGTCGGCGATGTCCGTTGCCACCGTGATGGCGTGGTCCGAAGCAATCTCACCTTCCTGTAGGATTTCAAGGGCCTCAGCCCTTTTGGCGTCCGGAAGGAAGTCCAACAGAGGGGCGATTTTGAACCACAACTCCCTGTCGTAGCGGGCTACGATAGCCAGGGCGTTGGCCGCCTTGATAGTCGTCGCTGCGGATGAGATGACCCGTCGTCCCATCGTGTCCAGCTTCCTGCCCTCGCCGTCCGGCGGGGAAGTTGATGTCGAGGCCGATGCCCCGCCAGCTTTCTTCTTTGCCGCCGCCGAGACGACCGAATCCGGGGTAGGTTGCGCCCGAAGGCACAAGGGGGCAGCGTCGGGGACCCGGTACTTCTTCTCGTACCGGTCCCTCTTTGCCGGCGCCGTGGCAGGGTTCTTGAGGAGGGCGTCATCAAGAAGTGGTACGGCGAGGACCGTCTTCCTTTTAGCCTCGCGCCGTTGGTAAAGGAACCCTTCCTTCTTCTTCTCTTCTGGGCAGAGCTGGAGAGCTCGGATGCCCTGGAAATCATGGCATGAAAGGATCCAATCTCGTCGGGCGGGGGGAAGGCAGAGCAGTTGGGAGAGGTGGCGTAGGATGCGTCGTCGTCCTCTTATGCGGTGGACTTTCCGAAGGTCCCGGCTCTGGTTCCCCTGTCGGGTCTGGCTCAGGTACCTCCGTCGGGGGGAGGGGCAACCTTGTCCTTATCTCCGAGCATAAGGACTGAATCGCTGACAAAATGGCCGCAGAAGTGCCCTGCGGTGCCGGAAACGATGGGCGCGAGGGCTCTTGAGGAACGTCGTCGGCGACACCGTCGCTCTCGACGTCGCCCTCGTTGGGATCCCTCCCGATGGACTGGGCCTCTTCCACGACTTCGATGAGCTCTTCTTCAGAGGTCGTGTCCGTATCTACGATGGCCACCTGCCCTTCCCCCACCTTTTCCAACGAGGACTGGGGGTCTTCTCAATGGGCCTGAAAGACGACTCCCTCCGCGGTGGCAGGGAGACTCTGGGTCCTGAGGTCGCCTCCACTGGCGTAGCCTCCACAGGCTGAGCCAGGGCCGCTGCGATATCCTCAACCGAGGTCTTAGCAGGGTGAATTAAGGCCATCGTCACCTTCTGTACGCCTGGGGCCTTCACCTTGGGGGGAGGGTCCGAGCCTCGCTCCCTCTCTGCCGGAATCTTCGAGATCGACCGGGGCCTCTCCAGATGCTTTGCCGGGTTCTCAGACTTCCTCTTACCCGAGCCAGAGTGTTGGCTCGTGGTTGATGGCGCCGGGGAGGATGCGCCCTGCCTGGCAGCTAAGGAGCCCGACCGCTCGGCGCTCCTGGTGCCCGTGGACTCGCGGTACTTGGCCTTTTGTGGGGCCCCCGTCGCCGGGGCACCGTCACAGGACTAAGAAGACCGCTCGGACTTCTTTTTCTTCTTCTCGCCTGACGGGCTCTTCCCTTCCAGCCAGTTGGCGAGACGGAAGTGCCGATCCTTCATGGTCCGCTCCGACATGTTCCCACAAAACGCACAGTCCTTCTCCGTGTGCGTCTTGTCCTCATGGAGACAGTAGAGGCATAACGAATGCTCGTCCTCCTTGAAAACATTCTGAAACTGGCATCCAAGGCAGGTCCTGAACAGCTTCCCGGGCATCGAGCTTCCTTTCTCCTGGGCCATGTCCGGGGTAGGCCTCGGAACTTCTGGAATCCTCCAAAAGCGTAACTCGACGAAATCTTCACCCTTGAGGGGCGTAGAAAACTCTGAAACGGATCCCTGTTGATCGGATGTAGAAACGGTGGAGCTTGAGGCTCTAATTTAACCGAAAAATGAGAAAAATCTCCTGAAAAAGCGTGAAAACGCAGCAAAAGCTTGAGAGCTACAGCACGAGGACTCCCAACACTTGAACGTGCGGTAAAAATCTGAGGATGGCTGCCAGAGGCGGGGCTTAGGGAGAGGGCAGTCATTGGCTGGGGGCACGGCAGTATGAACCAGAGACCAGTGATTGGTTACTACTAAGAAAGACAGATCAGAAACAAAACTGATACTGATTTTTTTCTATACCAAGGATTCCCGGCCTTGGGGAATATTCATGAGCATATGAATCCATGCCAGACCCCATGCTGGAGAAACTAAAAGCCTAACAAATAATTGTATTTTTATACTTACCCGTCTAACTGGAATTACTAATGTTGCTCTGTGTGGGCTCATTGTCTCCCTAGACCACTCTCAAACCCGTCCTGAGATGAAGCCTTGCCGCTCTGCTACCGTACCTTTATTGCATTTGGCTAGCCTCTCAGAGCCTTTTTTTTTTAACTGTTCACCATAATAGGGTGCCCTCCCAAAAATCTACCATCATGGCCGAGATAGGAAATCCATCTTAGCACACATCGGATTGCACATTTTAAAGATGATGATGATTAAGGGGATGAGTACTATTTTACATAATGAAAGCAGGACACCAACCATAAACTCAAGTTTACTCAAAAGCAAACACATACCTCTGTGTAGAAGACTTTATGTTCAACAACATTTAGATCCATTGTAAATAGTCGGGGCTGCAGAGTGGTACAGAAAGTGTTCCCTTCCATCAGACCGATTTGGGCATTGGCAGGCTGATGTCGAAGTAAGTGCTTTCTAGGTGGAACCATGTCTTGTAGAACCTTAAAAACAAAACAACCAACTAAAATATAGGAATTGCAAAGGGTTGCATGCAGTAAAAATCAGGTGAAAAGAAAGCAGCATAGGCAAACCTCAGTGATTGTCACTATCGTAGGCAATTGTTTAAACCGTGTACAGTGGGAAGAGCAGAGAGTAAATCTAAAAGAATAGCTCCATTTGCAACCCTGTGTGTATAGGTCTCTTGGAATAACTAAGACCCAGTTAATCAGAAAACCAGCTGCACAGCACAGAGGCATACATTTATGCATCATGAAAAGGAGTATCTGGCTTGGCCTTTGCACCCACCATATTTATGAGTGATAATGTTCATTTTTTGCCCCTTGAAGTAAGTAGAAAGCTTGCCTGTGCCTCTCTGTGTGCGTGCGTCTGTCACTGTGCGCGTGTAGAGCGGCCTTTAGGGATTTTCAGAGGATTTGTTGACATCACAACACCATTGTATTTATTTATTTATTCAGATTTGTAGAGCGCACGTCAGCCCGGGGGCATCGTGGCGCTTGTTACAGACAATATCTTGGTTACATAGGATACAGTAATTACATACAATACAGAATTTACAGTAGACATGTATACATTAATGACGCAGTATATTTACAAGGATTCCTAAGAGTTTCCTACTTATTTTGCAAGGACCAAGGTTTTCAGTTTCAGGCGAAAAATAGGGAGTGAGTTTTCCACTCTAATGTCTGCAGGGAGAGTGTTCCATGTCTTGGCTGCAATGTAGGGGAAACTTAAACCTCCGGCTTTGGCTTTTCTGATGCGTGGGATGCAGATTAGGTTGGAGTATTGCGTCCTGGTGGGACGGGAGGAGGAGGGTTTGAGGATGGTTTCAGATAGATAGGACGGGGCGGAGAGAAAGAGGCATTTGTGGGTGAGGGTGAGGATTTTGATCCGTTCTTTGACCAGGAGCCATTGGGCTGAGTGCCTGGCTTGGGTGATATGCTCTCTTCTCGGGATGCTAAGAGCGGCCCGGAGAGCATTGTTCTGAGTGACTTGTAGTCTGTTTATGTTTTTGGCTGAAGTGCCTGCTAGGAGTGCATCGCAGTAGTCCAACTTGGCTCCAATGGTTGCCCTCGCTATAGAGAGGCAGTTGGGTTTAGAGAGGTAGGGTTTGATGGCGTTTATGAGTTTGGCGGTGTGTGCGGATGCAGAAGTGATAGCGCTGACTTGTCTAGTCATAGATAGTGAAGAGTCAAGGTATACTCCCAGTGTCTTTACGGCTGTGGATACGGGGATGATGGAGTTGTCAATGGAGAAGTTGGCGTACAGTTTGTCAAGTTTGTCTAGGGTGTTCTGCTGACCTAATATGATTTCAGTCTTGTCACCATTGAAGCAGAGGCCATTAACTGCCATCCATGCCTTGATGACGGAGTAGATTGTGTGGAGTGCCTTGGCAACTTCGTTGTATGATCCTGTGAGTGGTACGAGTACTTGTGTGTCGTCCACGCAGTTCGTGTATGTGATGCCGTATGAGTCAAGTTTGTCAAAGAGGGGCTTGGTGAACAAGTTCTAGAGTGTGGGTGCAGTGCAAGATCCTTGAGGGACCCCGCGGTGGATTGTCGTGGGTGTGGCGTTGGCGATGTCCGAGAAGACTTTCATGGCTCTACCCTCTAGCAAGGAAGTGATCCAGAGGGCTGCTTCTTTGGAGAAGTTGGCTGAGTGTGTGAGATGTGAAGTGAGAGTCTTGTGATCAACCAGATCGAAGGCGGCTGAGAGATCTAAAAGGAGCAGGAGAGCAGGCTTGCCTTTGTCCATGATTTGGGTGATCTGACTCTTCAGATTTACTAGGGCTGTTTCTGTGCCATGTCCTTTCCGGAAGCCTGACTACCTAGTTCCGAGGATGGAGTGGGTTTCCAGAAAATGTTGGATTTGGCAGTGTGCGCCTTTGTCCAGTAGTTTCAGCAGGAATGGCACCATGGTTATTGGTCTGTAGTTGTTAGGTTGTAAGGGGTCAAGAGTAGTTTTTTTTAGGAGAGGCCGGACCCAAGCCTCTTTGAGGTTGGCTGGGATGATGCCCGTTTTAAAATACGCGTTGATGAATGCCGTGAAGAGCGGCGCAAAGCAGTCTACGCAGTCTTTGACAAGTTTTGGTGGGCAAATATCGCCTTTACAGGGTGAGGGTTTGAGATTGTTTAGTATGTTAATAACTTCTGATTCAGTGACGTCTCTGAAGGAGACTTAGACGAGGTGGGTGGGGTGTTGGTAGGTTTAGTTCCTGTCTGTTGAGGTAGTGCTTTGCAGTGGTCTTTGATTTTCATTTGGAGAAGGTCAATTTTGTGTAGCATGGCAGCTTGAATGCTGGTACACCAGGCTTCGTCTTTGATTATTTCGTCCGGTGTATTAGGGGGGGGAGATGAGCTCATTAAAAATGGCAAAGATCTCTTTGGAGTGAGATTTAGCATTGGAAATTCGTGTGTTGAAGGCGTTGGCTTTGGCATTGGTGATAGTTATCTTGTATTGGTGGGAGATAAAATTGAATTTGTTTTTGGTACTGGTACAGAGGTCAGATTGCCAATTTTTTAGTGCTGCTCTTTTGTGGGATCGCATGGAGTGCAGTTCTTCAGTAAAGCATGAGTTGGTGTGTAGGGATTTTTTCTCTTTTTTCCATTCGAGTGGTGCCATTTCATGGATAGCTTTGGTGATGACATCTTTGTAGATGTCTGTTAGGATATTGGGGTCATTAGGGAATGGGGGAGCTAGCTCGGGGATATTGAGGTATGGGCGCAGGTTATCCTCTGAGTTTTTTAGAGCTTCTGACTTGTGCGGCGCTAGTAGGGGTCAAGAGTTTTGTGGTTTTTGGTGATAGGAATAGAGAAATCGATGCAGTTGTGGTCAGTCCAGGGCATTGAGGAGTTAGAGGCGATAGTGGAGAGGCAGTTATGGTCTGCAATCCAGTCAAGAATGCGTCCTTTGGTGTGAGTAGGACTTTTTGGGTGAAGCCCAGGTCATTGAGTTCCTTGGTGAGAGTGGCTGCGGATTTGTCCTTGGTATCGTTGAAACCGAGATTGAGGTCTCCTAGTAGAAAGGTTTTGGTGGAGCTTTTGATATTATTGCTGAGGATATGGATGATGTTGTCTTGGGAGTCTAGGGTGTTGCCTGGGGGGCGGTATAGTAGGTGAATATTGATGGTGCTGTTGGGTGACAGTGTTAGTTTGGCCGATAGGAGGTCATAGTTGTTGGTCGAGGGGTGAATGACAGGTCGAAGCTGGACAGGTCGGAGCTGTACCTAAATCTTTTGGCTCCGATCCAGTCTGTTTGGCATTTCGTTTACAAATATGAGCTTTAGCTTTTGAGTCGTGTTCAGCTAGGTATGCTTTGCAATCAGATAGTTGCTAGGCGTCTACGTAGAACATCTGAATGCAGGGCTTTTTGGAGCTAGGGGCCGACTAATAGGGTGTCTCTAAAGCAAGACCTTTATGTAGCTGATATGGGTCTGACTTATACCCTTTTCTCCGTGTTAGGACAGTTTTTCTGAAGTCCAACTAAGGGCTTAGTGAAACCATACGACAGAGTAAAAAAACTCCACTCTTAGTATAAGGTTGTACCACCTGAGTATTAGGTAGCGTGGACAGAGCAGCCAGGCGTATCTTAGGAGGGAGAGAGGGATGTAGCTTGTGTTAGGTAAGAATTCATGCAGTAACACTGTGCGAGACTACTCAACAGGTATCTGCTTGGTATTAGGTAACCCACCTTTTGGTATAGGCCTGTACTACACAAGTTGGTATTGTGCGTTGTTTAGTTATACATATTGTTTAGTTATAAATATCGTGAGTGTCTGTGTGCCCCCCTGCCCCTCCGTGAGTGTCTGTGTGCCCCCCTGCCCCTCCATGAGTGTCTGTATGCCCCCCTGCCCCTCCGTGAGTGTCTGTGCGCCCCCCCTGCCCGTGAGTGTCTGTGTGCCCCCCTGCCCCTCCGTGAG
The DNA here is from genome assembly GCF_040938575.1 of Ambystoma mexicanum. Classification (NCBI taxonomy): domain Eukaryota; kingdom Metazoa; phylum Chordata; class Amphibia; order Caudata; family Ambystomatidae; genus Ambystoma; species Ambystoma mexicanum. The sequence continues at coordinate 281,043,427 of NC_090924.1, forward strand.
TGTCTGTGTGCCCCCCTCCGTGAGTGTCTGTGCGCCCCCCTGCCCCCCCGTGAGTGTCTGTGCGCCCCCCTGCCCCTCCGTGAGTGTCTGTGCGCCCCCCTGCCCCTCCGTGAGTGTCTGTGCGCCCCCCTGCCCCTCCGTGAGTGTCTGTGTGCCCCCCTACACCTCAGTGAGTGTCTCTGCGCCCTGACCCTGCTTGCTCCCCCCCTCCTTTGCTCTGCGTTCCACCCCCCTTCCTGCCTCCTTCCCTTCCCCCTCCTCACTTCCATCCTCTTCTACTACCTTCCTACTCCCACCTTCTGTATTCTCCCTCCTCTCAGACTTCCCCCTCCTAGCACTTACTCCTATCATCTGTTCCGTGACTCTTGATAGCAGCTTGTCTGTCTCCCCTCCTCCCCCCTTGTTCTCTCCCCCCTCCCCTGCTTTTCAAATTTGTCACCGACATTTTTGCTCAGTAGCTTGCCTTGTTCTCCTTCCACCTCCGTCCCCTTGTACCCCCTCCCACCCCACCTCTTGTTACCACCTGCACTGCGTAAATTGTCGTCAGACACAGTAATGTTACTGCTTGCTTTGTTCTCCTGCCTATCCATTACCTCTTGCCTTACTTGTTCTATGCACTTGCACTATCAGAAATGTCGACAGGCCTATTATGATAGTTATTTTCACATTCTGTATTGTTTCAAGGACTTTTGCTGAATGTGGCTGTATTTTCCTATGTCCCCTCCCTCCTTGAAGCGCTTTGAAACACATTGTGTATAGGCGCTATATAAATAAACTATCATATCATATCATAGTTATTTATTTAACATCAATTTTTAACTAAGCATTCTTTAACCCCTTAAGTGCCAAGGACGAGCTATCTCGTCATTGGCATTACGTTCCTGATGCCAAGGACGAGATAGATTGTCCTTTTGGCACTTTATTTTGTGCGATCGCACAAAAGTGAAATCCAACCAACGGGGCTATGTGAGAGGGAGGTTCCTCCTCACGGACTGGGGGTTGAATTTCTTTCAGTTTAACGTCAGCGTGCGCAACGCACGCTGACATGAAACTGAAAATAATTTCACTGTGGCAGCCATTTTGGGCTGCTGCAATGAAAGAGAGAAGGTGAGTGCCCTTCTCCCTCTACCTCGATCTCCGGCATTATCTCCACCTTTTTTGAAGCATTGCTGGGCACAGATCGGGCGCAGAGCGCTCGGTCCGTGCCCAGCAATGCCACTATACCAACATGGATCTGTGTGTGACGTGGGGGGCTGAGGGGGCTGCTTACTATGTAAGCGGCCCTCTCCCCCCGGTCCCCAAAGAATGGGGCTGCAGGTTTGGGCCCAACTGGGGGCAGAGAGGTGTGCATGCCCCTAGGGACGGGGCAAAACAAAAGGTTAGATTTGGAGGGATGTGGAGCCAGGTTTTTTCTCTTTATAATGGAAGGAGAGTGGCCCTCTACCCACCCCACCCCAAGTGGATGGGGGGGCACCTCATGTAGCCCTCTCTGGGGGCAGATGATTTCGCCCGTCCATTTGGGGAGGGGGGGGGCGTCCAAACAGAATTCTTGTCACAGCCCCACTGCCGCCCCCCAGGCCCCCAAGTATTGGGCAGTATGTTTAGCCCCCCGCCCCTGGGGCAGATGGGCACAGTAATGTGCCCATCTGCCTCAGGGGAAGGGGCAAAACAAAAACAATTTAAAAAAATTGCGTTTTGATGGGGGCTGGGAGGCACCCTAAACCACCAGTGAGTTATGTATTGAAAAGGGGGTGGCCCTCCCCCCACCTTAACTGCATGGAGGGCATCTCATGTAGCCCTCCCTGGGAGCAGATTACTGACCCTAGCAAGGGGCATCTGCCCCCAGGGAGGGGATGAGATGAGCTGCCCCCACATCCACTTGGGATGGGGGCAGGGGGCCACCAGAAAGCTTGGGACAGGTCCCCCAATGGATGGGGTGGTAGGTTTTGGCACCCTGGGGGCAGATGGGCACAGTAATATCCCCATCTGCCCCTAGGTAAGTGGCAAAACAAAAAACAAAAAAAAAATATGAACAAATAGCAATGCATTTAGGTGGCGACCCAAAATGGAGGGGGGCATCTCAGTGTTAGGGAGAATTCTCAGAAATTTGCCAATTCACTCCACCTTAGAGACCCCGAGCAACTTTGCTGGATTTTGAGGACTTGATTTATTTAACCTGGAGAGAGTGTGACCCGTTTCCCCACTCTCTCATGTATTTTAATGTGAATTTTACCTCTGTTTCTTTTGGTTATGGAGTCTGACAAACTCCATAGGCATCATCTTTTACATTGTGTCACACAGCACCTTCAGTGCAGTGGCGCAGGGAAGTCTTTCAGATTTCCCCAAGGTTTAAATACCTTCTCTGGGATAAACTACTGTTTCCCAGAGCTGTAAAGTTAAATTGACTTTACTTGCCATTGTGACTTTCTAGACCCAGCACACACACTATCTTACAATAGAGTGCTTGAGGGGTTACTTAGTATCCCCTGTGTCTAGACCCTCATGTAACGTCTTTTATGTTGTACTTTCCTCACTGAATGGCTGGTGGCAGTGGTTTCATTTGAACTACCATGGTTTGCATTTACCCCGGACTGCGTTCGCGGCTCAGGTAAAGCAACCGCGGGAGCCATCTTTTTCAAAATGGCGCAGGAGCCATCTTTGACAAAATGGTCCATGGTTTTCTTTTTTCGCCATGTCTTTGTGGAAAGGTCCTTCTAGAGATTTTCTCTGCGCACCAAACCAGGTGTCTGTTCATTTCGCCTTTGGCGGGATTCAGGAGTGAAGCCCGCCTCTGGCTCCAGAGTGTCTGGGGTAGGCAGGAAGTGAGGTAGGTGCCCGAAACTCCCAGTGCTTAGTCTCCTAGGAGACCCAAATGCACTCTGTGGTGATTGGCTGGCTGACTGTCCGGCAAGGACAGCCACCCTGCTTGTGTCAGTGACAGCTAGGCTGGAATGAATGGGAGGGAACTGAATAAAAGGCGAATCTTTTGGATTGGAAGGCAGAGTCGACCACTGGACGAAGTAATTGAAGAGCTTGAAGAGGACGCCTGCTGCAACTCCTGGTCCATTGGTTTGCCCGGTGAAGCCCAGCTGCAATGCCGAAATGCCAAGTTTCCATCGACAGAGAAGCCCCTGCAAGGACGACTTCCCCCTTTGAGTCGGTGGGACCAATTAACTCCAAAGTAAGCCACCTGGACATCCATCTCGGAGCTGGTTGAATTTCCAGGGTTGCTGCTGGAAACCATATAGCCAGGGAGAGGAACACCAGATTGTGTGCATTGCTTTTAAGCTGGCCTAGAGCTTTTGGAAGATACTCCGGAATCCCAAGAAGCAGAACTGACCAATCCTGAGCCCCCTCAACAGAGTGTGTGACCCCAGAAGCAAGGAAAGTCCATCTCAACCGCCAGGAACCGCAGTGTTGCTATTTGCGGTAGATGCAAGGAGCTGAAACACGAAACAGCCACTGCAGGTGAAGTTTGCCAGTTGCAAGTTTTGACCATCCCAGTGCATTGCAGGAGTCCCCCGATGTCCTCCCTCTTGTCCCCACGACAGAGCCACCATCATTCACCGCAACCTGGACAAGACCTGCACCAATGAGGCCCATTTTTGTACTCAGCCACCATCATTCACCGCTGCCTCTAGGAGAGGACTGGAGCCCCAGGCATCCTGCCTGCTAACCGGGAGGAGCATCTGAAGCTCCACTGTGAGAACGAACAACCGCGATCCTCGCCTTCGACCCTATCCCGAGCGATTTTCTTGCATCCTGCTGCCCAAAGGAGCCCAGCTGATCATCCCGACAGCACACAAGAGCCCAGCTGTTCACCACGACTCTCCCCGTGTGCCTCACCGCCATTAGAGCCCACGAGCAGCTGATAGCTAAGATGGCCGCCCCAGCATAGTTTGCCTGGTTGCATAGCGACGCCGCCAACACGAGCCCGATTGGCCGCCCCCGCCTATACCAGCAAGGCGCCACAACCGGATGGTGTGAGCCGGCCCTTCCTGGACAAGGCCTGCACTGATAAGGCCCATTCCTGTCCTCAGCCTGTCGCCAGCCGCAGCAAAGCTGCGAGGAGACTTTCATATTTACACCCTCTCTCTAACAAACCTTATATGAGCTCTCCCTGCAAAACAGCTCGTATTCGTTATTAGCACTATCCCGCTCGTACTTCCTCCACCTGCCTGTACCTAAGATGGCTGCCGCCACCTGAGCTTCCTCCGCAGCCAGGAGACACACTCCTTCCCTGCCTAGCGAGGCCACTCACACGTGATGAATCCTGATCTTTGATTCTCCACCTCATCACTACGAACGATAACTCCGAATTACTGAGACATACTCAAATAACAGTTATGGAATGTGCCGGGAACATTGCCTACTACAGCATACCTCATATTGTCTAATCAGTTGCCTGTGATACATCACCACTGTAAGTACACACAGACTACCTGTACTATGCTATTTATAAATTTGCAATTAGTCTGCTCTATTTACACTTAACTAGTCACTGAGGTATCATGCTATACAAGTACCTATAATTTCAATTGCCTCTATATAGACCATTTGTGAAAATTAATTTGCATGCTGCCCCCCACTAGTTTAACTAGCCTACTTGTGTAGAGTGATTTGTATGCTGCCCCTTATTAGCTGAACTAGCCCACTTGTGTAGAGTGATTTGTATGCTGCCCCTTATTAGCTGAACTAGCCCATTTGCAAAGATGAACAAGTTACTCTCTTACCCGGTAACGTACTTTCGATGGCATGGTCCGATGACGTATTCCATATCTATGACAGTAATCACCACAGCTGTGCTGCTTAGGAAAATCTTTTGGCGTCTGCGTCCTGCGTCGATGACATCGATACGCCGCCCTCGAGGACCTCCTCCGACGGCGGACGTCACTGGATGTTATAAGTAGGACACACAACGCACGTAGCCTCAGTTGTAGTTTTTTCACAGAACGTGTGGCACCAATCTCCTGCTAGTCTGACCACACAAAGCCTTGCGGAAACGTAAGGTGCAATCGCTTAAGAAATTCTCTAGCGGGGGAAGGCAGGGAGGGAGCGATATGGAATACGTCATCGGACCATCCCATCGAAAGAACGTTACCAGGTAAGAGAGTAACTGGCTCTTCGAGGGGATTGGGTCCTCCGACGTATTACATATCTATGACAGACTCCCAAAGCAGTACCAATGCAAGGAGGTGGGAAAAGAATTTAAAAAAAGAAATTTAGAATGCCCAATCAAATTGCGGAGCAAAGGATCGCCTTCCCAAAGGCCAGATCCTGCCCACGGATGGAATTGAGGGAGTAGTGACGTACAAAAGTATGGACCGAAGCCCAGGTGGCTGCATCACAGATGTTACGAATCCGAACACCCCTGTGTAGGGCAGTAGAGGCAGCCATACTCCTGGTAGAATGGGCCCGCAAGCCGACCGGTGGGTCCTTACCGGCCAAGCGGTAACACTCAGAAATAGCCAGAATAATCCAGCGAGACAAAGTCTGCTTAGTCACAGCTTGTCCCAAACGCTTTCCAGCGTAACCAATGAAGAGTTGATCGTCCACTCTGACCAGGGACATGCGTGAAATATAAAAGCTTATAGCTCTCCTAGGATCGAGCCTATGGAGCCTCTCCTCTTCCTTACCAGGATGTGGAGGAGGATGAAATGCCGGAAGAACCACCTTCTGGCCTAAATGAAATTCCGACACCACCTTCGGAAGAAAGGAAGGACGAACTCGAAGGACAACCCTGTCCTTCTGAAATACAGTGAAGGGTGGCTTAACTGAAAGTGCCTGTAACTCACTTACTCTGCGAGCAAGTGACCGCAACCAAAAATACAGTTTTAAGAGTTAACAGTCTCAAAGCGCATGAATGCAAAGGCTTAAACGGAGCACCCATCAGAAACTTGAGGACAAGGTTCAAATCCCAACCAGGCACCTGGAAAGGTGACGGAGGGAACACAATAGTGAGTCCTTTTAGAAACTGAGAAATTAAAGGAATTTTAAAATAAGAACACTCTTCAGAAGAGCGCTTAAATATGGACAGCGCCGCCAGGTAACCTTTAATAGTACCCACTTGCAAGCCCCTGTGGGCCAAAAAAAGTAAAAAAGACAGAACCATAGGAATGTCACATGAAAAAGTATCCACATTCTTAACCCTGCACCAGTCGCAGAACTTTCGCCAACGGCAACGGTACAGGGATTTAGTTGCGGGCCTTCTAGCCAAAAGCAACACCTCCATAACGTCTTCAGGGTGGTCCCAATCCTTATACCTCAACCTTTCAGAAACCAGGCGTGAAGGTTGAGGGATCTGACCTCTGGATGGAGAACCTGACCCCCCTCCCATGAGAGCAGATCGTCTCGGTAGGGAAGACGAAGTGGAGGGCAGATGGACAAATCGAGAAGGTCCGGGTACGACGTCCGGAGCAATGACGTTCATCCGGGAACCGAACCTCCGCAGCACTTGCGGAATGACGGGGACTGGAGGAAACGCGTACAGCAGTGGGAATGACCACTCCACCACGGACGTGTCTCCTAAGGCTCCTCTTGGAGGAAATTCCCACAAGCAGAACCTTTTGCACTTCCGGTTGACACTGGAGGCGAAGAGATCCACTTGAGGGGTCCCCCTAAGGGCAAAGACCTCCAGGAGAATCTCCTGAGCCAGCTCCCACGCGTGAGAGATTGTGCTCTGCCTGCTCAGAGCGTCTGCCGTCTCGTTTTCGTCTCTGGCCAGATGAACTGCTGAGATCGAAATTTCCTGCTGTATGGCCCAGAACCAGAGCTACTTCGCCTCCCTGCACAGAGTAAGTGACCCTGCCCCCCCCCTTTTTGTTGAGGTAGTGCATGGCCACTGTGTTGTCCGTCAGGATCAGGACATTCTTTGCTCGAACAGTCGGCAGAAAAGCCTTCAGGGCAAGCCTGACGGCCCTCAGCTCCAACAGATTGATATGGAGTCTGGACTCCGACTGAGACCAACGACTGCTGACTGTCAACTCTTTGGCATGAGCTCCCCATCCCGTGAGGGATGCGTCCGTCACGATCGTCACCTCCGGCCAGGGTAGCCAAAAAGGAGGCCCCCTTCATCAGATTGCCTTCGACAGCCCACCACATAAGGTCCTGGGTGACCGAGGACAGCACCTGAACCGGGTCCGACATCCTGCCGGAGGACTAAGACCACTGGAGCTTGAGTGTCCATTGCAAAGATCTCATCTGCAACCTGGCCTCTGGCACCAGAAGAATGCAGGATGCCATGAGGCGGAGCAATCTCAAGAACTCGAACGCTGGGCAAGCTGAAACTTGTGCACCATCTGCTGAATGGGAGGAGCCCTCACCTGGGGAGGAAAACAGCCCCAGGGACGTGTCGAGCACTGCTCCGATGTACTGGAGCCTCTGAGTTGGCATCAAATGGGACTTCTTTAAGTTGAGGGAGAAGCCCAGCTTGTGAAGGGAGTGGCAGGTGACGGACAGATGATCCAGGACTTGCTCGGGAGAGCACGCCCTGATCAACCAATCGTCCAGGTAGACGTGAATCCCCCCTTTCCTGAGATGCGCTGCCACCGCTACCATGAGCTTGGTGAAGACCCTCGGGGCGGAGGTCAATCCGAACAGCAAGACCCGAAACTGAATGTGCGAGTCGCCAACTGCGAACCTCAGGTACTTCTTGTACTTTGGATGGATCGGCACATGAAAATAAGCGTCCTTGAGGTCGAGAGACATCAACCAGTCCTGAAGTTGAAGGGCCTGGAGGACTTGAGAGAGAGTAACCATCTTGAACTTGTCCTTCCTGAGGAGTTTGTTCAAACCGTGCAAGTCCATGATGGGTCTCAATCCCCTGTCTTTCTTGGAAATCGAAAAATAAGGGGAATACCATCCCTTGTTCCTCTCCGCTACAGGCACCAGTTCTATGGCGCCTTTCTCCAGCAGGGATTGGATTTCCTGCGCAAGGAGCGGATCCGGACTCTGCAGAGAGAGATTCCCCGGTAGATTGTTGTGAGGCCTCTGACAGAAAGAAGACAGTAGCCGTGGGCTATGATCTCCAGAACCCACACATCTGAAGTAATGGCATGCCACTCTACAAGATGCTGCGCCCGCCTACCCCCAACCAGCGAACCATGGGACATGGCCTCATGACTCAGCTGAAGCGGCTGCGGCGTTGCCTGAGGGCAAAGAGGCAACTGCCCGAGCGGCCTTGGCACTTCGAGTACCTCGTTTTCCACCTCTGGCACTGCTATGGTGGCCCCTTTGACTGGCAGCTCCTCTCGCTTTACCAAAGGATGAGTAATAACGAAAGGAACCTCCCCTCCATTGCTGTCCCCTAGGATGAAAAGGCGGAGGTTGTCGAACTGCAGCACCCAACGACTTTGCTGCAGCTTTGGAGGTCCGCAACTTCTCAAGGCTCTCATCAGCCTTGCTGCCAAAAAGATGTTCACCGTCAAAGGGCATGTTGAGGAGCCGGGCCTGCACATCAGGAGCAAACCCCGACTTCCACAACCACGCAAAACTGCGTATTACGGTGCTCGCCGCCATTGGCCGGCTGATCCAATCTGCCATGTCCAAACCCAACTGAACGGCCTCACACATGGCATCCTTGCCATCCTGGACCATAGCAAGGAAACCATCCTGTTCGTCCCATTCGGGAGTATGTTCAGCCGCTAAGAAAAAACAGTTCCACAGAGTGTGCGTGAAACAAAACAAGGCACATACGAAGTTGGCCGCCTGAAGCGCCATACCCCCTTAAGAAAACACTTTCTTTGCCCAACCATCAAAACGCTTGTCGTCCCCATCAGGAGAGATGGTAGGATACAACGCCTGCTTTGCTGGGGCTGTAGCCGCCTGCACCACCAAACTCTCTGGAGTGGGGTGCTTGGTCAAGTAGCAGGGGTCGCTACTGGCTGGACGGTATTTTCGCGACAAAGACTTGCCCACTGCCGGGAGACTCTCCGGAGCAGTCCAAGCCGCCGCCACCCTCCTCTGTAGAGCCATATGGAACGGCAGTACCGGGTCAGTTGGTGGACCTTGGTCGAGGATATCCATATGGTCATCCTGAAGAAAATCCCCTGGGGGAGCAGACCACCCCAAGTACTCTGTAACCCTAGACATAAGGTGACAGTACGAGGAGTCGGCATGAGTGCCAGGCTCAGGTCTACAAAACTCCACCTCCGGAGGTGTGTCCAGACCACTGGCGTCGTGCAGGGACTGACGCAGGTCCTCAATTTGGCTATGGCCCGATAGAATCTCATCTGGCACCGTATCAGGAACCATGCCATCATCAGAGCCCTCATCCACCTATGAAATGTACTCAAGATGGCGGTAAGAGGGCACAGAATGGGGAACAAAGCCATGCTTGACCTTGGCTAGAGCCTTTCTATGGGGTTCCACCGTGCCCCGGGGCACTCCTGTCGAAACAGCCTCAAAAGGCGTTGAGTGAATTGGCGTCGACAGCGAACGCGGAACCGACAGCATCGACGGCGTCGACACAGGACTCGAGGCCGGAGCCCCGAGCGAGTCCATCGACAGCCTGGGCGCCAATGGCGTTGACGACTTCTTCGGAGGCGGAGCCTCGAAAGAGTCCGTCGACGACGTTGGAGCCGACATCTTCCTCGAAGACATCACAGGTGCACACGGTCTCAAGCGCGTCGAGAACCTGGACCTGGAACGGGCATGACGAGAACGATTCCCCTTGTCTGAGCGGGACCTTTCCCATGAATCGTGCCGACCACCCTAGCCTGAAGGCGTACGAGCGGTGTCTCTCGACCCATCACGAGCGACCCCACTCGGAGGCAATTCAAGAATCGCTAGCATTTTCTTACCTAAGGAAGCCCATTCCTCCGGCGTTGCATGCTTGGTAGGATAAGCGACCCGCCGATGGGCGGAGTCCACGGATGAGGACGGGGAAGGCGACCGATGACGGCGCTAACGGGAGTGCCTCGAATAGGCAGAGAAGTGGCGGGACCTACTCCGGGACCGAGACCCACTGGACTTCCGATGACGATGCAGAGAGTCGCCCCTCGAATTGTCCGTCGAAAGCCTCGCAGACCTCGACTTCCGTGGCTTGGACACCTTACCTACCGACAGTTTCTTCTTGCGCTCCCGCAAGGCTTTGGACGTAAGCGACTGGCAGTCGACACAATCATCCGTATCATGGGCCTCCCCGAGGCACCAGAGGCAGGCGTCGTGCTAGTCCGTCACCAACATCTTGGACCCACAGTCCCCGCAATTCTTAAAGCCCGGACGCGGGGTGGAAGACGAGGTAGACATCACAAAGGATAACTTCACAAACTAACAGGTTCGAAGAACCGATAAAGAACAGAAACTCCAAAGAGTCGAGGCGCGCCGAGAACTGCGAAGCGAACACGTTCGCGGAAAAAAACAAAACTGAGGCTACGGGCTTCGTGCGTCCTGCTTATAACATCCAGTGACGTCGGCCGTCGGAGGAGGTCCTCGAGGGCGGCATATCGACATAGAAAGAGTTTCCGAAGCAGCACAGCTATGGTGATTACTGTCATAGATATGGAATACGTCGGAGGACCCAATCCCCTTGAAATTAATCTGTATGCTACCACCCACTAGTTCAACTTAATGACCATAGCACTGTTTACTAAAGTTCATAGGGCCGCACAGCCTAGCTACCTTTAGCTGCTCCACCTTCTCCTCTGTGCTGCATACCAACTGTACCTATTAACTAAATTTGTCCTAATAATGCTTGCCTTCCTAACCACTATAATTTTCCCATTCTGCATAATGCCCCACTCTGTACCTTGTACAGGAGGTTGCTTCATTAAGGTCAACGAAGGACTAGCCAAATTAGGATGCCAGCGTCATTACCCAGTGCCCTGCCCCACACCCTTCCTTCCATCCACTCCCCCATTCCCTAATGCACACAAAAATATCACCCTAACAATGCCATCATCATAGCGGCACCAACCTTCCCTAGACTGCGCAACAACACAGTGAAATCACCCTCATCTTTTGTGACCAAGATTAAGACAACTCCCATGTTAGGTCTCACTAGACTAAACAAACTTAGAACTAGAACCAAAACCCTCCACCTAGCTACTAAGCCCACCATTACCATAGATACATGCACCAGATTTATTACCACCCCCATTAATCACCAACTCACAGACTTCACTAAAAAACCTACCAAACCACCAATAAAGTCCAAAACCACCAATAAAGTTCAAAACCATCACCCACCCAACCCAAGGAATTCTCCACACCAAGTCACCACCCCCACGGCCAAAGGTGCACTTATTAACGCACGCTCTCTCTGAGCACACGCCATAGAAATCCACAACCTCATCTTGTATCAACAACTTGACATCCTGGTAGTCACCGAAACCCGACTACACCCTGCGGCAGGCCCACTCCTAGCCTTGCCATCCCCACAGGATACAGCATCCTTAGGACAGACAGGACCATCACCCAAGGAGGCGGAGTCCCCCTAATAGCTAGAACCTCACTGCAAATCAGAGCATGTCCATTGGAACAAATACAGGGCTACAAACTCCTATTAGTTAAATACACCCCCAATCCCAAAACCACCACCAATTTCCTGGTAGTGTACAGGACACCTAACAAAAACACACACCCCAATTTAGACATCCCCCTACTGTTAACGCCATTCATCAAACCTAACACTAAATGCATCATCCTCAGAGACATACATTTAGAATACAGTGACCCTCTAGATCTCGACGCATCAGCCTTCCATACAGCTATGTTAGACATGAATTTTGAACAGTTGATTAATGAACCCACTCACTCCAAAGTAAGAACACTGGACTGGATCCTCACCCTTAACTCTCAAATCATTATTGATTCCATCCTCACCGTAGACTGGTCAGACCAATTCGTGATCAGTTTTACAATGGAATATAACACTATTGATCACACCAGCCATAAACCTCCTAACTCTTTTGAAACCAGAAATATCAAAAGGCTCTCTGCTGATAATCTCTCCCCCACCCTGAGCTCAACTCTAGCCAACATAACTCCTAATACTAACAACCCAGCCTACCTAGCAGAGTGTTACCAACAAAGCCTGACCCATACCATTGATTCACTCGCCCCTATCATACCAAAACACTGAAATCAGACAAACGTTCTTGCTTCTGGTTCAATGAGGAACTAGTCTTCCTCAGACATATAAAAAGATCATCAGAGCACCTTCACAGAAAAACCAACACCCTTGAATCAGCAAAGGCGTTTGAAACAGCTAATAAAAATTACAAATCAGCCATAATTTCCCACAAAGCAAATGCTTTCAACCATCGCATCACCAATGCCAACTCCGACAGCAAAGAACTGTTCTCCATCCTCAGAGAGCTAGAGAACCCCTGTCAACTCACAGCACCCAACAATGCCAGCAAAACCTGGTGCAGTACTATACAAGACGCCCTATTCTCAAAAATCTCATCGTTACAAAAAAAATAGAGTAAAAAAAAAAACTCCTCGCAGAAAAAATACTTCCCACCATAACCATTAATCCATCCAACACCACTCCGTGCACTCCTTTTCACTTCACCCTTGTCTCAAACAAAGAAGTGCTAGACATAATAGCCAAACTCAAAGCTTCAAACCGTAAAAAAGACCAATTTTCATCCCACTTAGTCAAACTTTGCCCCCCTAACCCTATCACCCATTACCGAATTTGTCAACGCCTCCTTCAACTCAAACACAGTCCCTACCAGCATCAAAAAAGCATGGGTAACACCCCTCCTAAAAAAACTGACCCTTGATCCTTCAATCCCCACCAACTATCGACCAATTACCACAGTCCCATTTCTCCTAAAAATAATCGACAAAGTAGAATACTCTCAAATACAAAATCACCTAGAACACCACCACATATTGGGGACAGACAGTCAGGATTACGCCCCAAACGCAGTACAGAGACTGTCCTTCCCGATTTGAAAATCCAAATGGATGCCACCAGAGAAGCAGGTTAACTCTGCCTACTAATACTACTAGATCTGTCCAATGATGCCACTGACTGGATCAGATCTTTCCTAGCGGATAGGACCTCAAGAGTGTCCATCGGCAAAGAATCAGCAGACCCCATACCAGTACCTGTAGGCGTCCCGCAAGGTTCATGCCTATCTCCCACTTCTTACAACGTCTACACCAAGCTGCTCTTTGCAGCCCTGGATGACATGGGTGTCATCTCCACTAATTTTGCAGATGACACCCAGACCCTCATCCCACTAACAGGCAACCACGATCAAAATTCACTGCTCATCAACAATATCTAGTCATTAATCCAAAACTGGATGGCCAATAACAGCTTATGTCTCAATGATTACAAAACAGAGCTACTTATATTAGTATCATCCTTCAAAATTGACTCTCTATTACATACTTATACATCTTTCATCATAGATGGCACCACCATCCCAGTGCTCAGACAAGTCAAGACACTTGGTGTCTTCCTTGATGCCACACGAACAATGTCTAAACAAGTTAACACCCTAGCCTCCTCCACATCCTACGCATCTAAACTCATCTCCCTTAGCCGCAAATTCCTCACAGCCGAGAACTGCATTGCAAGAACACTTATTCTTTCCAAGCTCGATTACTGCAATATCCTCTTCCTTGGCACCTCCAACACTAATATAGCCAAACTCCAATTTATGCAAAATAAAGCCCTCCGAGCTGCATTAGGCATTAAAAATAAATGAACACATATCCAACATCAGGAGAGACAACCACTGGCTCCCTATCAAAGCTAGGATAATCTTCAAAACCCTAAGTATCACTCAAACACATCACCAATAAAGCTCCCAAATACCTTATTAATACAGTCATGAACAAAAACAACTCCAGACTCAGATGCAACAATAACGCAAACCTCGAAATCCCACGATACAAAAGAGAAAAAGCAGGGGGCAGTAGCTTTAAAGTCCTCACACCAAGACACTGGAATACCCTACCCACTAACATCAAGAATGAAACGTCCTTCCCCAATTCAAAAAATCATTGAAAAATTGGCTATTCAACCAATACTAATGCTAATCATGACCCCCACCTGACTAGACCGGCCCTACCAACTGTGTATTTAATGTATGTGTTCTCATTGTGTTTTACTGTTTTCTTTTAAAATATTAAGATTGCTTTTCACATTGTCTGTAACTACGCTGTGATACCTCCGGGTCTGGTCGTATAACAAATGTAATAAATAAATGAAATGAGGCCCGGGAACAGTGAGATCTGCAGAGCTGCACAGGAACAGAAGTCATCAGCTGCATCTTTTCTTCTTTACGAAGGTACTGTAAAACAAGTCTAAGAGTCTAAGAGAACGTACCTCTTACTATAGAACTAGAATCCAGGAGGAAGAAGAAGGGGGGGGGGTGGGAGTTGAGGAAGGGATAGCGGAGTGGAAAGGAGAAGAACCGCGAGCTACAGAGCACAGGCCTGGTCGCTAATCGCTATAGCATTGAGACGCGCGGAGCCGCGGAAGGCGTGGTCTAGAAATAGAGAAAGGTTACGTCCAACGCATGGAGCGAGAAGGGAATGCGATGGACAGCCATATTGGAGGTATTAATGTGTAGAAGTCCGTTGTGACAAGGACCATGAGGCCCAAAAGGGGCGCACCCTGCGATTCATGACAACATGCCTCCTCCGAAGACCTTTCCCTCCTGGTTTGCCGGGGTGGATGAGATGGAACCTTCTGAGCAGCCGTGGGGCCTTGATGTTTGAGAGAGGTTGCCAGGTTCTTTTGCTAGGAGGATATCCTTTCGATTCAACCAGGTATTGAAGCTGGCACCTTCTATACCTGGAGTCACAAATCCGAGATACCTCATATTCCAATTGGTCATCGACCAGTATAGGAGGAGGTCTGGAGGGTTTTTGGGAGGATGGATAGTAGGGTTTCAATAAGGATGTGTGAGACTGGGTGTATCTTCTTCCAGGATTCAGGCAACTCGATCCGATACGAAACAGGATTTATAATTTCTTTAATGGAAAATGGACCATAGTACCGAGGGGCCAGTTTACTAGGCCGTAGATGTCGGGGTAGTAATTTGGAGGACAACCAGATCTGATCACCGACTGCGTAAGAAGGGCCAGGTCTTCTTCTGGAATCTGCATATATCTTGGTTGGTTTCCTGGCCTTCTTCAAAAATTCCTTGGCTTCTTTATGTATGTTGACAAGGGTTTAGATCCAGGAGTCAACTGTAGGTACTGGCGTAGATTAGGGAAGAACAGAAGGTAGGACCGACGGATGAAATCCTTGACTGCAATAAAAGGGGCTGATCTTAAGTGCCGAATGGTCAGAATTACTGTAAGCGAATTCAGCCACGGGTATCAGGAGCGACCAGTCATCCTGGACCTTGGTGGCGAAGCATCGAAGATGCTGTTCCAGGGTTTGGTTGACACATTCTGTGATTCCGTTGGTTTGAGGGTGGTAACCTGACGAAAGGGCACGTTGGATCCCTAAGCATTGAAAGAGATGTTTCCAGAATTGTGAGATGTATTGAGGTCCGCAATCCGAAATGATCTTGGAAGGGAGTCCATGCAAACGGAATATGTGTTCCAGGAAGATTCCTGCTAGTTCAGAAGAGGATGGTAATTTAGGCAGGGGCGTAAAATGAGCCATATGAGTGAACAGGTCTATGGTAACCATGATGGTGGTATACCCACGGGATGGTGGAAGTTCCACAATGAAGTCCGTAGCGATAATCTCCCAAGGCCTAGTTGGCAATGTAGGTTGTAGTAGAAGGCCCGCTGGTTTCTTGTTATTGTGTTTATTTTGACTGTAGACAACACAGGATTGAATGTACTGCCGTACGTCGGGTCCCATCCTAGGCCACCAGAATTGCCTTTGTATCAGACAGAGGGTATTGGTGACACCACGATGTCCGGAGTGTAGGGTATCGTGGCAGAGATTCATTATTCTTTGTTGTAGTCTTTTTGTAGGGATGACCAACAGATTGTCTTTGAATAAATAACCTTCCTGGACCTTTACATTCCAAGGATTTTTTTTGGATTTGTCCTTCCACAGATCAGAGGATTGGGTTTGGATTTCTTCGAGGAGGTTGACTGCCTGGGCCACAAAGATCTTGGGGGAAAACATCTGATGATATGCCTTGTCTTCAGTGCGCTTGTAGTCAGGTCTTCGAGATAAGGCGTCGGCGATCAGGTTTTGTGATCCAGGAACGTGAGTTATATGGAACTGGTACTGGGCAAAGAAATATGCCCAACGCGCCTGACGACTGTTCCTACACTCCAAAGACTGTAGAATCTGGAGGTTTCGGTAGTCAGTACAGACCTGAACTGGATGTTTAGCTCCCAAAAGTAGATGTCGCCATTCAGTGAAGGCTTGGCGGATGGCTAACAATTCTTTTTCCAGGACTGAATAATGTGTTTCACTAGGAGTCAGAGTTCGTGAGAGGTAAGCAATTGGGTCTTCCAGTTTATCTCCTAATTCTTGTTTCAGGACTGCGCCAATGGCATAATTTGAAGCGTCCGTTTTTACCAGGAAAGGACGGCTAGTATTGGGTTGAGCCAAGATAGGAGCTTGCGTGAACGCTGGAACGCCATATCTTGTGGTGTTGACCAGAGGAAAGGAGTGTCTTTCTTCAGGAGAGCAACAATCGGTTGAACTATCTCAGAGAAATTAGATATGAATTTCCGGTAGAAATTGGTGAGTCCCAAGAAAGATTGAATTTTTTTCACGGAAGTAGGAGCGGGCCAGGTCAATATGGCTTTTACCTTTGAAGGGTCCATACCGATTCCTTCTGGGGTAAGAATAAACCCTAGGTAGTGAACGGAGGTCACATGAAAAACATTTTTCAGGTTTGGCCAGGAGTTTATGATCTCGGAGTCTCTGCAACACTGCCTTTACGTGGTCTTCATGTTGTTTAGGATCCTTGGAAAAGATCAGTATGTCATCCAGATATACAATAACAAAGAGAAACAGCATGTCAGAGAACACCCTATCCATAAAGCGTTGGAAAATTGCTGGGGCGTTAGCCAATCCGAAGGGCATGACTAGGTACTCAAAATGGCCAAAGGGTGTTCTGAAGGCGGTCTTCCATTCGTCTCCTTCCCTGACACGGATCAAATGATAGGCGCCCCTGAGATCCAACTTGGTGAATATCACTGTGCCTCTCACGGCTTCCAGGATATCCAAAATCAGGGGTAATGGGTACTGATCCTTGAGGGTACATTAATTTAGCCCGCGATAATCAAGGCAGGGTCTGAGTTCCTTGGTATCCTTCTTGGGAACAAAGAATAAAGAAGCACCAGCAGGAGATTTCAAAGGTCTTTTGTTGCCATTTTGAAGGTTGGTATCCAGGGATTCTCTTAGGGCCTTCTTCTCGGGTTTGGAAAGAATGAACATCCTGCCGAAGGGAATCACTGCAGAGGGTTCCGTATCTATTGCGCAGTCTTCAGGTCTGTGTGGGGGTAAGGCCTGGACAATGGCAGTCGAAAACACATCAGCATAATCTTGGTAGACTTCAGGAACTTGCATGACATTGGATACCATTACTGGTGTCTGTTGTTCCTTTGTTGGTTCCTTTGGGTGTGTTAATGGAGGTTCTCGGGATAGACAATGAGACATACAAAACTCTGAGCCTAGGAATAGGGAACCCGCAGACCAATTGATATATGGGTTGTGTTTCTGTAGCCAGGGCATGCCCAATACCAAGGGGTAATGAGCTGACTTAATGTCAAACCTGATCAGTTCTCGATGGTGATTTATTGAAAGCTGGATCTCCTTGGTCTGAAAGCTTATGGGTCCTGATGTGAGGGGTCTTCCGTCGATAGCCTCCACAGGCTGCATGGTACTTCGTGACTCGTAGGGAATCTGATGTTTATCAACCCACTCATGATCGATGAAAATTCCCATAGCTCCGCAGTCTACCAGGGCCAAAATGGAATAGTTCGTATTCTTGGATGGTGATAAAAAGGCCTGCAGTACAACCAAATTGTTTTGTCCAGGAGAGTTCAAGGATGGAATGGATGTGGAGCAAACATCTCTCTCCCGAAGCTCTGCTCCATCTAGGATCGGGAGCTGGCGGTTCCCGAACGCCGAGGGGGTGCTAAAGGACACTCTCTAACCAAATGCTTATCTGAGGTGCATAAGCCCGTATGAATTCTCCTCATTCTCTCTTGTGGAGATATGGGTCCACGAAAGGCCCCAATCTGCATGGGCTCGGATTCTGAAACTGGGCTTGGGTTGATTTCCGGTCTGGGGGTACCCTCAAATGATACCTTGGAAGGAGTTCCCCTGGATTTCTTCTTTTCTGACTTCCTTTCCTCGATACGGAAGTCAATCTGCATGGCAAGATCCATTAATGCCTGGAATGAGCTTGGTCGTGCCACTCTGGCCAGCTCATCCTTAATTTCTTCGTTCAATCCTCTCCTGAACAGGGTAAAACTCGCCTCAGTGGACCAGTCGGCTTCCTTTGCCAGTTGTTTAAATCAAGTCACATACATGAGCATATCCTGGGCCCCTTGTTGAAAGTCTAACAAGCGTTCTTGTGCGCTATAGACCTGCTCAGGGCGGTCAAACATGTCTTTTAGGGCACATATAAACCCATCATAATCGTCCAGGAGGGCATCGCTAGAGTTAACGAGGGGAGTGGCCCAAGTCAAGGCATTCCTGGAAAGGTGAGAGATTATAAAACCCACCTTGGCCCTGGGGGTCGCAAAATAGTAAGGCTTGAAGGTAAAAATGAACCAAGCACGAATCCAGGAATGCACGAAGGGTCTTTGCGGAGCCGTCGTATTTATCCATGATTCCTGCCAGTATAACACTCTTTTGTAGCAGAATCCCGGGATAGAACCAATTATTTGAGAGCGGCGTTCTCCGCTTTCAGATTCTGTACTCGGTTGCTAGTTCCTGCATACGACGCATCAAGTCCTGCACGACAGCCTCCATGTCGATATCGCTTTCGATTGGGTAGCGTCTCAAACTGTCAAGGAGTTCCCCCCCTTCTCACCTGAATCCGTTCTTTACCGGTGTTCTTGGAGGCTGCCTTCTTTCGGATGGATCGGGTTTTGAAGAAGGCGGCCCGTGTCTCTGCCGAATCCAGAATACGTTCAGTTTTCCAGGAGGTCGAATCCAGGAATCCAGGAGGCAAGGTAAATTCGCTAGAACTAGAATCCAGGAGGAAGAAGGGAGGTTCGAGGAAGGGATAGCGGAGTGGAAAGGAGAAGAACCGCGAGCTACGGAGCACACATCTGGTCGCTAATCGCTATAGCATTGAGACGCACTGAGCCGCGGAAGACGTGGTCTAGAAATAGAGAAAGGTTACGTCCAACGCATGGAGCGAGAAGGGAATGCGTTGGACGGCCATATTGGAGGTATTAATGTGTATAAGTCCATTGTGACAAGGACCATGAGGCCCAAAAGGGGCGCACCCTGCGATTCATCACACCAGAAGTGTTTTATCCTATCCAAGACTTTTGCCCATTGACTTTGGCTTAGCCTATTGAATTGAATAACTCTTCTAGTGAACTCTAAAAGTATCTGCACTGCTTAAGAATATTTGTGGTCTCGTGTTCTAATAACCATTGCCTTGAACTAACCTGTAAAGAGTATTCTGAATGCCAACAGTAAGGTATTAATGTCCCCAGCACCCTTGTTACTGAAGTCACCTGTGGGTGTAGGTTGTCTGTGGGCCACCCCAAAAGGGTCTTGTCTGATTCAGAAACTCAAAGTGTACAGTATTGAAGTATATGTGTTTTACTATTCTATTGCTCCCTTCTGAAGAAGGCTTTATAACTGACTGATAAATACATTGTTTATGCAAGAAACCTTGAGTGTAAGAGTTTATTTGAATACCTGTAACTGAATCTTTGTGTAACTCGCTCACATTTCCCCTCTTGAGGTAAGCCTAGCTGCTCAACATGCTACCAAAATTGTCTAGTACAAGGTTATACCAAAGGTTGGGTTGCCTATACCTGTAGTCATAGTTATTTGAAGTGTTCCCAGAGGGTACTGCATTCAAACTTTGCGTAACACCCGTCTAGGCTCCAGCGTCTGGGAAGGCAGGAGGTGGGGGAGGGGTTTTCCACCCCCTTGTCTTTTGTCTGCCAGAGTGCCTGAATAGGTCCAGCACAAACAGGGGGTCTGGCTGTCCTGATTGACAGCCAAACGCCCCATTCTGTACAATGAGAGGGATTGCAGAGGTGTGTGTACTGGAACTGTATAAAAGGTGAGGATTCTGGAGTGAAAAGCAAGTAGACCACTGGAAGTTGAAGCAACCGAAGACGATGACCAGAGACGCCTGCAGACCCTTTGCAACACTGTGAAGCGACCACTGCTGTGCTGACCCTGTTTTCTATGCGGCAGAGGAGCTCCGAAGAGGACTCCTTCCCTTTGGATGGTGGGAACAACCAGTCCCAAGAGGAACTTTGAAACAAGCCATCTCCCGAGCTCATAGGAGCTACAAGAGCTGCGGAACCACACTACCAGGAGACCTCCTGCCCATTTCGAGTGCATCGTTGTGGAAAAGCCGAATCCGTACACATCTTTGCTGAACCCATAAGGACACTCCAGAGATCCGATCCAACTCGCCCAGACCCGCTCACCAGAGTGGAGACTGCAGGGAGCGAAGACGCTTGACCGGGCAATCCATGTCCTTTTTTGATGCTACAGAAAAGGCACCAAAAAACGCAGAGTGAACCAAGAAGTTGCTGAAAGTCATGCTACAAGTCCCACATCGAGAGTGCGGCTGAGGGATCCCGTCCACTGTCCTGCCTTCAGTCATCAGACCAAGGAATCCAGAGGTCTGGTCCATAGCTGCAACATTGCGGAGCATCCAGCACAAACATTTTCTTCAAACCTAAGGTACTTTGGGGAAAAAGGTATTGCTTACCTGATTCCAAGAAGTCACTCCTGAGCGTTGGAGTGCAAGTAGAGGTGTCCAAGGCAACCCCCTCTTCCCTTAGACCCAAGCCGTGGCTTGTGTCCCCCTCTCGAGTCTGTTTTAAGGGCGCCCTCGTTAGTTGCTAACTTGCTGCTTCAAGAACACTGGAAAAAATCCACAGGAACTCTTCGTAATTCTCTGCTTGTCAAGACTTCAATCCCTCTCCGAACTGCCTTTAGCTAGGGTTGTGTTTTTGGACTTTAAAGACTTACTAGGTGAGGAAACCTTCTGTAGAACCTTGAACTTAGCTTATGTTACACTAACTAACCCTTTTCCTCCCTTAAAGTGACTTTACCATATGTGTTTGCAGAACCTTTGGCAGCAGAAAATGTAGTTTTCCCCTTAAATTTAGTATAGCACGGTAGTGAAGCTAGGGCATGGGAACGCCCCGCTGAGGCCCCACCCTGTGGCACCTCACCTCAGTCCTCTTTGAACACATCAGACGCTTAGATACCTGGCTACACTTATACATATTAGCCTTTGGCATACTAGCAGGGGAAGTCGAGTGGAACGTATGTAGTAAAGGGGACTATCGAATGCAAGTACTTGAGTAAATACAGTGAGAAACTTTTATTACTCATACGTCCCATCCCCTTTCCACCATCCTTAGGGTGGAGCTGTGATAACCTGCCTCATATCTAGGACGAAGCAAAAAGGTTCTTCAGAACCCCCTGACCAAACTCTGCATTGTGCCAGGGGCTGGTGTTCAGTGACTAGTGCTTACAGAAGGCCGATGGAGTGGCCGAAGTAGCCGCTTTGCTTACATCCCGAAACACATGCCTCTGAAACGCGACGGCCGTGGCCTTGGCTCTGACCGCATGAGCAAGTATTCCCTTTTATCCTTAGAAGCCTGAGAGCAGGGGAGAGGAGTCCTCAGAAGTCGCAAACAATGCCTCATACTTACTGAAGGATTCTGTCCAAGAGAGATAAAACTTGAGGACCCTCTTTAGGTCCAAGGAATGCAGGGCCCTCTATCCCTAGGACTGCGGGCTCGGTAAGAACACAGACAGGCAGATCGCTCGATTCAGATAAAATGGAGAGACCACCTTGGGCAAGATTACCTTGTTGTTGTGAAACATGCTGAAGGGCTTGCACGAAGACCACGCCTGCAGCTCACTACCCTGTGCGTAGAGGTGAGAGCCACCAAAAAAACAGTCTTTAGCGTCACCAAGCGCATGTCCACAGAAGCCATCGGTTTGAAAGGCTTGCGTTGCAAAGCCACAAGAACCACATTGAGGTCCCAGACCGGATGTGGTCTATGCACAGAGGAAAATGCCTAGACAACCCCTTAAGATGGGCCTTAACCAACAGGTTGGCTGCCAAAAACACATGCTCAAAGGAATTCTTGTAAGCCTAGATGGCTGCCAAATATGTGTGAAAAGTGTCCACCTGGACTCCAAAATGAGCCAGGTTCACCGAAAAGGCCAGCACGTCAAACAAAGTACAGGTGACAGGGTCCAGCCCCTTGTCACGAGCCCAATGACAGAACCTAGCCCATTTGCTCTTATAATGGGACAGAGTCAACTACTGAATGATGTCCGAGTTGTCATCTGAAATATGAGGGTGCTGAAGCCTCAGCTGATCACGAACCAGGACACCACGGACAGTTTGGCCGGGTCCGGATGGTCCAGTGCCGCACCCTGCTGCGTCAGGAAGCTCCTGCTGGGGATTGGAAGATGGACGGGCCCTGTGAACATAACTGCAGCAGATCCGAAAAACAGGGTCTCGAAGGGCAGTGGGGTGCCACTAGGATGAGGCTTCAACGCACCGAGGCCCGGAACTAGCAGAGAGTCTGTTGGAGTAGAGGGGTAAGCGGGAACGCAAAACACCTGCAGCTGTGCCAACCGATCTGGAAGGCGCCTCCCAGTGACACTGACCTGCCCATGAAGCAAACTAGGGGCACTTGGCATTCCGGGGGGATGCAAACAAATCCAGGTCGCCCAACGCTGGAAGGAGTCATTGTGCAACTTCCACGCAACTCAACTGGTCCACTTCTGCACTGCTGTCCCCCGGGAGGTGCACTGCCGAAATTCAAATTCCCTCCTTCAAGACCTGTGCCTGATTGCAAAGGGGCCGCCAGGCCCACTGCCCTGAGCTCGAGCAGATTGATATGCAGGAGGGCTTCCGTCCTGGACCATGCGCCATGAATCGCACAGCCCTCTAGAGTAGCCACACGGCCCGAAAGAGAGGAGTCTGACGTCACCACCAGGGCAGGCTCCGGTCGGGCGACAGGGGCTCCCACAGAAACATTGGCATCCATAAACCACCAGCCAAGATCGGGCAGCAGGAGCGGTGGTATTGATATTGGGATCCTGTCTGACTGAAACCCTGTCTCCTGATCCCAATTGGCCACAGGTAGAGCTGGAGGCGTCACATCTTGAGGCGAGCGTGCTGTACAGTGAGCATGCAGGAGGCCCTCAGGCACAGAATGTGCTGGAACCACCATGCCGAGTTGGTTGAGTTGGCCAGAAAGTGTCCCACCGCCTGGCGGAGGAACATAAGCTTCTCGGGCATGGGGAACTTGCGCTGAACAGTAGTGTTCCAACCCACCCCTAGCAAGACCAGTTCCTGAGATGGGCAGAACTGATTTCCTTTGGTTGAGGGAAAACCCCAGCTGATGAAGGATATCCGCCAATCTCTGGCAGGAGTCCACAACCCCTTCGGGTGACCCCGTCCTCACCAGCCAGTCGTCCGAATAAGGGTATTGATGATGGCCCTCCAAGCAGAGGCAGCCAGCCACTGGGTTCATCAACTTCGTGATGACAAGAGAGGCCAAGTTCAGGCCAAAGTGTAGCATATTGTGCTGAAAGTGGTACGACATAATTGTGAACTGCAGAAACCTCTGATGTGGTTAATAGATGGGCACATGCAGGTACACATCCTTGAGGTCCAGGAAAGACATCCATTCCCCTGCACATCAAAGACTTGGCGATGTGCGCAGGAGTAATCATATTGAAGTGGTAAATACAGATTTAGAAATGACAGGTCCAGGACTACCCTCAGGCCAGACTGGTTGTACTGGGTACAGCAAAAATCCTGGAATAGTAACCCAAACCCCCGGCTACAAGAGGAACTGGTTCTATCGCCTGCATCTCCAAGAGCAAAAGGACCTCCTGTAAAAGAGCCGGGGACCCGATATGACGAAGAGGAGGAGAGGATGGTAGAGGAAGACTGAAGCCCGTGGAGACTATGCATAGGATCCACAGGTTGTTGAAAAGATGCTTCCAGGAGTCCTTGAACAGAGGCAAATGGCCTCCCACAGGCAAGCGGTGTTCCCCGACCTTGTCGTCACTGCTTCTTGGCATCAGAGATGGGGGACCGGAAAAACCCATGCAATGTTCGCTGCTGCTTCCTCCTGTTGTCGCTGGACGACCTGTCAGGCCTCTGTGTACTGCGGCCAGGAACCCGTGAAGCAGGAGAAGGGGCAGGGCTTGAATTCAGTCCTACCCTGGGACTGAGGGAAGGATTTCTGACCCGGTTTTGTCAGTATGGTGAAGGACTTGGAGGTTTCAGTGGAGATTTTCTTTGTCAACTCGTCATCGGTCGATGAATTAAAAAGGTCCACGCTCTCAAAGGGCAGATCCAGGATCTGCTCCTGCACATCAGATGAAAATGTGGCATGCATCCGCGCCATCTTCTTCATCTTGACGCCAAGGCATAACCCTCTGCTGGCTGTGTCCATGTGGGAGACCGAAGACTCCATGAGGTCCTGCGGAATGGCCCGGGCATCTGCCAGTACAGTCTTGAAGGAGGGCTGGTCTGTCTGTAGGGAGGTAGGGCAGAAATTGCAGAGCTCCTGCTACAGCTTCTGGTTAGCCGCAGCCAAGCGAGCGCCCGCGTTGGCTTGCCACAGATGCCGTCCTGAGACGGAGTAACAGCGCTTTCCCAATGACTGTCATGCTTGGAGAGGCAACTGGAGAGGATCCGCGTGGAGGAAGACGACGAAGATGATGCTTTCGAATATAATGAGGCCACGGCCATCACAGAGGAATGGGGCAGCGGGTGGGAGGCAAGGAGGATTGGCGCCCCGCCTGTCAGCCTATACCTGCTGTCCAACTTCTTGTTCATCTGGGCGTTGGCTCTGGGCTTCTCCAGACCCTCTGCACAACCTGCAGAACATCTTTCTGGAGGTGAATACCAGACCGGATCATGGTGCGTTTCCTCAAGAACTCTGCTAGCACACTCGACTCCTGGGGGACATCCTCGGGAAGAGGGACCCGCCGGAACTCCGCCAGGCCCTGGAGGAGGTTATGAAAGGCCTTAACCGATGTAGAAGGCTCATTGTCCTGGGGGTCACTGTCAACCTCGTCATCACCCACCCAACCCCAATGTTTCAGAGGCCAAGGGGAATCCGGGCCCTGGGACACAGGTGCCAGAGGGGTCCTCCCCCAGGTCCGGAGCCGCATACAGGTCAAACGACCGTTGGGGGTTGGCATTGGTGGTACAGGCGGAGGGGTCAGTACGACCGATAGGGCCTGAACTGGGGGATGGACTGGCACCAGGAGGATGGGGAGGAGTACCCAGAGGAGGGAGATGACTTTCACAATGTCCTTCGGGAACCTCTTCATCTGAGGGGAACGCAGGAGGGTGAGGAAGCGCTCGAACAAGCAGTCCTCACTAGTCGCTGGGTCCCTAGGGGCCCTAGCCTCCGATGCGCTGGGCCTCCGCTCAGGGTCAAAGCGCCGAAGCCTGGTGCGTGTAGCTGTATGGCAGTGATGGATAGATGTACCCCTGAGGGGACCAAAACCCTGCACCGCAAGATCCGCTGCCACTCCCCGAGGGAAGGAGGCCGAGATCATCCGGCAAAGCCCACTCGATGGGCGAAAGCACTGGAGGGCCCCGAGCAGAATCCAAGATGGCTGCCTGGCTGGCAGGCTCCGTCACGTGCCGCTCCGCCATTTTGAAGCCTTCCGCCACAACCTGAGAGGGAGGGCACGGAAGCCCTGAGCTAAGTGAGGCCTCAGACACGAGAGGATATAGCTTGGGTCTTGCACCCTGTTAGGGAGAATTCTCAGAAATGTGCTAATTCCCTTCTACCTTAGAGACCCCCAGCACTTTTGCTGGACTTCGGGACTTTTCATTTTTAAACCTGGAGAGTGGACTCTCTTTCCCACTCTCACATGTATTTTTCTGTGATTTGAAATCTGTTTCTTTTGGTTTTGTGAGTCTGACAAACTCCAAAGGCATCCTCTTTACATTGTGTCACACAGCACCTTCCGTGCAATGGCACAGGGAAGTCTCTTAGATTTCCCAAAGGTTTAAATACCTTCTCTTGGTGAAACTTCTGTTTCCAAGAGCAGTGAAGTGAAATTGACTTTACTTACATTTATACCTTTCTAGACCTAGCACACACACCATAGGGTGCTGGAGGGGTTACTTAGTATCCCCTTTGTCTAGTTTCTCATGTAACATTTTTATGTTACCCTTTCCACAATTAATGGCTGGTGGCAGTGGTTTACTTTTTACTACCATTGTGTGTTTTTACCACGAGCTGCGTTCGCAGCTGCAGTAAGGCACCCATGGGTGCCGATTTTGTCAAAATGAGCCGGTCTTCTTTTTTCGCCATTTCTTGCTGGAAAGGTCCTTCTTCAGATTTACTCTGCGCGCCAAACCAGGTTTAATTTGCTATGCATTAGGGGTTCAAAAGTACTTAGCTGCTTCAGAATATTTGTGTCATCTTTGTTTTATTCTTAAACCCTTTTCTTTGACACCAACTTCAGTATTGCTCTAAATGTACGAGTGCTATATCAATGTGTACAGTGTCCTAGTTATTTCACCTCAGGGTGTAGGAATATTCTGTGTGCCATCCCAAACGGGTACTGCTGATTTAGAGAAAGTAAGAGTTTGTTTGTTTGTTTATTTATAATGCGCTAATGTACCCAGGGATATCAGGGTGCAGCATTTACAGGAATTTTCAAAGCTTGGTTACAATACACAGAGAATATACAAAGTACAAAAATATAGTACATAGTGTTATATACAAATCAGCAGCCATGTAATAGGGCCGTAATATACAAGTGGGCAAGAAGGCACACGTGGTTACAGTGTGTACAGGTAAAGCTAGGCATTTCATAGTCTTAATGGGTCTCCAGTTTCAGCCAGGAGACTACCTTAGATCGGAAGTTCTGATAGGGTAGGTCCGCTCTAAGGTTTGGAGGCAGTGAGTTACAGAGTTTAGCCGCTTTTACCGGGAAGCTGTTGCCTCCTATGGTGGCCCGTTTGTAAAGAGGAACAGCTAGAGTGTATTTTGGAGTGTATTTCTGTGTTACTGTTATATTGCTCCCTTCCGACTAAGGCTTATTCAACTGACTTAAATACATTAATAATTGTTTAATAAAGAAACCTTGAGTATTAGAGTTTATTTGAATACTTGTCACTGTAAACCTCCGTGTAAGACATTGACCCCTCTTGAGATATGCCTGGCTGTTCAGCAACACTACCAAACTGTGTAGTACAGACTTATACCAAAGATTGGGTTTCTATTGCCAGGAGTTCAAGGTTGCTGTAGTGCACCCAAAGGGTACTGCACACAATCTTGCCTAACACACCCAGAGCAGAGGAGTCAACCTCTGAGATCCCTCTGGTAGGTGCTGAGCCCTCAGCCAGCCGTGCTGAACTTGTCTTGACGAGAGGTGCTGGAGACGAAGTCCTAAAGGTGGGGAGTAGGAGAAGTGTGGAAGATCTCCCTCCACTTCGACAACCGATTCTTTTATGCCCTGTGACCGAGAGCACTGCAGGCCAAACATGGTCGGGCCCCAAACACTCAAGAAAGAGTTCATGGGGGTTTGAGGCCGGGAACGAGCGGTCGCATGAAGCACATCTCGTGAATCCTCCTGTGGCCGACATGCGCCGAGGAGGCGAGACATGGAAGACTGAATGAGTGGACTTCAAAAAAAGTTCCAGAAGTCCAGCAAAAAGTGTAGTGGGTCTCATTAGGAGAGGGGATGAAGCATGCAAATGATACATTTCACCAACACTCATCTGATAGATATCCTCATCCAGCTCTGCTGCTCAGAAATTTTTCGGCATGGGACGTAGTAAACCTCGACTCAGCCGTCAATCCGTCTTGATCGGTGAATAATCGTCGGTTTCAGATGGGACATCGGGCTTGGATACATACCACGTCACTACATCCCATACCTCAGTTCCACCTCCGCCCCACCCCCGTGCTTTAACGATGCAGAGGAAAACGATGGGAGGCAAGGCTAACCAACCTGTAAACATTTGAATTTGGGACATCCCAAAAGGGTGCAAAACCCAAGAATTAGAGCAAAATGGAAATAATGGATTTGTAAAGGCAAGCTACTAGCCAGATAGGAGCGGTCACCTCAGAGATATAACCAGGCGTCCCTTCGCTAAGATGCACCAAGACGTAAAAACTCTGAGCGGGGATGGATAGGAGTGACTATGAGGAATCTGCCGGAGAAGAATCCATAGAAAGAACATTACAGTAAGTAATTTCTCCTTCAATGGATTGTTGTTCTTGTGTAGATTCCTCATCTGATAGACTCCTAAAAAAGTTAGGGCCATGTAGGTGGGCAGAAAGTGCTAGAGTAACAGATTTTGCAGACCTGCCTACCAAAACGCTCATCAACCCCACGGGCAACATCCAGACAATAGTGCCTGGTAAACGTGTGCAAGCACTACCATGTGGCCGCACAACAGATGTCCATGTCCCTAGTGGGATTCCCCCCCTCTGCAAGGCCATATAAGTCGAGACCCCTCTTGTCGAGTGTGCCATGATGCCGGGATGAAGCTCCCTGCCTGCAGACTGGTAACATTCTGTGAGGCAAAGAATAATCTGAGAAAGTCTGCTTAGTTACAGCTAGACCCTTCGGGACAAGGAATGGGCTACGAGCCTAGCAATGTAAAAGCTCAAGGCTCTTTTTGGAGCTAAGCGGTGGAACCGCTCAGAG
The DNA here is from genome assembly GCF_040938575.1 of Ambystoma mexicanum. Lineage (NCBI taxonomy): Eukaryota > Metazoa > Chordata > Amphibia > Caudata > Ambystomatidae > Ambystoma > Ambystoma mexicanum. The sequence goes on from NC_090924.1 coordinate 281,072,213, forward strand.
GGGTGTGGTGGAGGGTAAAAGACCGGTAAATCTATGGACGGAGAAAGATGGAAATCAGAAACCACTATCGGAACAAAGCCAGACCTTACTTTAAGAGAAACACCACAGGAATGGGGGCTTGCAACACCAGGCCTGCAGCTCGCCAACTCTCCTGGCTGACGTGATCACAACCAAAAAGACTGTTTTCAAAGATGACAGTCTCAAAGAACAGGAATGCATGGCCTCAAATGGAGCTGCCATCAAGAATGTCAGGACTAGATTTAAATCCCACTGTAGGACAACTAAAGGAGCTGGCGGAAGCTTATTTACAAGGCCCTTCAGGAAATGTGCCATAACCAGGATTGTAAAAAAAAAAAAAGAACCTTGATCCGGAGACCTTTTGAACACAGAGAAGGCCGCCAAATATCCTTTTACTGTGGTAATCTGAAGGCCTGCTGAGGCCAATGACACAAGGGACTCAATCACTGTAGCGGTAGGGCAAGAGATGGGATCGATCTCACGTTCCCTTCACCACACCTCAAATCTTCTCCACCTGCACGTGTACAGAGATCTGGTAGACTGTCTGCATGCAGCCAGCCAATCCTCAAGTACCACCTCTGAGAGGTTCCAGTCGTCATACCTCATCCTCTCAAGAGTCATGCATGTAGTTTGAGGGACTCCAGATTCGGGTGAAGTGCCTGATCTTCCGACTGGGTCAGGAGATCCGGGCACCAAGGCAACCAGTGAGGTGGTCAGATCCAAGAGGTTGGAGTACCAAGTTCTCCTCACCCAGTCCAGGGCAATTAAGATCATGTTTGCTTGAAACCTCTTCAACCTCCTGAGCACCCATGGGATGACTAGAATCACAGGGAAGGCGTAGTTGAGAGGGAAAGTCCAATCCACCAGAAACACGTCCCCCACTGCACAGTTTGCTGTGAATTGCCTCAAGCAAAACTGTCTGCACTTCCTGTTGTACTCTGTGACAAACGCATCAACTGCTGGCGTACCCCAGAGAGAAGACCTCTTCCAGGACTTCCTGCCACACTTCCCACTCGTGAGACCATGCTCTGCCTGCTCAGAGCATCCGTCAAGCCGTTCTCTGTCCCTGCCAGATGAACTGCTGAGACAGAGATCTGGTTCTCCAGCAACCAGAACCACAGCTGTATCGCCTCTCTGCAGAGGGGGAGGGAGCGCACACCACTCTGCCTGTTCAGGTAATGCATGGCCACTGTGTTGTCCGTCAGAATCAGAACATGCTTTCCCTTGAAAGATGGGGCGAAAGCCCTCAGGGCTAACCTGATGGCTAGCAAGTCCAGCCTGTTGATGTGCCACCTGGCTTCCATTGCCGACCAAAGGCTGTTCACCAGCAAGTACCGGCAGTGAGCACCCCAGCCCTTCAAAGACGCATCCGTGACCACTCTGGTCTGAGGTCAAGGAGGCCAGAAGGGTGCACTGCCATGAGAATGTGGTCACCGCTCCAACTGAGGTCGTCGACCACTGGCCTGGAAACCCTGATTAAATCTGAGAGGGCTCTGAGGTACTGTGACCACTGACTTCTCAGGTGCCACTAAAGGGATCACATGCGGAGCCTGGCCTATGGCACTAGAAAAATACAGACCATGAGGCGTAAGAGGCAGAGGATGGAAACCGCTGGTACGGTGGCGTGGTTCCGCAACGAATCCACCAACTGTGCTTTACTGATGACTCTCTCCTCGGGAGGGAAGGCCTTCCCTACCTGGGTGTCTAGTACTGCCCCGATGATTTGGAGCCTCCGGACCGGCGTCACATGGGTCTTCAAGTTCAGGGAGAAGCCCATCTTGTGCAGTAGAAAGAAGGTGTCCTCCAGATGAGACAAGACCTGTCCCGCCGACTTCCCTCAGATCAGCCAGTCATCCAGGTACTGGTAATACATGGCCGCCGGATTTCCGGAGGTGAGCCGCGACTACTACCATGAGCTTGGTGATAGTGCTAGTCCCCTATGAGGAACCTTAGGAGCTTCCTGTGCTTTTGATGTATCAGCACATCGAAATAATCAACCTGTAGATCTAGTGACACCAGCCAGTTCCTGAAGTTCGAGAGCGTGGAGAATTTCTCTCAACGTCACCATCCTGAACTTGTCTTTCCTCAGGAGCTTGTTCAAGGCCCTGAGGTCCAGAATTGGTTGGAGACCTCCTCTCTTCTTGGGCACCAGCAAATACCGGGAATACTAAATCGATCCTCTCTTTTTTGTGAGGTAACTCTTTCACGGCACCCTTCAACAACAGGGCTTACAATTCTTCCTGGAGCTCCTGTCCCGGTTGGATTGGAGGTGGTGGAGGCCCTTCCAGTGGTTTTCTTAATAAGGGCAGGCAATAACCCCACCAAACGAGCTGTAGGGCCCAGGCGTTAGAGGTAACAACCTGCCAGTGTGGCCAATGCTCTGCCAACTGTCCAACAACCGTTTTGGGATATTTCCCACAGTTGTGGGAGGGGAAATCAGCCTCTAGAAGCCCCTTTTGGGGCGTGAGAAACGCTTCTGCCCCTGCCTGGCCTGCAGGAGCTGCGCCTTCCTGCCCTAAGGGACATAGCGCCTATATCCTCTGTCTGCAGAGGCAAAGCTGAAGGCAGGTTTGGCCGGCCGCGCAACTGGTCCCAGCGATTTTGCAGCTAATTTTGATTGATTACATTTTCAGCCTTCTGGTCAAAAAGGAATTCTCTCTCAAAAGGCATGTCCAGTAGCCTATTCTGAACGGTCAGAGAGAAGCCAGTATTTTTGAGATAAGCTAGTCTCCTCACAACTATCGCATCGAATGACCAATGCAGTGGGCCACGTCCAGGCCTGTTTGCAACAACTGTTTGGCTACCTCATTCCCATCTTCGGGCAGCTGTGTAAATCCATCCCACATTTCACCTTCGGGGATGTATTGCGCTGCCTGCTACACAGCTTTCCGTTAGTCAAAGGAGTATTTTGTGAATCCACATGTTTCATTGGTAGCTTTCAGCGCCATGCTGCCAGAAGTAAAGACCTTCTTGGCCATTGCGTCCAACCTTTTACCATCCCTGTCCAGAGGCAGATTAGAGGTGGAGGCCGCAGACCTGGTAGAGATTGTGGCTGCCTACAGAACAAGCACTTCCGGAGAAGGGGGAGAAGCCAGAAATGATGACCTCCTCTTGCCGGCCTGTACGGGGGAATGGAGCAGGGGTGTTGCCACAAGGAGGGTAGGGGGTCTGCAATTGCCAGGTTAAGTGGCATATTATGTTCTGTCACAGGATCTTCATCGAATATGTCAGCCAATTCGCAGCCCTGAACAGGCACTGAACTGGATTTCAAACCTAGAGTTCCTACTACCCCTTCCCACTAGGGCCCTAAACTTAGCATGGGTGTGAGTGTACGGCTGACCATGCTGAAGTGCCACATCTGTAGACGTGTCCAGGCCGCTGGCATCACGTAATCCTTGGGCAAGTGCCAACAGGTCTGTCTGCTCGTCGAAAAAAATCGATGTCTCCCGACCATGATTATATCGGGTCTATGTCCCATGGTCATCACCCTAGTCGACGCCAGAAAATCAACGCCATCAACTCAAGAATCCGGACTTGTAGATGCGCAAAATATCAGTCGTCGATAGTCGGCGCCAAATGCTTCTCTCTCTCTCTCTCTCTACGGAATGACCACTACTGTGGCATTGGGGACGTCAACCTGTCGGCGCTCTCAAGAAGGGGCCAGGCACCAATGACTTTTGCCTGAAGGCTTCTCCGGCGTCAGTGGCATCTACGATTAGGCAAGCGTGGAGTCGGGAGTTGTAAGCGCCGCTTTCACCGACAAGGCCTGCTGTTTGGGGGGAGGAGAGGGGCTACCCGCGCCTGCAGCAGCCTGCACCTTAAACATAGCCAGCATTTGGCTTTTGAAATCGTTCCACTCCTCCTGAGTGGTCTGCACAGCCGAGGGCTTACTTTTTTCCGACGACGAGCTGGATTCGTGACAATGGTGGCGAAGAAGACTAGGGAGAATGGTTCCTTGAGTGCGACTGCTTTTTGGCCTTCCGTCAATGCTTTTCTTTCTCCTATTCTGGAGTGGGCCCGTCGGTCTCGGCCTGGGAAGACCGGACGGATCGACCTCACCAGTGATATCAGAGACGGTTGGCTGAATGCTAGTTTGGCAGCCTGCTCGTGTATGGACTTTGGGTACTTCTTGGAGCACGACACACATCCCTCTGTGTCTTGATCCGTACCCAGACACCAAAGACAAGTGTTGTGGAGGTCGGTCACAAACATTTTGGAATGGCAGTCGGTGCACCTCTTAAAACCCGTAATTCGGGGAGCGGACATACTCGTGGTCAAGGTTTATTGAAAGAATTTGACAAATTTTGTCAAACGCAGAAGACTTGGTGTTGTGTTCCTCACAGCAGCGTGTCGAGGGCGCAGAAAAAAGGAACTAAGTTATGAGGCTTAGTGACTTGGTGTATATATACGACGCCCAAAGTCACATCTGGATCTGACAATAGAGTTCCCGAGCAAGACGGATCGACGGCCGAGTCAAGGTCAAGGTCCACTACGCCCCCTGTCGAAACATTTCCAAGCAGCAGAGCTGGATGAGGATATCTATCAGATGAGGAATCTGCAGGAGAAAAGCAATCCATTGAAAGGTGAACCATAAAAAAAGTAAAAGACTAGGTGATAGGGGAAAAAGATTCCCACTCACCTAGGGACAAGGTCAAATATTTACCAAGTCCAAGCAAAATGTGCTAGGGTTGACACAGGTCAGGAAGATGCATCATAAATATGAAAATCTTACCTAACACCCCAACCTTGTAAAACTCTTTTCGGAGGTGGAGGTCTTACTGTGCTTGGACTCAGACGTAATTTCATAGACCGCCCAAAGCTTGACGCATTGGCCTTTGAGCCTCTTCGGTTTAAACTGTTTTCACGCTAAGCGTTCATCTTCACTGCGGTCCCCTTAAGGCAATGGATACAAACCCAACATGAGTCCTTCCAAGGAAAACTGAGATTTGCATTCAGGGTAGAATTTAAATTGAGTCTTCCCAGTCTGTAAAAGGGGACCAAGGTAGCCTAAGTGTGGGTGTGTGGAGATCTGATAGTATTCTGAAAGTCTGGGATGATGAAAAGCCACCCCCACCCGAACACTATTAGTAAAGATTTTTCTTTTTGCAACTTTCCTTCCAATGACATCAATTGAAGCCCTAGATATTTGCTATGACTGGAACCCTGTTTTGACCATTTTGGAGGTACGTAAAGTATTTTTTCTTTACTTCCTCAATTCACACCTTCTGGCAGCACTCCTAAACACTTAAGGATATCAGTGCTTGGGGACTCTCTCCCCTGTGCAATATTCCTGTATTGTTTTAATTTAACAAACATGACCTTACAGTCAAGTGCTGCAGGGATACTATGCATCCCCTTTTTCTTTTTCAATAGTAGCATTTTGTTAGGGGAGTTTTCCGAAAGTCCACTTGAGGTAAGACTTGGCATACAGGTGCCCAACTCTTAGTTTAAGTCTGTACTACCCAAAAGGATCTTGGTGGTAGAATGGCAGATCAGCCAGGCTTATCATAGGAGGAAGATGTGAGCTGTAGATAAGTACACTGAACCCAGTAAATAAAATAGTGCAAAGAAACTCTTACACAGTAAATGTTATGTTAAAAATATACATTTATTCTTATTTACACAAAGAAGGTAAATACATATGTATTTCACTAACCAACACACATACGAATTCTTAATACTTTTCAGAGGTGATCGCTTCAATAGTTGCTTGCATTGACAATTGTTAGAGTTGGACACTAATGACAGTGACAAAGTTACTCACCGTAGTGACTACCTTACTCCTTTGTCCATAGTCCCCTTTCCTCCACACTTGTGGGACATTCCGTCCTTCGGGACGGGACCAGAGCACTTTTGTTAAAAAGCATCAAAATGTAACTGTCCTTTTCTATCACCAGGTCTGAGACTGTTTAAGCAACAATAGAGGGGATGGCGGGCAGGCGTATGGAGAAAATGGGACAATGGACTAGGAGTAAGATCGTTACTACGGTGTAACAGTCTTACTCCTACGTCCCGTCCCCTCTCCTCCATACTTGTGGGAGATTCCGAAGTAGTAACCATAGTATAACGGGTGGATGGAAATTTCCCTTAATGATATAAATTCTTGAGAACTGCCTGGCCAAATTGGGTATCAGCCCGGGGGCTCAGGTCTAGACAGTAATGCTTGCAAATAGCCAAAAGGGGAGGCCCACGTAGCTGCCTTGGCAATCGACTCCCAGGGGGACATACTTTTGGAAAGAAACAGCAGCCGCTTTGCCCCAGAGCAGATGTGCATGAATTCCTTAAGGTGGTTGAAGGCCTTGAAATTTGTAGACCTCGGAAACACAGGAAGCAACCCAGCAGGGGATGGATGCTTTTGTGGCAGATTTTCCTTTTGGATCACCAAATGTGACTAACAATTGAGAAGAGATTCTGAGTTTGCTAGTCCTGTCGAGGTAGAACTTCAGAGCCCATCTGACGTCTAGGTTGTGCAGAACCCTTTCAGCATCAGAGACCGGGTTCGGGAAGAAGACCGGTAGAGATATAGACTGATTTAAATGGCATTCCAAAACCACTTTAGGAAGGAGAGAAGGGTGCGAAGCACCACCTTATCCTAATGGAAAGTTAGGAACGGGTGTTCCACACAAAGAGCCTGACGCTCATTTATCCGTCTTGCAGATGTTACCGCAATCAAAAAACTCACCTTCCAGGATAGGTACTTAAGTTCAGTAGTAGCCATGGGTTCAAAGGGCTTATGACATAACGCAGTGAGGACCACATTCAGATCCGATTTGGGATGAGGGGCCCGAACCGGTGGAAAAAGATGGAGGAGACCAGCAAAGTGTCCCTTGATGACTGGATTAGCCAATGAAAAGGAAAAGCTGTCCGTAGACAGGTAGGACGCAATGGAGGACAAATAAGTCCTGCATGACAGGACATGTATGCCAGAGGCTGCCAGGTCAGATACAAAGGACAGAACAGTGTCAATAGAAGCAGGCCTGGGATCAAGCTCTTTGGCTAAACACCAATGGCAAAAACAGAGCCATTTACTCCTGTAGTAAGCGCTTGTGGAAGGCTTCCTGGCCGCTTGTATTTTGTGCATGTTGTCCTCAGACAGATTGAACGGCGCTAAGGAACAAGTTACTTATACTTAATGTTGAGCCTTGCCACCTCCCGTGGTTGTGCATGTGTGTACTTCTATCTATTCTTTATTCATGAGCATGTGAATCCATGCCAGACCCCATGCTGGAGAAGGAACAAGTTACTTACCTGTAACTGTTGTTGTCCAGCATGGGTCTGGCTTGGATTCACATGCTCATGAATATTCCCAGTCGTCAGGCTGGGAATCCTCAGTAAACAAAAAATCTGTTTCAGTTTCATTTCTGAACTGTCTTTCTCCTAACAACCAATCTAGTCTCTGGGTCATGCTGCCCACAGCCAAGGGCTGCCCTCTACCTAAGCACCTCCTCTGGCAGCCATCTTCAGATTTGGTAGCACATAAAAGGGGCAGTAGGACCAAGAGAAGAGCCGCAGAGGGGTAGGCTGAAGGGTTCGCATTTGAATCCATGCCAGACCCATGCTGGAGAACAACAGTTACAGGTAAGTAAATTGTTCCTTCTCCAGCATGGGGTCTGGCATGGATTCACATGCTAATGAATAAAGAATAGATAGCAGTACACACATGCAAAACCACGGGAGGTGGCAAGGCTCAGCATTAAGCATCTCTTACCTCCTCACCAGGCTCACCTTCAAGCGAACAGGTTGCGCAGCACTGCCTGGCAGACTCTGGACTCTTCCCTGGAATCCCTGTCGACGAAGTAGAATCTCGTGAAGGTGTGCGTCGAACCTCCACGTAGCCGCCCTGTAGATGTCCAGCACTGGCACACCAGACAGGAAAGCCATAGTTGCAGCGATCACTCTGGTCGAATGCGCTCTCGGACGGTCAGGCAACGGTCGGTTTGCCAACCGGTGACAATAGGTGATGCAGCCGGAGAACCACCTGGAAATGGAAGCCTTGGAGAGGGCCTTCCCATGGTTCACAGGGCCAAAGTTCACCAAAAGCTGTGACATCTTCCGGAAACTTTGTGCGGTCCACATAGAACTTCAGCGCTCTAGCCAGATCTAGTGAGTGCAAAGTCCTTTCAGCCGGCTATGAAGGCGTCGGAAAAAATACAGGCACCACCAAGGGCTCATTTAGATGAAAGTTGGTCGGCATCTTGGGCATGAAAGAGGGGTGCGTCCGCAGCATTAGCCTCGTCATGTGGAATGTCAAGTAAGGTGGTTTACAAGAGGGCCTGGGTCTCTCTCACTCGTCGTGTGGAGGTGATGGCCACAAGAAACGCTGTTTTCCACGACAAAAACCTCAGTGGCACCGCATGCATAGGCTCGAATGGAGGACCCATGAGCCTAGTCAACACCACATTGAGCTCCCATGCTGGGGGTGGAGCCTTAACCGGCTGGAACTAACGGAACAGCCCTTTGACGAACTCCTTAACCAGACGGTGTGACCACATCGACGACCGTCCCAGAGATCTGGTGTAGCGAGAGATTACTGCCAGATGGACCTGGCCAACGACAGCAAAAATGGCAGTACCTGAGGAGCAGTGACTCACAGAGGGTCGATCTTCTGTGTACGGCACCATACGGCAAACCTCTTCCATTTATGCCCATAACATTTAAGAGTATACGATGCTCTGGCCTTGGCAATCACTTCCTCGCAGTCCGCTGGGAGATCATAGCCCCCGAATTCTAGCGCTGCAGGAGCCAGGCATGCAGGTTTAGTGATCCTGGGTCGTGGTGCAGAATTGCGCTTCCTTCCGTTGTGAGAAGATCTGCGACCAACGGAAGCTTGACTGGAGGGGCCGTTGACATGTCTAGAAGGTCAGGGTACCATATCTGTCTCGGCCATGCCGGTGAGATGAGGATCATCCTGCACCGGGACTGTCTGAGTTGATTGACTAGTCGAAGAAGCAACAGATATAACGCATACAGAAACAGGCCATCCCAGGGGAATGAGAATGCATCCCCCATGCTCCCCACCTGGGAAAACCTGCTAGCGAACCTCCAGCACTTGGTGTTCGTCGCCATCGCAAATAGACAGATCTGGGGATTGCCCCATCTGCGGAACAGGCGATCCACTTGGTCCTGACGAAGCTCCCACTCATGACAAGAACGCAGCTCCCTGCTAAGGGAGTCGGCGACGGTGTTCTTCACTCCTGCCATGTGAAACGGGATGAGGAACATCCCCCTGGGTGACGGCCCAGTGCCACAGTTCCTGCGCTTCTTTTGGAGAGCGCCAGGGTCCTGGTGTCCCCCTGCTTCCTGATGGAGAACATCGTGGTGGTGTTGTCCGTGAAGACCCGCACCACATTGCCCTTGAGGGACGGAAGAAAAGACTTGAGGGCCCAAACCTCAGCCGCAGCTCCAACACGTTGATGTGTAACACCTTCTCCTCCGGTAGCCACAGGCCTCTTGCGTGAAGACTTCCGGTGTGGGCTCCCAATCCTTCCAGGGAAGCGTCTGTCGTAACCGTCTCTTGGTGAGGGGGAAGGGGTCTGGAAATCCGCGCCCGTCGACAGAAGTGCGCAAACTCCCCACCTCTGTATCGCTCAACGGAAACTCTCATCGAGTGTGATCTTGTCCTCGAAGCTTCCCAACACTTGTATCCAACAGGCATCGAGGAACTCCTGTAGTGGGCACATCCGCAGCCTGCACAGTCGAATGAGATATATGTATGACATCATTCTGAGCAGATACTTGATGGACCACAACCATGCGATCTTCAGGGCCAACAGCCGTTGTACCTTGCCCAAGATGGCCGCTACCCTCCCCTCCGAAGGAGACGCCAGGCACGACACGGTGTCGAGTCGGGTTCCCAGAAACAGCGCGTCCTGCGATGGAGTCAAGCAGGACTTTGCATAGTTCACCAAGAACCCCAGATCCGCCAGGAGCCGGACGGTCCTTGCCGTGTGTGTCCTTTGAGCTTGCCCGGATGAGCCAGTCGTCCAGATAAGGGTATACGTGGATCCCTCGTAGACACAGCTGTGCCGCCACACGTGCCAGGCACTTGGTGAAAACCCTTGACACCGACTTCAATCCTAAGGGAAGGGCCCTGAACTGGTAATGCTGCCCTTGAACCACGAAGCGAAGAAACTTGCAGTCTCTCTTGTGGATGTGAAAGTAAACATCCTCCAAGTCCAGCGATGATAGGAAATCCCTTTTTTCTAGCTGTCCTAGAATGTGTTGAAGAGTCACCATCAGGAACTTTTGGGACTTGATGTACTGGTTCAGACGACGGAGGTCTAGGATGGGCCTCCAGCCGCGGGTCGTCTTTTTGACGAGAAAGTATCGAGAGTACACTCCAGAGCCCCAGAGCCTCAGAGCCTCTTTGGGACAAGCTCTATTGCGTGCTTTCTTAGCATGGCCCGCACCTCCAGCAGCAGCTGAGGGACGTGGTTTTCCTGCCAGGCCACTGGTGGTATTCAGGGCCACTTTTGTTGAAATTCCAGGGTGTGTCCGTGAGCGAGAGCGTCCAGCACCCAAAAGTCAGTGGAGCTGGTCTTCCACGCGCTGATGAAGTTCGCCAGCCGGGCCCCCGACTGGGGTGCACAGGTGGGGGCCCGATGCCACGGCCGGTTCAATCCTGTTTTGACATCGAAGGGCTGCCTTGGGGACCCTGGCGACGACGTCCTCCCCGAAGGCCTTGGAACGGCCCCTCTTGTTCTCCTGGGTCGATAAGCAGAAGGGTTGAAGGTAAGACAAGGCACCTCCACTGAAACCTTTGGAGGATCCTTGGGACTTGCCACCTGAGGTCCAAAAGGACGGCCACCACTGTTGAAGCGTGCCAAGGGCAAGAGCCGTCTCCATGTCCGTCTTGATGGCCTGAAGAGACTCATCCACGGCCTTCCCAAACAAATTGTCTCAATCGAAGGGCATGTCCAACACCCTCGACTGAATGTCCGGCCGAAAATTGGTGGCCTTTAATCAGCCCTGTCGACGAAGGCAAACGCTGTTGCCCATTTGGCGGAACCCCGTATCGGCGATGTCCGTGGCCACTGTGATGGCAAGGTCCGACGCCACCGCACCTACTTGCAGGAACTCAAAAGCTTCCGACCTCTTGTCGGGAAGGAAGTCCTGGAGGGGAGTGATCTTGAACCACAGCTTCCGGTCGTAACATGCTACAAGGGCGAGAACATTGGTGGCCTTGATGGTTGTCACCGCCGATGTGATGACTCGTCGTCCTATGGCATCCAACTTCTTCCCCTCACTGTCCAGGGGGGGGGGGTGGGGGGGGGGCGGGGGGGAGTGGAGGCCACGGAGGAGGAGGAGCCCGAAGACGACTTCTTGGCTGCTGCCGAAACCACAGAGTCCGGCGATGGTTGGGTCCGCAAGCACATGGACGCAGAGTCAGGCACACTGTACTTCTTCTCATAACAGTCCCTCTTTGCCAGGGCCATGGAAGGGCTCTTCATGAGGGCCAACACCTCATCCCAAATGTCATCCAGGAGTGGGACCGACAGGACTGTCTACCTCTTGGCCTCACAGCGCTGGTATAGGAAACCTTCTTTCTTCTTCTCCTCAGGAATGAGCTGAAAAAGCTCCAAAGCCCTGGAGATCATGGCGTGGTAAGGACCAATCTCCTCAGGTGGCAAAGATCTGGGAGGTGAAAACGGGAGGTCCCCCAACCCGCCGTCATCGTCCGTGCTCGTGCCAGTCGTCGCCATATCCGTCTCGTCCCTCAGGGAGGGAGGAAGGGGTGCGGGTGGGCGAGATGGAGGCAAAGGGTGGCAGGGAGGTGGAGGGTGAACTTTCCTCTTCTTGGTCGGTGGTTCCCCCGTCGGTACCAGCGCTGAGGGAGGGGCCGCCGGTGTAACCCGGCATCCACCTCTGCATCTCCGAGGCCAGGGTATGCAAAACCGAGAATGTCTGCCGAGACACCTTGAGGTGGCCACTGAGGCGGCTGCGGTGACGGAGGCGAGACCGGAGACTGAGGCGCAGGCTGGTCGTCAAGGCCCCCACTGCCCTGTTCCTCATCGGTCTCCTCGTTGTTGCCCTCATCGCCCCCCTCGTCGGAATCCTTGCCGTAGGGCTTGCCTTCGACACACTTCTCCTCCTGGATGGTCTGGAGGAGGTGAAGCTCCTCCTGTGAGGAGATATCTGTGCCTTGGAGGACTACCGGGTCTCCCCCCCCCTCTTCTATGCGACCAGCGGGGACAGTTTCGGTGAAATGACTGGCATCATCTTCTTCCGTGTCTTCTCAATGGGCTGAAAAGAGGACTCCCTCCTGGCAGGCAGGGATAGTCTCGTCTTCAGGGCCCTGTCTTGCGGTTCCGCCACGGCAGCCTTTGGGAGTGACAACACCACTTCGTCGGATGTACTTGGGCCTTCACGGCCATGGTCGAACCAGCGGCCTTCTCCTTAGGTGGAGGGTCTGCTCGCGCTCCCCCTTGGCCTTCTCCGGGGGGCCGGTCTTGGGCTTCTCCTTGAGCTTGCCTGGATGGTCCAACTTCCTCTTTGATGAAGATCCTGAGTGTTGGCTGGTGACCAAAGCCCCTGGGGACGCTGTACTCACCCGGGTTGCTGAGGAGCCCGTCAAGACGGCGCTCCCAGTGACAGTGGACTGGCTGTGCTTGGCCTTTTGTTGGGCCCACGTAGGAGGGTCGCCCTCAAAGGTCTTAGAAGACCACTCAGCTTTCTTGTTAGCAGGGGAGGCATGCTGCTGGGACCCACCCAGAGCAGGGGCCTTGCCTATAGCCACTCCTTGAGCCGCTGATGTCGATCCTTTAGCATGCGGGGCACCATCTTGTGACAAAACACACAGTCCTCCTCCACGTGTGTTGGAATGCCTGTCGTCCGAGAAGACCTTCCACAAGCCGCAGTCAGAACAAATCTTGAAAAGGGTAGCCGAATCCTCCTTTTCCTCTGATATATCCATGCGGCGTAGGCCTTGAAGAAACTTCTGGAATCCTCCACGAAACACTTTGGTGAGAATTCGCTCTTGAAGAGTCTGAAATACCAGTCCCCGTTAATCGGAAGGATGATCGATGGAGCACAAGCCTCAATTGATCGAAAAAATAGAGTAAAACTCTTTCAAAAAGCAAAAAAGGCAGTAAAAGCTTGAGAGCTAAGCATGAGGACTCCCAACAATTCAACGTGCGGTAAAAAATCTGAATATGGCTGCAGGAGGAGGGGCTTAGGTAGAGGGCAGTCATTGGCTGGGGGCAGTATGACCCAGAGACCAGTGATTGGTTGTTAGGAGGACAGTTCAGAAATTAAACTGATTTTTTTTATTTTTTTTTTATTTTTTTTTTACAGAGGATTTACTGATAAAGGGGAATATTCTTGAGCATGTGAATCCATACCAGACCCCATGCTGGAGAAAGATCGGAACTCAGGCGTCAGGTCGCCAAGCTTAATGATTGTAGGCAGGGGTGCCACAGCGGGTGAATGCTCTGGTGAAGAAGGTCGGAAATCTGCAGCAACCTGATCGGGTGAAGCACTGACAGGTGCTGCAGTTCCGAAAACCAGAACCTGGCTGCCCACCAAGGGGCCATGAAGAGGATAGTGCAGTTTGATGCGCTCCTCGGTTTGCAAAGTGACAGATGAATCAGTGGTAATGGAGGGAAGGCATAATTTTTCATGTTGTCCCACGGAATCTCGAGGGCGTCCCCCAAGGAAGACACTCCGAGCCCGTCCTTGGACGCATAAAAAGGAAGTTTCCTGTTTGGTGATGTGCCCCATTGCTGAAAAATTTAGTTGAGGACATCGTTGCTGCCGATTGGTTGCTGAGGGAGCCTGCAGCCACATTAATGTGGCCCGGGATGTGTACAGCCTGGAGCCAGACTTTGTGCCGGATGGCTCCATTCCAAATCTGTATAGCAAGGTCCACAAGTAGAGGAGACTTGGTGCCCCCCTGTTTGTTGATCTAAACATTGGTACAGAATTGTCCGTACGAATACCGACCACACTGTTGGTGATAGTTGGCTGAAAAGCCTTGAGCACCAGAAAAACTGCCATGAGCTCCAGGTAATTGATATGGAACCATCTGTTTTGAGGCGTCCACAAATCATACACCTCGAGGTGATGCAGTGTCGCTCCCCACCCCAGAGTCTGTGTTAACTGTTATTTGTGGGCAGGGCTCCTGGAAGGAGGTCCCCACTGAAAGGTTGTTGGCGGACAACCGCCTTTGTACATCCGCCATCATGCAGGATGGGACTGGAATCATCTTGGAATCCCGTTCCGTAGCCTAGGACCAGCAGCTCTGAAGAGCTAGCTGAGTGCGCCTCATTTTCAGGCGTGCAAGAGAAAGAGCTAACATGCAAGAAGCCATGAGGCCCTGAAGTCTCTGGAACCACCAAGCAGTCATGTGAGAGCACTGGAGGAAGAGTTGGCACGTGGTCGACAGGTATGCAATCCTGTCTTCCGTTAAGAACACTCTGGTACTGACAGTATCCCAATGGGAACCCAGAAAGATCAGGTCGAGGGACCGTCAAGGACGATTTCCGCCAGTTCACCAACAGCCCAAGATGGAACAGGAGCTGAAGAGTTACTGAAGATTGGTTGTAGCCGTCTGTGGGCAAGGACGATAATCCAAGTATCTATATACATGAACCCCCTGCAGTCTGAGGAATGCTACAATGACCAACATCTTCGTAAAGACAAGCAGCGCCGAGCTGAGACCAAAAGGGAGCAAACGATACTGGAAGTGTTCTGCGCCCACGGAGGACCGCAGATATTTTCGACGCTGGCTCCAAATCAGAATGTGCATGTATGTGTCCTGAAGGTCGACCACTCTGAGCCAATCGCCCTTCTGGAGAGAGGACTTTATCTGGCAGGGCGTAATCATCTTGAATTCCTCTAGGGGGGAGAAAGAACTTGGAAAGGTTGAGGATAGTGCGCAGGCCAGCCTGGTTGGGTTTGGGCACTGCAAACAGACGGAGTAGTAGCCCTCTCCCCATGCTTCCTGAGGGGAACAGATTCCACTGCTCTGAGGTCTAGAAGTTTCTGTACATCAGCTCTGAGGGAGGGCGAACCAGTCTGCTGAAAGGGAGGATTGCAGGGTGGTGTATAGGGGACGGGCAAGCGGAAGCCCGCCCGAATGATTGACAAAACCCCTCTGTCTTCGGTGATGGTCTGCCACACCTCCAGATGAGATGACATTTTTCTTCCCACTGGAGTCTCGTGCGAGTGATGGAAAATATCATTTTGATGTTTTATTGGCAGGGAGACCAGCCGTTCCAGGCGAGGAGGCTGTTGGTCAAGAGAAAAACCGGCCACCTTGCCGTTTACGGCGGGGCCCGCCAGCTGGAGCATCTGTTTGATGTGCACGGCAGACCTGAAAGCCTCTGCACCCAGATAAGAACCTAGTTTGGGACCCCGACCTCTGAGTGTAAGGTGCCTTCGCAGGGGTTTTCGCAAGGACCGACAATGACTTGGCAGTTTGAGTGCTTGCCTTGGTCTTCATTAGTTCTTCATCCATGGAGGAGTGGAACAGTTCCTTTCCCTTGAAGTGGAGATCAAGCACCTTGTCCTGAACTTTCTTCAAGAATATCGTAGCATGCAGCCACGGTTTGCGGGAGATACCTACCCCGACCATAAGGCCTCTAGCGGAATTGTCTACGTGGTGAGCCGCAGCCTCAAGTAGATCCTGCGCCAGAATTCTGGCATCCAAAAAAACAACCTTTGAAGTCCTCGAGCCGATCAGCAGGAATACATTCCTGGATCTGGGCTATCTCCTTCCACAGTTTGACATTGGCAGCCACCAGGATAAGCTCAGTGTTCGAATTGGAAAATACCTTTTACCCCAATGGCATCAAGAAGCTTGTCCTCCTTGGAAAGGATATGAGACGCAGCAGTTGAGGATGTGGAGGCTGGCTTGGACTGGAACATAGCTGTTTCTACCACCGTCGATGAGAGGAGCAGGCAAGCAGACACAGATATGTCCTCAGAAGCATGAAGCTTATAGCAAGCGTCGATCTTCTTGTTCAGATGCTGCCCGGAATGAGGTTTTTCCCAGACCTTACAGGCCTCATCCAAGACGTCCTTTTGGAGGAACAGACCAGTGCACTCCTGCGTCGACAGAGCAAAGCCTCCAGAAAGCAACCACTCCAGTGAAGCTGGGGCCTCGGGTACTGGGATGTCTAGCAGCGCCATCATACCCAGCACATGATTGTGAAAGGCTCTAATAGAGCGGGCGGTTCATCGCTGTCCTGGTCCACCTGATCCTCATCCAGTGAAACGGGAACTAAAGACGGATCCGTTGCAAGTGGCGCCTCAGGCCCTAAAGTGTTGTTTGGCAGAGCTCCTGATGTCTTTTCGACCAGGGAAAGCAGAGGCAGAAGTGGGGGAGGAGGTCCCGCAGGAAGAGGTGGCACCAGCGGACCCTACGTGGGAATTGTCGAAGCAGGAGGTGGTTCAGGCGGCCTAGGCTACATTTTCTTAAACAAATCCTTAAAGTACGCCTTCATGGGACCAGAATGCATAAGCGTCTGAAATGTTCCCAAAAACGCATCCACGGACGAAGGTCTAGGCACTGGAGTGTGCAGAGGCCGCTGGGAAGGGGCATACCCACATGACCGCAAGGAGGATGGTTGCCAGGATGGACCCCTACCAATTGGATCTACAAAGATCAAAGGTGCAGACGGAGTAGGGAGCGAGACTGTATGCAGCAGCGGTGTCTGAGCACACCAATCCATTGGAGGGCGGAACGGGTTCTTACTCTCCACAAAGTGTGGACACGGATGCTCTGCCCCAATAGAAGGCCCCTCAGCACCAACCGTAGTGAACGTTGGTGTAAGAAAGGTAAACCAAAATGGCCACTGTGGCTAACTGCGTCACAGGAGTAAGTGAGGCTATTGTCACCACAGGTGAGTCCGGGGTCTTATGTGCCAAGGAACCTCGGCAGAGCCGGTACTCGCAGATCTAGGGTGTTTACCAGACACCTTAGGGACTGCTGAAGAATTAGCCCAGAGTGGGGTACCCTCAGATGAGCCGGTACTGGAAGGCTTATGGTACATGACCGCCTTCTTTGTCCCCTCAGCAGAACTGGTGTCACCACGGGCCTGAGCGTGGGAAGGCTGAGAGTTACACCCTAGAGCCAGGACCTTCAAGGGGGGGGCGGGGGGGTCCCCTCAATTCTGCTGGTGTTAGATATAGCCCCAAGAAGGAGAACCTCTGGAGTAAACCCAGTACATTTAGCCACCTTGAGAGGTGCCTTGAGCCGAGACTCAGTGCAGTTTTTTCCGGATGTGGAAACCTCAGGCCAACCCCGGTAGCCAGAGACACAGAAGAACTGGGCCTAACTTTAGTCCCAAAACGGGGAGCCTCAGAAGAAGGTCCAGTTTTGGCAGCCCCCTTGCAGGGGTCCTCAGAGGAAACTCTGGTGTGACTTTTAGGCCTCTTGATAGCACCAGTAATGGAGCCACTTGAGCCCCTGCCTTACCTGGAAGACCCAGGGAAGGAGTCCCAGGGCGGGGGTGCCCTGAAATGGAAAGGATTTACTGGTTGTTTCCTTTTTTCTTCCATGAAGAGCTGTAATTGTGGTGGAGGAATGCGTTGAAACACCTCTTGCCACTTGACAAGCCGAAGCTGGTGTGCACGGACAGAGAATGAGTCGTAATAGAAGCACAAGTTCAAACGATGTTCCGGGACTAAGCACTCTGGCACTTGCCTGGGCAAAGCGAGTGGGGATACGCCCGAGCGAAACTACGTCCGCACGATGAACAGGACACGCATCCCAGAGGACAAGATAACCGTGGAACCGGAGCAGGAATGAAGGACAAGGGAACAAAGACAAATATTCCCTGTGATGCAAGTGCGTCCGACACCAGCTGCGCAGAGAAAAGGACTGAAGGGCGAGGCGCGGGGCGCAGCTCAGGAAGGCGGGGGGTTAAGGTCACGTGCGGTGGCACCTTGTAAAAATAAAAGGACAAACATTTCATTTTGGATGCTTTTCAACAAAAGTGCTCCGGTCCCATATCGAAGGACGGAATGTCCCACAAGTATAAAGGGGATGGGGCGTAGGAGTATTCTACCGTATTACCGGTCCTATTGCACACCTGCGTTGCTTTACAGTTAAATGGTAATTGTATTTAGTTAGCAAAACCACATCAGATAAAGTCTTTTGGAAGGAAAAAAGTTGGATATAGACCGTCGCAAATATTTACTTTCTAGAGACACTTTTCAGTGCGTCTAATGCTTTTAAAGTCATATGCCTAGCTCTACTAAAAGTCAGTGTAGGAGTGGAGCCATAGACTTACGAAGTAGCAGATTAAGCAAAGTTTGTCTGGATACTTTCAGTGACTAGAAAAAGATGCTCAGCAATATAACACACGTTAGAGGAACCCTGCGAAGGAAGCCTAAAGGACACAAACTGACATGCTTGGACCAGAGGTATAGGTGGACGCCCAAATACCTATTCACGCACTCCAGTTACAGTGGGGCGACTCTTAAGCTGAAGGTAAGTTCTACCTTTCAGCCCCACAGTACAATAGGTCAGAAGAAGCAAATTCAGCAGGATTCTCTCCTGTGCGGCAGCGACTGACCTGGTCTCTGTATTCCTCTGTCTGTCGACGGGAGGACGGACCCTGGCGAGAAAGTCACAGCAGCAGTCGCGAGAGAGGAGACTCAGCAAGAATTTCTTCTGTTCCAGTCTGTGGGTTTGGCACCTTTTTATCAGCTCCAAACAAAGGACGGTTATGGCCCAGTCGATCTTCTCCGATTCTTAAGTCCTGCACTCTGGTGAGAGGACTTAGATGAGTGGGATCATGCCTCAGGAGGTCCAACAGGAACTCACCAAAGTTCTCAGCAGGTTCGTCCATGCCAAGCCGTTGCACTACAAATTTGTCAGAGGTTTCCTAGTATTCGTTGTCTGCAGCTCTGGAAAGTAACAGGATGTCGGGAGATAGCTCAATTTGTAGTACGTCTTGAGGCTAGTTGGTCCCACCAGCCAAAGGTAAGGAGTCATCCTCTTCGGAGCTCCTTTACCCATTAGAAAACGGGTTAAGGACAGCAGTGGTCACTTCACTGTTACTGGACCGGTCTGCAAGCGTCTCTGGTCGTCTTCAGCTTCAGTTCGTCTGTTACAGTGGTCAACTAGCCTTCTAACTCTGGAACCCCACCTTATATTCGGATTTCCCATTCACTTACCTTTACACTCGCTCAGGATTTTACAGAAAGGGGCAGGTGGCTGTCCAATCAGGACAGCCAGCCCCCCCAGTGGAGTGTTTAACTCCTTCCACTACTTCCTGTCCTCGTAGACACACTGGAGCCTAGGCAGGGACACCCAAGGATTCCCGCCAAAGACAAAACACACATTCAGACCTCCCCCTCCCATAATGGTAGAAGAAGGGCAAACAAAGAAAAACCAAAATGAAATGGCAAAAAAAGAATAGAGGCACCATGTTAGAACATAGGTGACCCTATTGTGCATAACCAAGATTGTGAATGCAGTCTGCGGTAGAAAATAGCACAATAGTTGATAGAACACGTCCACTGCCACAAGCCTTAATTATAGGGTTGTCCATGTGACTAAAAAGTCTGGCACAGAGAGAAGGGTGATAACTAGGTATCCCCTTTGCACTCGACATAGGGTGGTGTGTGCTAATCTCTCATAGTAAAACGTTTTTGGAGGGACACAAAGTATCCCTCTATTCTTAAGAACAATAGTTCTTAAGGATGGTCAAAGAATCTCAAAGGAGTCTGCTGTGTAACCGGAGCCTGATGCAATCCTTCCTTCCATTCCCAAATGCGATGACTCCTACCCAGAGGGTGGTGATATCCACTAGTCTCAATAAGACCTGCATTTTTAGCCCTCCCACGACATCCTGTGACCTTACTCGCTACAAACCACCAATACCCACCCTGGGACCTCGCGCCGGAGTGCAGTGCATGGTCTTTCTAAGTCCAAATCCATCCGAAACTTTGGTGGACTCCTGCTGGATCTTTAGAGACACAATTTGAAAGCCTGAAGTCCCCTCAACAGAGTGCAGGACCGAGAGAGTGAAGAGAGGCCGACCAGCAATAGTTGTTCTTCATCTGGCTGATGCAAAAAAAGCATCAAATGCACAGACGCGCGAGAATCCAAGCAGAATCAGGGCTCAAGTCGAGGGTACACGCGGGTGGACTGAGTCCACCCACTTTTACAGAGGGTGAACTCAGTCCCCCCCAAGCTAAAATTAGAAACATTGAATGTCCTCTTTGAACTTTTGAATTAAAGCCGCCCTCAGGGACCGAACCGGAGTCGTCAGGTTTGCAGGCCTGACACTTCACCACTGCACTATATAACCACATGAAAAATAAAAAATAACTAAAGGTGAAATGTCACATTTCGGTACTGCAAGTTCCAGGGAAATCATTTCTATTGGTTCTTGGAGTTTAAAACATGCATACCTTTTAACGTTTTAAAAAACTCTATTAGAAGAAAAGATCCTGTCTTGGTTTTGTGTGTGGGTTGATTTTATGAAAGGCAAATGCCATTTGTCCTGTGCAATTTGGTGGCAATTATTAGGCAAGATTTGGAGAAGTACTCTTCGGGTGCACTACAACAACCTTGACCCTCCTGGCAATAGGAACCCAACCTTTGGTATAAGTCTGTACTAGACAGGTTGGTAGCTTGATTGAGCAGCCAGGCTTATCTCAAAAGGGGTCCATTTGAGCAGTAGGAGTTACACAGAGATTCACAGTGACAAATATTCAAATAAACTCTTACATACAAGGTTTCTTGATTAAACAATTTTTAACAGTCAGTTTGAATAAGCCATCTTTCAGAAGGGGCAATATAATAGTAATACACAAATACACTCCAAAATACACTCTTAGTTTCGCTAAATCAGCAAATACCCATTTGGGATGGCACACAGACACTTCCAACACCCTCAGGTGACAATAAGATAGGACACTGTGGAAATTAATATATCACTGTTGCATTTAGAGCAATACTTAGGAGCATGTCAAAGAAAAGGCTTATTAGAGTAAAACAAGGGATCACACAAATATTATGAAGCAGTTAAGTACTTTTGAACCCCGCAATGCAGAGCAAGTTAAAACTTTCCTGTAAGGAAAGTAAAACCACACAATCAGAGGAGAGAAGAGTCATTCAGGAAGCCAGGCCAGGACACAGTCAATTGGACAAAAGTCTAGGTGAACTGAAGCACTTCTCGTAGGTGAATACAAGTCTTGTACAATGTTTTAGAAGTCGTTGTTGAAAAGAAGAATCAATGTAGGGCCACAAGCTGTTTAGGCTTGTGAGGTAAAGAAGCTGGAAATGGTTCCAGCTGGCTTCTGTTCCTGTATGGGACTGCAGATCCTGTTCCTGTGCCTCAATCATGGGGACAAGAGTGAGGACTTCTGGGGACTCCTGCAACACAACGGGGCGGTCAGCGACAGAAAAGGACAAACTTCTATTCAGCGGCACTTTGCGGTTTCAGCTCCTCGCATCTCAGCAAATAGCACCACTGCAGACTCTTGGATACCACTTTGGACTTTCCTCGCATCTGGGGTCCAACATTCTGTTGAGGTGGCTCAAGCTTTGTCGGTCCTGCTTACTAGAAGTCCAGCAGATCTTCCAGCAGATCTTGGGTCGACTTAAAAGTGATGCACTCCAATCTGGTGTTCTTCTCCCCGGCACGTTGGTTCCTGCAGCAGCAAGGAAGTACAGCCAGCTCCGAGAAGATGTTCATGCAGGTTATGCAGGTTTCTCCGATTCATTCCAGCCTAGCTGTCAGTCACACAGCAGGGTGGCTGGACAGCCAGCCGGTAATCACCTTCGGGGGCCTTCCTGTAACCAAGGGGATTAAGCACAGGGAGTTTCAGGCACCTCCCTCACTTGCTGCCCTTGCCAGACATACTGGAGCCAGAGGCGGGCTTCACTTGTGAATCCTGCCAAATAAAAAACGAACAAAGGGACCATCCTGGTTTGGAGCGAAGAGTAAATCTCAAGAAGGACTTTTCAAACAAGAAATGGCAAAGAAAGAAGACCGGGCCATTTTGATAAAATGGGCACCCATGGGTGCTTTACCAAGGCTGCAATTGCAGCACGCTGTAAAAACACACACTGGTAGTAAACCACTGCCACCAGCCATTAATTGTAGAAAGGGTAACAAAATTGTTACATGAGAAACTAAACAAAGGGGATACCAAGTAACCCTCCAGCACCCTATTGTAAGATAGTGTGTGCTGGGTCTAGAAAGTTACAATGTATGTAAAGTCAATTTCACTTCACTTCGTCATGAGTTGGGAATTATATCACTCTCTTGCAGATGGGTTTGGAGAACACTATCGAATAATAGTAAAATTCTTGTTCCTTCAGATAATTCCCTTTATCAAGGCTTGCATCAAATGACAAAGGGCTGTAGTTCAAGATCTTTTATGGCCTATAATACAAGGGTGCTATTAATTTTGGATGACATTGGGGTTGAACCGTGTGATTTATACTTGCGACCTGGTTACGTTAAAAAAAAAAAAAACACTTTTTGAACGTGATTGGTCCATGACCTTAGATGAACTCAGCAAGTACCACACATATAAAGAATATGCTAAATTCACTCGTAAAAGGGATGGCTGTTGTTCCTACTTCGCAATTATTCCTTGTAAGATCACACGCACATATTACATGCGTTTTATCAAACGAATTAACTGCATATGTTGGAAAGAACAATACACTAGGGTCAATTTAAGAACAGGTGCAAGACTATGACTTGTAGATTTCCAAATTGCTTCCGAACCAGAGGAAATGCTAAAACATCTCATTCTGGAATGTCCTTACTTCAGCGTACCAAGAACTAACCTATTAAAGCAATTTGTTAATAGTGACTATGTTGATTGCATGGACTCAATGTGGAATCGGATGATGCTCAGTCAAGGGAGAGTCTTATTTTTGCTTTGTATTTTGTATTTGTTTATTATTGCGTCTCCACGTCACGGACTAATTTACAATTCAGACACAAATCCTAGAACTTCCTGTGTCTCGTTGCGCATACATTTCTTATGTCTTTTCTTTTGTCTTTGTTTTGTAGAACCCCTCTGATTGGTGTGGTATTACTGTCCCGCCCCTTGGTTATCCCTCCCAGTAACTACATATATCCAGGGTGCAGCGCACCCGCCCGCGCATCTCAAAGCACCTTAAAGCACTGTTAACGGTGAACGAGGGATCGGGGATCTCGAAGTTTTCAAGTAAGCTGACACGTTTATAGAGGCTAGATTTGCCCCGTTTGGGTGGTACACCAATGTTTTGAAAGGCAAGGGTTATATGTAGACACACTTATTGAGCCTGAAACTTCAGCGTCTTGCACTATTTAGTCTGTCGAGTATAACGGTCCCTTGACACATCATTTATTCATATTATGAAAGGCAAAAAAATCAAGTCGCTCAGTCTAATGAAAGACCCCCGCGCTGACTTTTTTACTGCAGTTTTAACACACAGAGCTAGACTAGCACGAGCGGCGGCCTTACCTCTTCCTCCTCAATGTACTGAAGAGGAAGAGCTGCTACAATGCGCTCAAATATTCTCCAACCAACTAAAAGTAAATGCAGACGTACCAAATAATCTAGTTGATACGAATGAATGTTCACAATTATCATTTGCCGAAGACTTAGAAATCCTCCCCCAAAAAGACACGTTAAACTCTGTCTGGAGTGAAATGGCGAACTCACAGGGGGCGTTAAATACATGTAATCAATCGTTTGATGAAACACCTAGTGTGTTTAAAACAGCTGATATTGACATCTTTCAATCACAAAACAATCCTGGTTCCCCTGTTGAGGTCATAGGAGCTACGGATACAGAGTCGGATGCCGATAACTCGAACAGCACGGACATATGTACCCTAATGGGCATCTTTAATAGACTGATTCTTGGCAAGTTAAGGAAGCAAACTGAGCTTTTAGTCCGAATAGGTCGGTTCAACAAGTTCCATCAAAAGTGAATGAAATGCTCCTTTTTCCATCATTTTATGCGTCAACCTTAATGAAAAATAATGCCACTGCATTTAAAAGTAAAGAAGATGTGATGCTTAAAGACTCCGTATCTGCTAATAAGACACATAATAAAGAAACAATCACGATTGAAGACTCGCAACAGCAGACTAATCTGTCCGATGTTAGGAGCAATGTCACAAATGTCTCTGTTCCTTTTATGAAACAACAGTCCTCGATTACATCAGAAGGGATGCCAACCATTGCTAAATCAAATTTAAAAAAAGATAAAAAGAAAAATACACAACAAAACAATCAAAATAAAAAATAAATCTATGTAAAACATCCCGAAAATTTTTAAGGGACACTAACTTGAAAAACTTGATTGCTGAAGATAGTGAAGGGATGGTGAATTCCAAGGTTATAAGAAACCCAGCTATCCCCTCCGAAGCCATCGAGGATAGGGGGGAACTATAAAACGCTTAATCCTGCTACTCTACAGATTCAGGACGGTTATTCAGAAGCTGAAAACTCCATCTCTGATGTTATGAAAAAGAAAAAAAAATGAAGAATCGACAGATATTGCTTCGCAGCTGACATCTATAAAGTCCGGTCTTGTTGACATTTTTGAGATTTTTAAAGCAAACTCTATGTTGACTGAAGGTAGGTCTATCCTGAAACAAATCCCCGACATAATTAGTAAAGACCCGGTTATCGATGAAATGCCACTAGACAAAAAGCGGCCACAAGCGACACTTAGTGAGAGGCAATCTGCTCATCTTGTTTCTTGTTTAAAAACTAAATTAACACCAACAGTGCCGACTTCACGGTTAACTAATAAAACACAGCCTAAAAGTTAAGAACCTGTTAACACCTTTGAAGCGAGATCCCGCTCGCAAGCCACTCATGTGAGTGATTTGCCTGTTTGTGCCGCTGTTCAAGTACATGATATAGACAATGATGAAATATACACAGAAGATCAATTCACATAAATTAGAACTGACGATTATGCTATGCGGAATGGCACTGTTTGCCACACGTATGATGAAAATATGGGAACGGATCGTGATAATACTAATAGAAAAGACGAAATAGCCTCTATTGTGAAAAAAATCTTAGATGATCAACTGAACAATAGAGAAAACTTTGCCCAGTCTTTTCCCTATAAACGTGCATCACAAGATGTGGCAAGGTTGTCTCAAAATACAGATGAAAGCTCTGAGCCAGTAAATAACACGCTAGAACTTAAGGAACAAGCCATGATGGAGCTACCCAGTCTGATTTTGACTACCCTATTTAGGGAACGAGAACAAATCTCTTTGAATCGCTCATATATCTTATTGTTATTCGCTACCATCCCTGCATTGTCTTTGATATCATCCCCTGACATTGTCTTAGTTGATTTCATTCACAAAGGCTAGACTATGTACGCCTGGTCATTCCTTCTCTTGTTAGAAACTAATTGTTGAAGGAAGCTGAGAATTTACAATGTAAAGGCTTTGACATTTATCAATATACCCCGAGTGAACCAAAAAATAATGAAAAATATCCTTTCACTAAGGCAGTGGGAAATGGTATTCCTAATATTAACAGGACAAAAGACGACGATTCTAATAAACAAGAATGGAGAGGGCTGACCCTTGCTCTTAAGGAAGCCATCAACTCTCTGAAAGATTTGGCTAAACCGCTTTAGCAAGGTTAGGAACTCTACTTTTGCATCTTGGAATTCGAGAGGCCATACGCATTTGTGTAATAACACTGAAGTCAGTGATACTTTACTATCCTACGATCTGGTTTTTCTGCAAGAAAGGTGGGCTACTACACCGCTAGTTTGGGAAGATTATGACTTATGGCAATTACTTGCCACTAAAGGCACTAAAGGTAGACCGATGGAAGGGTTAATAATTGCATGTAAACATAATATGGAAGCAACAAACGCTAATATATGGTCCAGTTTGAACTCCTTTTTAATGGTCACATGCACTATGAAAATGGGTACTAATATTATTGACTTTTGTCTTATTAATGTATATTGGAACCCTCTTAAATTAACTGAAAAACACTTAATTCAAGAACTAAGCAATCTAACTTTAAAAATAGATGCCTGGCGGGGAACCTGTGTGGATGGCCTAGTGGTAATAGACAGCGATTTAAACTCGGACTGTGAGCTTAGCCACATAGAGATTGACGCACTATTGTGCGACATAGAAGTTGTTAACAACAAAGCTAGAACAGCCCGTTGTAATCGTAAAATAAAAGGTGCCATATGGACGAACCTTTTGGATGTTATGGGTCTAACGAAACTTGTGAATTACAACCATACATGGAATGCCAGAGGTTTAAGCTCAATTGTAGATTATATCTTTGTCACTGATGGCTTGGACAAACACATACCTAAACTTAGTGTTGAGAAAATGTCATCGAGTGACCACAATCTTTTGTGTATAGATATCATACATACAGAAAATACGGAACGTATTATAACTTATAATGAAGGCCTAATTACGAATGTTAGTGGTACTCGCATTCGATGGTCCTATACAAAAACAAAAAGATTTACATCTGTCCTACTAAAAGATTTTGTTGATATGTCCGACGATGAATGTTTGGACAATCTTTCCGCTACACACATGTGTGAATAAGAATGTCACAAAACAGAGATCTAATCATACACATGTATTTGATATAGACACTCTAAATCGGAAAAAACAGCTGAGGTGAGATATTCGCAACATTATAAATTCTTCACATTTTGGTGTTGAATGTAATAAGCGGATAAGAATGCTCAAACAACAATATAAGAACTGGCAAATTTCACGCAAAGCTGCAAGAGATCAATTAGATGGGGAAAAATGCTGTCTAATATTAAGGGAAAAGATATCTCTAAGTTTTGGGCTATGATTAATGAAATACATTTAACTCAAAAAGAGATACTACTGAGACAGATTAGTGAAAGAACTTGGAAAAATCACTTCACTAGAATATACGAGCGAAATAATGGGGATGACAAGTATAAACACACGAAAGCTAAAGCATGTAGATTAGACATTTCTGCTTCTAAAATCACTAATGTAATTTTCAAAGCAAAAAAATCAGCGGCTCCAGGTCCGAATAATTTGTCCAATCAAATTTTGAAAACTGATCCTGTATTGTGGGGAAATATCTTAAACATACTTTTTAAAGACATTCCCATAAATAAGTTGATATCAGTGTCATGGAAAGTAGCCATTGTGATCCCGATTTACAAGAAAGGTCCAAGAACGTCACCAGAAAGTTATAGGCCTATTGCCATCTCGGATCCTGAATATAAGATATTTACATCAATTATGCTAGAAGAACTAGAAGAATGGATCTGTAGCGCCAACATACTTGACGGTAAACAGATACATTTCAGAAAAAAGATAGGAACCGACTGTGGTGGATTTATAGACTTATACTGAAAAGCTTACAATCCAAAACCTTTATGAATCAAGGATCAGATATTTTTGTGGCCTCTATGGATCTCAGTAAAGCCTTTGACCTTGTAGATTGTTCGACATAATGGCTAATTTTGAGAGATTTATCAATTCCAAGCCACCTATTAGAAATGATCATAGAACTTTACTCTGACACAAAAATCAGAGTGAGATTGAACTCCGATGGTCGACTCTCTTCGGAGATTCCGATCCCCAATGGGCTGAGACAAGGCTGCAAGTTATTGGCGATTCTGCTCAATCTATATGTCCATAAAGCTGGTAAAGAGATGAAAAATAAAGCTCTAGTATCTCCCAAATTAGGAGAAATGGCGATCGAATGGATTGCATATGCAGATGACATTTTATTGTTGGGCTGTACAAAAGTTGGCCTGCAACGGATGATAAATGCCTTGGTTGCCTTTACCTCTCGTATACACTTGAAAATGAATGCTTCAAAAACTACAATAATACGATTAGGTAAAGGTAAGAAAAACCTATCTGCCTTAACATGGTTTTGTGAAGGGAAACAAATTAAATGTCAAATAGCTTTTAAATACTTAGGATATTATTTTACTGGTAATGGATCTAATGTAATGATAAAAAGACAGCTAAGAACAACATCAGACATGATCCGGAGACAGATGTGTAAAATAGAGGCAAAATATTGCAAATTCTCCACAGTCCCTTTGAGGCAATTTTATGTAATGTCAGGCATCCCAAAACTGATGTATGGTTTAGAATTTTATGAACTTGAGAGTACTGATTTTATTAAAAAAATTTAGAAAGTTTGATATGGAAAGGTGTTTTATTTTTCATACCCAAGTGTGTACCTATCCAAGTGATCAGATATGAGTTTGGTCTCCAATCTTTAAAATCGATGATTATATGGAAAAAAATGTCTTTATGGAGAAAATGCTTAGTAAATGAACCAAAAACTTTGTACACTGTAGCAGGGAAAGATGTGACCAATCTTTTTTGTTTGAAATTGAAATTGGTCACAGAAGAAATGTTGAACTTACTAGGCATTTCAATGGAGATGTTCTTGAAGAATCCTTTTAAAGTTAAAAAAAAAATGTGAAATGTAATGACTGGCAAGTATTGTTCAACATTCAAAAATGTTTAACCAAGTATATGCGTTTTGGAAATGTAACCCTGCAATTGAAATATACTTGGAGAAATATCCTTCTCGGAATTACAGAAAAACCTTTATGAGATTTAGATTTAATGTGTTAAAAAAAATTATCAATCTTCTTAACAACTCTTGGGGTCGGTGTAGATATTGTAAAGTTGAGGGTATGGAAGAAACCCCGTTACATCTTCTCTTTTATGTCCCGCCCTATTGACAACGTATCATGTACTTTGAACAATTTATTTTGCATCTATATTGTGTAAACACTGAACTCCTGTGGTATCAAATTAGACATAGTAGTTCTACTGTCCTAAAGATAAGAGTGATCGCCTTTTTGAAGAACTTTTGTGATTTATCTTGATATGCCGCAAATGATTGCTGAAGTAGTTGTCCTATGAAATGACTTCTACTTGAATTTCATTTCTGGAGCTAGACATGTAAAGCTGTTACACATAATGATTAGGATTTTAATATATTTCAGGGATTTTAAGACGTTCTTATAGACTTATTGCACTCTTCTGTTTATTTTACGACTATTACGATCTTATATGTTTGAGAGATTTTATGATGATTGAATTGTTTTAAATGTTGTATTCTCCTGTTTTATGTAAGAATGATTATTTTTGGAAAGGTTTAAACAAACCACAAATAAATAAATAATAATTTGTTTATTATTTATATCACACACCGAACCCTGAGGTAACTGGGCGCTGGAGAAAAACTTTGAAGTTACATACATGGAATAGTTGATACATACATGGTTAGAATTACATACATGGAGACAATGGAGGTAGACCGGGTGGAGAGGGACCTTTAGTTGCATTCTTAAAGCTGATTGAAAATGAAATATCAATTTTGTAAATTATTGTAATTATTTTATTACAAAGTTTATGTTTCTTTAAATTGTACTATAAAGAATCTGGAGTGTGTCACAATGTAAAGATGATGCTTATGGAGTTTGTCAGACTCCATAACCAAAAAAAGAAAGCATTCAAATCACATTAAAACACCTCTCCAGGTTAAAAATTATAAGTCCTTGAATCCAGCAAAGTTGCTGGGGGTCTCTAAGGTAGAAAGGAATTGGCACATTTCGGAGAATGCTCCTTAACAGTAACGCAAAGCCAATTTAATTAAATGTGCATATTTCACCTTGATATGCTAATTTCGGGTGACGTTACAAGCCCATTGCCTTTGTTGAGGAGTCCCCCCACTTTAATTTTTAGGACTAGATATAGGATTAATTGCTGGAAGCCTTCCCTGACTGCTGCTGCAAGTTCCCATCCAGTGTCCTGTTCTTTCATCTCCTGACCAAGAATCCAGGGACCAGGCCCTGTGCTGCTGTATCCTGAAAGCATCCACCCAGAAGCTCTTCTTTTCTCCTAAGGTACTGTGTGGGATTGGGTAATACTTACCTTACATCTGGTGTACATCCTGTGAGGCTAGGTGGGTGATTTGTGTGGTTGCGAGTTTGCCCATACCAATTGTACAGGTCTAATACTGGAACACTTATAGGAAGCCTTCTGTGAAATCCCGATCACCAGTAACTCTGAAAGTGAATACTTACTTGTTAAAGAAGATATTCTCTGGAACTTTGACTTTCCTGCAACTGAACCCTATCTCAACCTGCCTACAGCTGGCTCCTAGACCACTAGTGTCCCTCGTCTGCCTCTGAGAAAACTCATGCAATAGACTAGGGAAGGACTGGATAAGAAAAGGCTTCTGTCTTGAAAAGTGTACAAGTACTTACTTGCTGAAAGAATTAGTGTGTTAACTGCATCTCCGAGAAAAGAAACAAGTTACAAAGTGTCATTAAGTTCATGCTTACCTTTGAGTTGCATTTTGCCCCTCTAAAAAGCATATATGCTGCTTTACTAAATTTTGAATTATGTTTTCCCCCCTTCTAAAAAGTTATAGGTGTTGGTACTATTTTATCATGGCTTAAATGAATTAGTGTAAAAGCTTACCAATAGGGTTTACCTGCCTTCACTAACTTTGTGTCATTCTTAAAGTGTATCTTTGGGTGTTGCTTTCCCTGGGCTGTTTTATACAGATCTAAAACATTCTTGGAGCAAATACTTGTCTTATTAGTTGCTTGTAGCCCCTCTTAAAAGTGTATAAGCCTTGCTCACCTTGAATAGCTCCTGCTCTTCTAAACTTGTATCCCTGGGTTGTGCTTCCCTGAATTGCTTTGATGCTATTCTAAAATAGTTTCATAATGTTCGTACTTACCTTTTAAACTGTATTATACACTTAAAACTATATGGGGTGTAACTAGATATTAGGTAGCGAAAAGTTATGTACCAATAGGTCAATTACTTACCTTGAAATACATTATGTCTTTCTTAAAGTGTAACAGGGGTTTGCTTGAGTGTTCATACTTGTATTGAGTAGCTTAAGGCCCCTCCAGAAAATGTGTTGATTTACTAGTTCTGAATTGAGTTCTGAAAATGAATGCTGCAAGGAGTATACTTATAACAGGATTCGTTTATTATGCGATTTCATAACTGAGTGTCACTGAATAACTGACTGGGTCAACCACCCTTCAAATACTGATTGTATTCTTAAAAGTATATCTAACCAGGTCTTATTCCCCAAGAATGCTACTATACTATATTATGCTGTATGTATAACCTTAGGCTTGACCTAAGGAATCCGAAGAGAACTTGAAGACGCCTGCTGCATCTCCTGGACCGTTGGTTTGCCCGTTGAAGCCCTGCTGCTGTGCTGAAACTCCACGTTCATATTGACAGAAAAGCTCCTGCAAGGACGACTTCTCCTTTTGAGTTGGTGGGACCAATCAACTCCAAAGTAAGCCACCTGGACATCCTCTCGGAGCTGGTTGAATTTCCAAAGAGTTGCTGCTGGAAACCGAATAGCCAGGGAGAGGAACACCAGCGTTGCTTTTAAGCTGGCGAAGAGCTCCAGAAAGTTCATCCGGACTTCCAGGAATCCGTACTGACCGAGCCTGAGCCACCTCAACAGAGTGCAGGACCCCAGAAGCAAGGAAAGTCCATCTCGACAGCCAGGAACCGCAGTGTTGCTATTTGCGGTAGTCGCAAGGAGCTGCAACACCTTAGTGCCACTTGTTTGAAGTTTGCCGGTTGCGAGCGGTGACCATTCCATTGCAGTGCAGGAGTCCCCAGAAGTCCTCCCTCTTGTCCCCACGACTGAGGCCCAGGAACAGTGAGATCTGCAGAGCTGCACAGGAACAGGAGTCATCTGCTGCACTTTTTCTTCAATCCAAAGGTACTGTAAAGTCTGAGAGAACTTACCTCTTGCTGTAGAGTTGCTTGCATCTTCTACTACTCACAAGTCTAACAGCTTGTGGCCCGATATGGATTCATCTTTTTCTTCAAAGACTTCTACAAACATTGTGCAAAGACTTTTCTTACTTACCTGCAAAGAAGTGCTTCAGCTCATATAGACTTTTGCCCATTGACTTTAGCTTAGCCTGTTCCACTGAATACCTCTTGTTGGGTGATCCAAAAGTATTTGCCGGCTTGAGAATATTTGTGATCTCTTGTATGTTCTAATAACCTTTTCCCTTTAACCTAATTCCTAAGTCCTTCTAAATGCAACAGTGATACATTAATGTCCCCAGCACCTTAGCTATTGGAGTCACCTGAGGGTGTAGGTTGTGTTTGGGGGCCATCCCAAAAGGGTACTTACTGATTTAGAAACTTAAGAGTGTGTGCTTTGAAATATATTTGTGTGGTGTTTTATATTGCTCCCTTCTGAAGAAGGCTTACTCTAACTGACTGATCAATTAATAATTGATCTATCAAGAAACCTTGTGTGTAAGCGTTTATTTGAATACTTGTCACTGTGTAACTACCCTAACAGCTCACATTGACCCCTCTTGAGATAAGCCTGGCTGCTCCACACGCTACCAACCTGTGTACTGCAGACTTACACCAAAAGTTGGGTTTCTATTGCCAGGAGGTCAGGGTTGTTGTAGTACACCCAAAGGGTACTGCATACAATCTTGCCTAACAGATACCAAAAGAAACCCAGAGTTCAGATCAAAGAAAAAAACACGAGAAAGTAGGGAAAAAGGTCTCACTCTCTCCAGGTTAGAAATTAAAAGTCCTAAAGTCCAGCAAAAGTGCTGGGGAAGAAGGGAATTAGCACCTTTCTGAGAATTCTCTGCAACACTGCCAAATACAAAATGAACAAGGAGGTCAAACCTGGTTTGGCACGCAGAGTAAAACCCAAGAAAGGACCTCACAAGCACCAAATGGCGAAAAAAGACGACCGGGGCCATTTTGACAAAATGGGCACCCGTAGGTGCAATACTGCAACTGAGGATTCAGCCTGCGGTAAAAACGCACAATGGTAGAAAAATATAATCACTGCCACCAGCCATTAAATGTAGTGAGGGTAACATAAAACATGTTACATGAGTAAGCAGACGAAAGGGCCACTAAGTAACCCCCCCCAGCACTCCACATAAGATGGTGTGTCCTGGGTCGACAAAGAGAAAAGGTAAGTAAAGGCAATTTTACTTTACTAATCTTGGAAAAAGTAGTTTATCCAAGAGAAGGTATTTAAACCTTATGAGAAAGCCCCAAGTGTTATTCTGTGTAAAGACTGGAGTTACAGATCCATGTGGTTCTAATACACAATTTGCATGGGGGCAACTGCAGACCTTACATCTTTGAGCCCTTACGTTTGTTACTCGTGTATTTTAATTTCAGCTGTGAGGAGGCAACTGTGTGCTTTTAGTGCCTTTGAACCTCCTACACATTTATCCTCAGCCTGTATCTAGTTGCACAACCTCTTTGGGGGGGGGGGGTAACTGCGGGCCTAGTTCCTTTGAGCCTCCCCGCGATTGTTCGATTGCAGCAAGATTAAGCTGATTCTATTGTTTGGCTCAATTTGGCTTACTGTTGTATTATGAAAAAATGCTTTCACATTTTTTTTAAACAGGATTGGGTCTCTAATACATTTTACTTCACCATAATACACACGCACGCACCCCTGAGTGTTTTCTAGAAGGACGCCCGAACTACAGGGCTGTTTGGCGTTCGGGTGGGAGGCAACTGGGGCAGGATTTGTCAGAGTCTGTTACTCTGTGTCAAGGTACTTTCTTTGATTGCTGCATTGTCTTGACCCATTTTACTTTTTTCTGGACATGCTCGTACGCAGGGTGATATGTTGTGGTAGTGGGATTTGAACACAAAGAGATACACGTTGTGCTCCTGAGCGGCAAACAGATACCTTGCATACTTGGCCTTACACTAACCATACATCATGTCCTCCGGGCTACATAGTAGACAGATGATTACCGAGCCTCCCCCCAAATTAGTTAAAACAGCCAGTGGAGTAACTTTGCTGAAAAAGTTGGGGGGGACATGACATCTGAAGAAAAGGTGCCCCACCCAAATGAATGGGGACAAAATGGAGTGCCATGAAAGTTGGGGGGACAAACACCCCTGTCCCCCCCCTAAAATTACGCCCATGAAAACAGCATGCAGCAAGAACACAAATGCAAAAATTGACCGATGATTGCAATATGGGACACACAATCCTCTCAACGGTTCTGGGTGCACCCTTTACACAGCTTAATGTTCCAGCAAAACCAGATACCATATGTCATGAAGTTGCTTTCGCTTATGCAAACTCTTGCAATAACCGATACAATCCGTCCAATCAACATCCCTTACCCTTCACGCCAAAAAAACAAAAAGAGATGGTGATTAAATCTAGGAAACGTTTTGTGAGTATGCGAGAAGGTGGCAAATTTACACAGATTGAAAATGCAGAAGATGATTCAGGGATTGCCCCCTCTGATATCTCTATTCTGGCTCCTGCCGTCCTAATTGAACTAGAAAAGCGGGTTCAATTATCTGACGGTCCCTCTACACCTGTCACCGCCCCTCTAGGGCACATTCCTATGGTGGACTTACACACTTATGATCAAGTTTCCCCAATAAGGGCATCTCATGAATCTTACTTAGAAAAAGAAAGTTCTAATAAGGAACGAACTCCAATAGGTGGTAGTCACGACATAGATGATGCTAAACACATGTTGCATGATACCTTCCTGGTGGGGATGACTAATGACCTCCCTTCTAATCATCCTATTGTAGATGTCATTCCTCCACTCAGTGCTGTCTTATTAACTCCAACTGATATGCACACACTGGAAGCTTTGTACCCCATTCTCTCTAGAATTCTTAATGTATTGGATAGGGGTCACTACTACACACACTATGAAGTCAGAGATCTGAAAGCCTTCCAAATAGAAACAATGAGGCTCATTACTCTGCGGATGTAGCCACTCATACAGAAAATTGTAATTTTTTTTTTTTTATTTTTTATATTTGATTTAGTTGAAACAACAACTTTACAAATATTTTTTCCTTCCATATAAACAGTACAAAATGGTAGCATATTAAGAAATTAGAAGAATAATAAACAAATTTTGGCAGTAAATAAGTAATACATTATAAAAACCAAAGAGATAGGGAGGAAAATAAGTCCTGGGAATTTAAGAGCTACATATTTTTAAACTATACATGTGTCAAATTATTATTGTTTATCTGTTTTTTTTTTTTTTTTTTTTTTTGTGTCCATGTCTACGACACTGAAAGAATGTCAAGCACACTTTCACTGATCCCTTGTGCAAGATTAGTTCCGTTAGTGGCTAATATGACCTTTTTTTGCTCTTCTGGGAATGCTGCATCTAGGATTGCAATGGTTGCTATTCGCACAGATGTTTTCGAAGAGTTAAAGATGGCTGCCCATGTTTCAGTATCTGAGCGCGCATGATATTTCATATTCATACATTCGATTAGCTTGCCACGATGGAGATCAAAGGCTCTGCATTTCATAATTATATGTTGTATTGTTTCTGTGGTGGTGATGTCATTGCAAAATCGGCAGTGTCCCGCTTCTTTTTTGATCATGCCTCGTCTTATTAGTATTTCATTGACTGGCCATTGGTTAAAGCGGAATCTTAAAATTTTCGATCTTAGTTGAGGAGAAGGACATTTCGTCAGGTAATCAGCCAATGTTCGGAAGTGTTTATGACCAAAGAGGAGTCTATCAAAGTCTTTGAGATTGAGACATTTCTCCTGGGTTATCACCCAATCCGTCTGAAAGAATTTAGTTTTAGCTCTATTTGGATTTGTTACCAAGATGTCAAGTGAGATATCCGCTTTAGCCAACGCGTTTATAGCATGATTTCTCCATTGCTGTGGAAAAATGTGGTCAGAAGATGTTAGATAATCAGCTAATACTGCAAGGCTATTTCTCATCGAAATTCCCATAATACATTTTCTGAGCAAACTGCACATTTTCCAGGTTATTTGGGCTTGGATTGATATGAGCCCCAGTTCAAATCTGAGAAGCATGTTAGGTGTACTTTTCGGTAGATTTAAGACTGTTTTCCAAAATTTTGCTTCTATGCGATCCCAGAATATAACAGATTTGGGTAACATAGATTCAAGTCCATATGTGATGACGGGTATAATTTTCTGCTGGTAGAATGACATGAGAGGGACACAAGAGAATTTCCCGAATTTTGCATGGATGATTCTTGCTTGCGAGGTGAGCATTAATAATTTAGCTCGCAACGACAATTCAAAGGGATTATCGAGTGTTGAATTATTGAAGTTGGTCCCCAAGTATTTATACTCCGAGACCACTTCGAGTTTATGATTAGAGATTGTCCAGTAAAATTTGTTATACAAGGTCGGTTTCGGTTTACCCAAAATGATGACTTGAGTCTTTTTTTGGTTCACAATAAGATTGTTTCTAAAGGTATACTGGTCAAGTACATCCAACAAAATTTGTAAGCCAGAAGGCGTCTGGGAGATAAGAACTAAGTCATCAGCATAGAGGAGCCATGCTATCACTTGTTTGCCTAGTTTAGGTGAGTCTGAGTGAACTGAGGCAAATTCATCAGCTAAATCTAGCAGAAATAAATTAAATAAGGTGGATGCCAAAATGCACCCTTGTTTTAGACCTCTAGCTGTCATTATCCGTTTGGATAGGGTACCTTCCATACTCAGCTTGATTTGTATAGAGGTGTTAGAGTGAAGAAGACCCACGATCTTAACTAGGGATTCAGGACAGTTATATTTTATCAGTTTTCTGATTAGTAGATTTCTGTCTACTGAATCGAAGGCCATACGAAAATCAATGAATGCAATATAGAGAGGTTGTTTTCGTTGGGCATAAGACATCTTAAGTGCATTCAGGATTGTAAGATTTATTGAGGTTCCTAATCCTGAGACAAACCCAGATTGAAAAGGGTCTCTACGGTGAGTTGCGAGAGTCCAGGCATTCAAATCGCGTAGCACTAATCTGCAGAAGATTTTGCCGGAGACGTCAAGCAAAGCTATTGGGCGATAGCTCATCGGATTTTGTCTGTTGCCCTTTTTGAAGATCGGAACAATGATTGAATGGGACCAAGATCTTGGAATGTTTTGATGTTGTATGATTAATCGAAATAACGTGTAAAGTATGGAAGTCCACACGTCCACATTTTCTTTTATTACTGCGTTCGAAAGTCCGTCCGGGCCTGTGGCACGTGACATGCTGGCATTTTTGATAAGATTTCGAATATCATCTTCATCAAAATCAAGCTTAAAGTTGGAACAAGGCATGTCTAGTGATCCGGACCCAAGAGGAGCTGCATATATCCCTGAGAAATGAGATACCCAGTCGTTTTCTAATACCCCATTTATCTGAGAGGCAAGCTGTGGTGCTGACGTGACTGAATTAATTAATTTCCAGCTTTGTGCTGTGTTCTTTCTTAGCACTTGATTTAGCATTAGCTCGCCATTTTTTTGATAGTTGGTGATCTTATGTTCCCGCATCCAATTTCTATATGCGGTTTTAATGGTTCTCAATTTTGAGGCTTTATCTAGTTCTGCTAGATGTTGGATTTGTCTCTTTTGTTTGCGAAACAGTGCTTTCCTTAGGCGAACTACATTATCGCATACCTGAGTTCTTTTCCCATAGGATTTGTGGTGCGTTGCATATAACTGCATCAGTTGAAACGGTTCTGGTTCATTTATGCTAATATATTGGGACTGATCATTCTCAAACATTTGTAAGTGATCACGATAACGTGTTAAGGATTGCTTAGTCCATTTCAACCGATTTAAGGAGTTGTTAATATTAGCTGACCCACTGTAAGTTTGTCTTAGCGCACTTATATCAGGATTTAACATGAGATTGCATGTAAGTGGCTGATGATCACTATACTCAGAGGTTTTAACTGCAAAGTCAGTTATATGGTCAAAAAGACATCTAGTGACAAATATATAATCAATAATAGCAGTATAGTTTCTGCTCCGCCACGTCGGAAGAGGTGGAGAATCAGCTGTACTGGTACCATTTAGCATAATTAAGTTCCATGCTTTCGCAAACTTAGTCCAAAGATCAGCCCGTTCATTTTTTTTTAGCAGAGTCCCCTCGTAATAGATGTAGATTCAAATCACCTGCAAGGATGATGTGTATAATGCCATTGTTCAACATGATGTATTCAAGAGCAGTTGTAAGATTTTTAAAAAACATGGCAACTGTGATACTCAAGGGATTCCAATACACATTTAAGCATGCAATCTTGCAAGATTTAACATCGACGAGGGCACATTGTATAAATGGATTTATCGCCGGTAATGCAGTTAGATGTAAATTTGCTCGTGTGTTAATAGCAGTAAGTAATCCCGACATAGGTCGGCCTTTGTCTGCTCGTATAGCCGGCTCCAGAAGCATTTCAAAATTATTCCAGCTTGGGATGGTGGTGAGCCAGGTTTCCTGTAACAGAATGATGTCAAAGTCTTGGAGTATACTCTTAGAGTTATTAATCAAATGGCTATGGCCTCGAGTATTCCAGCTGACTAGGGATAAACATACTTGTTTATTGGTTGTATCTAGCTATACTCTCGTGATCTTGGTTTGCTCTTGTGGATACTCTTTTCGCTCCCCGATGTCATAAATTGAGATGGGGTATTGCGATTTTTGCAATGTTTTGAGACAGGACTTCAGAGGATGTTTTGCAACATCAGATCGAGAAAGCTTAAAGCCCATTTCAAATAGAGCTTCTCGCGCTGCCCATATCACGTTATGTACAATCAGAGAGGTCGTCCACACAAGTACCACACCTAAGTCATTTTCGTTTTGGAATTCGATTTGATCAATATCTTGCGATTGAATGTCTCTGAGTGTTGATATATCAGAGAACAAATTGAGCACACTCTGGCGGTTCAAAATATATTGATGAGCCTGACGACACCCTAGTAGCAAGGCATGTCTTGTTACAATTTTGCCTTGTGCCTTTTTTAATGTCATGTTCATGTGCTTGTCTAGTTTACTGCTGCTAACATCGCAGGCTTTGTCTGTATCAACCTGTGATGGCATTATTTGTTTTTTATTATTGTCATCATTTTTTCTTTGTGGCAACATGCGCTGCGATTTCGAATTTATCATCCATAGTCGCGCAATGGACTCTTTTATTTCATCAATATCTTTTTGTCTGTCAATATTGTTATTTACTGAGTCCTGTGCTGAATTGTGCTGACCTGGAAGTTCTGAGTCAGCAAAAGATACTCGTTTGGGAGTAATCTTGTTCGATTCTATGCTCTGCGCTTCCGTTGTCGTTATCATGAAGTTAGCAACGGAGCTTTTCGCAGGTCCATTGACTATGATGGGGAACCTGGGGGGTTCAAAATTTCGATTCTCTAAGTAGCGGTCAATCTCTCGTCTCAAGTTTTGCCTTGATACAAGCGTGTCGTCAGTTGTTTCACTCTTGCTATTTATTACTGGATGTAATGGAGTTTGACTAGCCTTTTCACCATTGTCTTGAGATGTCAAGAGGTGAGGGGAGTGATGACCTTCTGCAAGTTTTATTAACTCATCGAGAGGAGGATGATCTATAATTACTCGAGGGGACTGACAGGACTCTAAATATTTAGATTTCCTCAATTTGGTTAGTGCATCATATTTTTTTGTTATAATCCCGGAGACCACTTGGGTGGTAGTGTTGGCACGTGATAGATTGTTAATAAAATGTCTCGTTGACGATGAGACTGTCATTTTTGCCATTTTGACATTTTTGGATTTTTTTTGAGATGGCAGTTTTTTGGGTTTGACATTTATTCCTACTATATTTTTGTTGACTCTGACATCGAAAACAGGGTATATAGACTTCTCAGGTGCTGCCGCTCTATTCACTTCCTCAGGTAAGGTTATCATAGAGGAAGCTTGAGTTAGATCATGAGACTGGGCTGGGATAGAGTTATCTGTAATGATACCGTTTACAAACGGTAGCTGAACATACGTTTCAGCGGGTGGAGTGGTCTGTAATTCTTGTTGTGTGTGTCCCATCTTGGCCTTAATTTCTACATTCTGAATATTTGGATCTTTCTTTGTCTGTGTGGGCGCATCTATAAGAGCTGAGGTTTTACTTACTGTTTCTGGGAGCTTTTTATTAAGGACTATAGACATCTTTTTTTGGAACTCAAGTTCTTGAGTGTGTTTTTTAGCAGAGTCCTTTCGGAGGGATGCCAATTCAGATCTAAGTTTAAATATTTCAGAGTTGAGCAGATCAAACTTTTCTGTGAGCACTCTAAGTGTGCCATCGGTGGATTCAAACAACTTGGCAAGAGACATAAGTGCTATATTCATAACCTCTAAGGTTAGATTAGCGGGTTTAGATATGTCCGTCAAGTTAGGAGATGAGGCTTGTTGACCATCTTGAACTCTGCGAGGGGTTGGAGGGATAAATGAGATCTCAACTGCAGTGCTGCCACTGGATCGCTGGAACATGTCAGGGGATTGTGAGAGGTTCGACCTTTCTAGACTGGCTGAAAAGGAAGAGTTAATCGAATCTAAATCAATTATGGCTGCTTCCACATTTTCATTCACGGGGGGGCCTGTGTACGGTGCTCCAGACAGGGCATTTCTTAACAACATGCTATCAGACATTGATGCGGACAGCTTTTCATTATCAGTCATTAAAGATGCATTACATACAGTCTGAACATTAGGATCAGCTGTTTGATTGTTACAAAGAATTTGTACCTCATTGGTAGTGGGGGTTATCGGAGATTCTGTACGCACAGCAATACTTGCCACTTCAGCATGTCTCAAAGCTCCAAACCCATATTTCCGTATGTCTGTGTTACGGTCCTTCCGATCCTTTTTGTGATATAGTATTTTAGATTTTTATCGAGAATTTTGTTGAACTGGCGTAGAGCACAAGGTGGATGGAACAGCGTTTGAAATGGGGCTTTCGCGGTCGGGATGGGTCTCAGACATAATTCTTTGTCTTGTATTGACCGGCATGCCCGATGTCAACCGGAGAAAGCCGTTAGGGCAAATGGACATGGTCACAAGTAAAACTCAGTGAGTTGCAACGTAAAATCGTAGTTGCTCAAATCTTAGTTTTAGACCGGAAGCAGTATAACGAAATGAGCACTCGGCCCTGTCGGTAAACCCTGTGTGAGTGTGAGCCTCGGTACCGCGGAGCCCCGGACGCCGCGGCGAAGCGGCAAAGCGGGACTCCACGGGACTCGCTTGGGTGCGCGCGCGCGGTGCGCGCGACCTCGTTCTTTTATGGGCCCGCCTCCAGCAAGGTTACCAATGGCCTAGACAAAATAGAAATAAATACAGTGTAAACTTGGGTCTTGAAGGCAGGATCAATAGCAAGTATACTTAGCGGGTTCAAAGTCACCTGCTGGTAAATGCAGGACAAAAGTCCACAGTAGTCCACAGTAATTCAAGCACCACAATAGTTCAGGGCTCGGGAGCAGAGTAACGCGGCAAAGCGTAATTGTAATGTGAATGAAAAACAGTGCGATAAGCTTGTGGCTGGTCCCCCGGCATTTATCTTTCCTCAATCCTTTGCTCAAACGGTAGCAGACTCAGGACCTGCTGAAACAAATGTTCACTTATTCTCATCTCTGTCAAATGGTATCTTCCAATGCTGAGAAAATAGACCAATTGCTATTTTTCACCCAGAATAATAATCTAGATCAGGAGAGGACTACCACTGAGGAACCAGTACACATCCTACCGGGGGAAATTGAACACCCAGATAGTCCATCAGCGCTAACAACATTACTAGATGCTGAAGCTAACACACAACAAATAAAAGTGGACAGTGAGGCACTTGATGAGGAATTGCAAGCCAAACTTAAGGAACAATACTTTAGTTCCAGGAAAGAAAAATGCTCCCATCTGCGGGTACTTAAAAGGAACAATGATCCCCTAGCAGCTCAAAAGGAAACCGACGACAAACTCAAAAATGGCAATAAAAAGAAAAACAAGAAGGTAACCTCCAATACAATGCTACCTCAGATCAAGAAGGCACCAGTCTCCCAGGGAGTACTGCTTGCTCCCCTGACTGATCATGGCATTCATTTGGATGAACATTCGGCGGAAAGTAAACTAGCTTTACAACTTGATCATGGAGGGACCAAAATTGTACCCCTATAGGAAATCCGCCTTTGCACCTTGCTAATACTGATGATTTACACACAACCCTTCCAGTAAAAATAATACAGAGTAAAGGAGAAACTGATTTAATTCTAGAAAAGCAAAATTAATTTACTTCCACTTTGACTGTGCCTCAACAAACTCAGTTATCAATGTATTACAAACCTATTGCAAACAAAAACTGATTTAGGTAAAGAGATGACCATCAGCGAGGGGATAAAGGTTACTTCAACATCCGATTTCCAGAATGTTTCCTCTGTGATACAAAGAAAGCCAGAGGATAATTCTGTTGTCGAGGGCAAGGTACTACTTGGCACGAGCACTGCCTGGCCCTCTTCAAAGGAGCCTTTGGTGGAGGCCCTAAATCAGGCAAAGTCATCGGTGACGTACTCCTCCAAAGTACATAGTGTACACTTACACAAAGCACAATTGAACAATAAATGTCCCACTATGTCTACAGCTGAACTCCCCTCACCTAAAGCTAAAGTGGTAACTGTACGAGAGGATGAGGACTCTGCCATCCCGTATGCCGCCATCATTATAGAGTGGCTGAGTAATCCAGAGATCAATGGAGACAAGAGACTGAACCGATCATTTAAGCTTCAGGCTTTTAAAAAAATTCCCAGTACAAACACAAATAAATGCGGAACTGATTTGGAACCACAGGAGAGAATTTAAAATGATCAGCCTATCCTTGTATCCATTTGATACTATAGAAGAAGCGATGGTCTTTAATGAAAGTCACCACTGAATAATGTTGGTGGGGTCACAGTGTCAGCGCCTCCTGAAACAGCGGTGATAGCCCAACTTGCTGCTCTCTTAGCAACGACCAAAGATTGGTCATGGCTAACCGTGCTGGTGGGCAATCTACAGTATACGCCCAACATGGCCTCCACATAGTAGCAAATCCTCACTAAGGATTGTTTCTTGGAATTCATGTGGACTTAGAGATTTTTCAACCTGGGTTGATCTCTCTTGCCCACATGAAGATGTTGATATTATGTTATGTCAAGAAACAATGTGTGTCCATCCATTTCAAGTAAAAGGTTTTGTTGCAGTGCATGTGCTAGCGTAACACGGTTTACAGGGAAGTCCATATGGTGGTTACTTAACACTAACATGCTTTATAGGAATCTTAAACTTTATAGATCTGACTCGTTTTTGGCATTGGTGGTGTAAATCAATGGGCATGTAAATTACATCTACCTAATTATATCTCTTTACCACAATCCAACTCAAATTCTGATTAAATCTATGTTTGTAAAAGTTGCCACCCTCTTTCATGAGGTGATCACTCAATGGCCCAACTGCAAGGTCCTTTGGGAGACGATTTTAATGCAGAATGTATAATCACTCCAACGAGTAG
Source organism: Ambystoma mexicanum (assembly GCF_040938575.1). Taxonomy (NCBI): domain Eukaryota; kingdom Metazoa; phylum Chordata; class Amphibia; order Caudata; family Ambystomatidae; genus Ambystoma; species Ambystoma mexicanum. The sequence continues at coordinate 281,115,525 of NC_090924.1, forward strand.
GATACGTTCTGACAGTGTTGCGAAGATCTCGGCAACAAGACAGAGGTTTGCAATGGTGTGATTTCTTGGCCTACTGGGATTTTATTTTATTGCATTTCAGGCTAAGGGACCTACCATTACATGGCAGCGTGACCATATGAATTCCTGCATTGATTATTTTGCTGCTTCTATGAATTTGATTCAAGATTGTGGTGAGATTTCACTTACCTCCCCAGCTTTAAGAGACCACTCTATCCTAGAACTATCAATGCGGCTATGAGCCTACAAATGAAGAGTGATCACACACAATCTCGGTTAATATGTGATCGACCGGTTATGTCCCTGAGGTGGAGCGTCTACATACGCAACAAGATGAATTCACTGATTGAACAGGAATTCCACACAATTTGGTATGACGGAAATTTAAATAGTCCTCTTCAGTTGAGCGTAAATCAAATTTCCAGTATAATGTGTACTGCAATTGGAAAACTGGTAAAGTTCCAAAACTCTGAAATTGAAACACACCATGTTCATCCCTACAGTAATGTAATCAAACGTGCTAAAGCAAATAAAAATGCTAAGCTTAGACAGCTAAAATCGTGTTCTCTAGGCAACGAGGAATTTCAGAAACGCAAGAAAACTATGTAACTCATGGAAATATATGTCAAAACTATAGACTTTACCTACACCACAAAACCAATCAGGTGATGTTACTCAACTAATGTCGCAATGATAGGCGCTCCACATGGGCTCTGTTACGTTCAAATGAACAAAGAACCACCATGGAACAGACATCGAACATTACTGCAGATGTGTGGACACAATCTTTCAGGCAAAAATTTGCATTACCTGAGCGATTTGGTAAAGCACACTCCAAATTCACTACCATGTCTTCTGATGATTTTAAGTGTTGGTCCATAGATGAAATCATCATGGCCACTGAAGTTCTGAAAAATTCTAAAGCTCCTGGAACTGACTCTATTCCCCCATGTATAATTAAGAGGAATCCTTCCCTATGGGCAGCATTGCTGAAAGTTCAGTTTGAGCACATTTTAGAAACCGCCAGAATTCCCCTGTCCTGGTTACAATCAATAGTGGTCCCGATTTTTAAAAAGGGCAAAAAGACCGACCCAGCGAACTTCAGGCCCATTGCCTTAATTGATGCAGGAGCAAAGGTGTTGGCGATCTTGTTACTACAGGACCTCCAAAACCATATTGGCACATACAAAAGCCTGTCAAGATTCCAAATTGGTTTTCGTGCCTAATTGGGAACAACTTTAAAAGCATCTATTTTAGCCCACTTACTTGTAAAACCTAAAATTCCCAACTCAGGCCCGATTTACATGGCATCAGTTGATATTTCGGCTGCGTTTGTATGATCCGAAGACGACACTGGGAAAGGTTAGAATGCTTGGATGTTCACGTACATCTTATTGCCCTGATCGCAAAATAGCATTATAACACCTCCTATTTGGTCAAGATCAACACTTCCGGTGCAACAACGCAGCCGATTCTCACGGAGGTGGGGGGTTAAACAGGGCTGCAACTTGGCGGCAACCCCGTTTAACCTCTACCTGTGTGACATCGATGCGATTTGGGAAAAGGAGAATCTTATCCCGCAAGGCTGGGCCACCTAAAGATCCAATGGCTCGCCTTTGCTGATGACATCTTAATTTTTGACCCGACGCCCTTTCGGACTACAAATAAAGCTCATTATATTTGCTGATTATCTGCTTAACCACAATTTACAGTGTAATGTCCAAAAATCAAGGGTCTTTATATTTCGCAACTTGAAGCAGAAAAGTGCAACCACACATTGGACCATCAACCGCACTTCTACCCCTAAGGCCTTGACCTTAAACTATCTAGGGTATGAAAGAACTGATTCCAACTCAGTAGTAATGTGGAAGAGTGGGCTGAATAAAAAAGTCACAGTTTTAGCTTCACAAATGCGTATTGTTTACGCAAAGTTCTGTAAATTCTCAATGGTGCCAATATTTGAATTCTACACGCTTAAAGTTGAAGCGATTATCTTGTACGGCTTGGACATGTGTCTCTTGTAAACATCAACAGTGTTCTTGACCAGTGTTCAGCAGGCTGTCCCACATGTAGGCTCCCACCACTCCACTGCCAATGCCCTTTCAGGTCCCAGTCATTCCCTTCCAGGTTCTCATCATCCTGATCCGCCTTCCACCCATCTACCCTCACTTACCCATTCAGGGCGGCAGCAAAGTGGTTATCATAGGCAGCGCATATGGAGGCAGCCTAGCAGATATGGGCGCCGGAGATCCCTGCGTCCATTCCTCCATTTGCAACTGCCTTGGCGTCTCGCAGCTGATCGGCGTAGCCTTCGGCCCAACTCACTTCGGCATCACGTGACCAGGAAGGCTCAGCCGACTGTTACTACTACGGATCATGTGCTAAGGAAACGCTTGGGGCCGCGCGTCATGTGACGCTATCACCTGACTGGTCCAATTCGATCAAATGCTGCGATGGAACGCCTGCAAAGTGCTTCACAGCTGAATTGATTTGGCACTGTTTGGCGTTCCTGTTTCTTCACGATCACGGTACAGAATTATGGACTGTTTCACGGATTTCTTCTGGTCACGCCCTTGGATTACGTTCTGCCTTCTTGTTAGTTATCGGAATGCTGGACTGTTTACTGGCTTCTTTCGGATCATCCCTTGGACTCTGTTCTGCTCGTTTGGCTTCTGACCTCGGAACTCTTTTTGGACTGTTTACGGATCATCCCAACTTACTACTATGTTTGAGCCTATTATCGCGGCTCACACAAGTATCCCAGTGTGTGTCCATCCAGAGTGCCGCTAAGTGTGCTTCACGTCTTGCTGCTGCCAGTCACACACTGCAGGTGCTTGGAACGCCTCCTACCCTGTCCGTCCCAAATTCAGGGTTGGGTTGACGTCTGGTTTCCTTCCACCTTTGGTAAGCCCTTTTGAGTGTTCTAAGCTACGTTCTGGTCACTGTCTGTTTCTGCCCTTGCTAGCCTTACAGCGGTTGGGGGTTTCCGGCGTTCCTGGTTCCTGATACTCCAGCACTCACTACCTGTGGCCTCAAGGATCGCACAGGGAGTTGTTTTGGTATCTCCCTGTGTGGTACTCGAGGGCAGAGGTCCTCATAATCTTCACGACCATCAAGACATAACCAGATACAGGGCGCCCTCTGGAAGGGCACTCTGCGCCTGGCCAAATCATTGCCCAATGCTGTTCTACGCCAGGAATTAGGACCGATTGCCTTGTAAACTAGACTCCACTGGCATTGCTTGTCCAATTTCTCAAAAATGTTGTATCCCCTGCCCAATTCAATATATGAAGAATTCCGACTAATGATCAATGAGAGAAATCCACCATCGGTAGCAACATTTTATGACTCCATGGTCAAATTGTTAGATGACTGCGCACTTTCTCCAGCTGATCTTGAGTATCGACTGCATTATGTGAAGAATCGTCTATTTGAAAACGACTGTGTAAGAACTTTAGAATTGGTCCGCTCAAGGAAACTATACACAGAAGCTGCCTTGTTTTCATCTAAGCGGAGTCCCTGCCAAATGTACTTGGTGAAGTTTCCCTGTTTTGTGTTGAGGGACCTTTATTTACGGTTTAAATTAAATCAGTTCTACACCCTAGAAAGAGCTTTGAACTGGGAGAAAACCTCTGCTACTGTGGGGAACATGAGGTGCCTTTTCCATCATAACACAGCGCAGAATGAAACTCTAAAACATCTTGTAATTTACGCTCAGTATTTGGAGACCAAGCGGGCCACAATCCTGGGTTGGCATACAATGGGCTTAACGTTGTCTGCAAGGGAAGGGTGTTGGAGGTCATTTATATGGGGATATTCAACTAAGACAGTTCTATCTTTAGCAAAATTTATGATAGAGCTGTGTGCTGAACTAGAATAAAGGCGCGATAATTGTGAACAGTGATCGTTTTATTTGAATACTAAACAGGCAAGAATTAACTAATGAATTTGTAAAATGTAAATGTTTTGAGATGGTTTCTAGTGATCTTTATGTTAGTGTGGACTGATCTATTCGTGAAATCAATGTGTGCTGGTAACACATTGTTACATATGTCTCTTAAAAAACTGTTAAAATGTGATGTTAAGTTAATTCTTTACAATCGAGAATGATTCACATTGAAAGATGTGTGTTATTTTACATACCAGGTGGCTGTTGTAAAAGTTAGTTGAACAAACGAATAAACGACTTATTAAATAAAAAAATGTTTTAAAAAAAAGAATACAGAATCCAAATCAGATCAAAAATACGAGAGAGTGAGAAAAAGGTCTCACTCACTCCAGGATTGAAATTAAAAGTCCTAAAGTCCAGCCAAAGAGCTGGGGGTCTCTAAGGTTGAAGGGAATTAGCACAGAAATGAGAATTCTCCCTAACAGGCTTGTCGCCAGGAGTCTCACTGTGCTTCTTCATGCTGCAGGAGGGCTCTTTGTGTTACCTAGACCTCTTACTGGAGGTGGTTAGCTGGGCCGTTGTGCCCAAGTGAGGCATGTCTTCATACGGAAGCGGAGTCAGAGGCCCCACCGGTCTTCCGAGATACGCAACCAGACTTCGATGATGTTCACGGAATGTCTTATTCGAATAAGACTGGCAAATCTCACATTCTTGTATAACATGATGCAGGCAATACAGAAAATCGTCATGTAGACCCTCGATGTACACATTGTTCAGGCCAGAGTGGGCACAGGCCTTGAAAATGTTTCTGGTTTCAGCCATGAGGTAGTCCCAAGTCGCAGACGACTATTCGTTGCCGGGAACCAGTCGTCGGGCACCACACAGTTACAGTTTTCAACTGGTCATCAAAAAATAGGTTTTTTCGTTGTTAAAGCTGTAATATAGATATAATCTTTAACAGATATAAGTATAAGAGATTTATGAGGACAACCAACACAAACGTGCAGTAAATAATATGAAGATGGCCAACAGGAGAGGAGCTAAGGGAGATGTTCCTATTTGCTGTGGGCAGTATGACCCAAAAGTGACTATAATAGAGCACAAAAGTGACTGAAAGTTTCAGTTTAAGTTTAAACTGCTCTATGCTACAGAGGATTCCCAGCCTGATGGGGAATTTTCTCAGCATGTCAACCTATGAAAGATCAGATTGCAGACCAAAGAACCACTGTCCTTACACCTGGGAGAACACTTGGGGTGTCCACACCAATGTGTCTCAGGAAGTTCAGGAGGAGTCCGATTTAACACTGCAAGCACCCAGGTGAGTACCTAGGAGCGGGACAGTACCTTTTCATGAAGAAAGAAGATGTCACAGATGGGTCCCCAGGTGAGGCGAGAGCAGCTCCTGTTCAGATTCTTGGCCTCAAGTCCGAAGGAGGAACATTTGGTGGAAGTAGACGGTCAGCTTCTTTGGGTGGGACGCCCAGCAGAACATGTTCACGATACTGACTTGTTGGGCCTCAACCCAGGCTTCGGTTCAGCGACAATTGTCACGCGGTTGACTTTTCTTAATTTCTCGGTCCCCGTCTTGGAAGGGGAGACGTTTCAGAGCGGTAAAGAATCACTCTAGGTCTAGCAGGATGCCTGCAAAATTACAGCCGAAACCATGCTTCATGAGACTGGTAGAAATGCAAGTTGAGCGCAGTAAAACGGCGCAAACTAATCAGCTGCAGGAGTTGCATTCAGAAAGGGGAGGGGGCTTCCTGGATGGAACATACAGTAATTTGAACTAGGCTGGAGAATGCCCTAAATGGCAGTATTTCACGTTAAAGAAACAGATATTAAATATGAGTCACAGGTGAGTATACATGATTTAACATTAGGCTGAGGGTGCTGCAAATAGGCCTCTAAACATGCTTTTCAGAAACGATTGCTTAAAGCCGCAGTGGCTGGTAGCACATTGCAAATCCCACGATCCCTGGTTCACACGGTATGAAGCGAACAATCTTTGTTATTTTAAGTCAAAACACAGCTCATGGGTGCTGCAGAAAAGCAATGAATGCACAATCATTTTATAATTCGGCATATTCATTTACGGAGTCTGATCTACTAACGGTTTCAGAAAACCCATGGCGGTTTCAAATTGTCCGCGAGTACATCTCTGCCTGGGAATAAGGTCGAAGAGTTCCTAATGTGCAACATTAACACAGTAACTTTCTTGGTTCAAGGCTCTGACAGTGTCATGGTAGAAGACTTTCTCACGAGAACGTAGACTAGATGACGGGGGCAGTTGAATAAAGATCTGCTGGTCATCACAAATGTTTCAAAGAATTGGCACTATGATGTTGAAATTGGAATTTGGATTGTGACGTCACAATGGGAAACTAGGATTGGTATGGTAAGGTTCGCGAGACCCAATCATAGAAGATAATGTGAAGATAATGTATGCCCTTCTATAGGAGTATGATATGATTTCACCAATCAGCTTCTTGTCGGGAGACATTTTAATGTTGCAAAGTGATTGATGCTAATTAGATTTCAATGTTATAAAACCTTTTGTTTTGTGGCAGTGCATTTCATGCAGTTCTGTTATGTATTCTCTTTGAATTTTGCTTTCCCAGCTGCTAGTGGGCCCAGATTAAAGTTGGTGTACTTCTTGCCTGGCGTAGACTCCTTTTTGACTACTTTTGTAATCTTTTACTCATGTATTCTGAGGCAACCCTCTGAACAAGACCATGCACAGCAGATTGGTCCAGGACCTAGGGTATTGGGGAATTGCTGCCCAGGACGGTCACAGCTCTTCAAGGGAGGGCTCAAAATGCAGGTTGTCTCAAGACTGGTTAGGCCCACGAGTCCAGGGAAGGAAGACATACAGTATGGATCTTACCTGTCGATCAGAAGGAGGTTTGGAGCAGCAGTGACCACTTATCAGTCGCTGCAGGTGGCTGCAGTTCTTCTTCGTTCCATGAGTCGACTCTCGTTCTGCTCCAGGACCCTCGTCTTTATGCAGGAACCCAGATAATCAGCAGTCATGCCACATTCAAACTTTGGGTGGTGGCTGTCCCAAGGGGACATCCGTACTCCCTGTCAGAACTGGATTCAAGCAGACACACTGGAGCACTACCAGCTTCCTGTCCTCCCAGAGACGCGGTCGCCCTCAGGCGGGCTTCCCAATTGGAGCCTGGCAAAGACAAAAGAGTGAGCAGGACCTCCGCCACGCAGCATGGCAGAAGAAGGCGGCTCAAGAAAGGACAAGTCATCAAGAGATGGCAAAAAAAGAAGATGTGCATTATTTCAGTACAATGGTGACCCATGTGCCTCTTACCACAGCTGCAAAAGCAGCCTGTGTGTAAGTATCACTAACAATCGCAAGAAAATATTCACTGCCACCAGTCACTCAGATAAACTTGTTGCTGTAACTAGACAGTTACAGGAGAAGTGGAAAAAGGGATACATTGGTGGGGTGTGCTGATTCCACAAAATAAAAGTTAGGTGGGATAGAAAGTATTCCCTATCCTTAGAAACAGTAGTTATCTCAAGGAAAATTAAAAGGGCAGCTCAAAGGGCTCCCAGCAACACTGCACAGAAAGTGCTCTGTGCTGCAATAATAAATTGCAGATGCCTAAAAAGGTGGAGGAAAGCATTACTCCAAAAAGATACAACCAAAAGGCTTTAAACATTCCCAGAGATAAAGTAAAAGACTGAGTGACTATGGAAAGAGGTTCCCACTCACTCAGGAGAACTGATCAAAAAACGAAGAGTCCAGCAAAAAGTTCAAGGGGACTCATAAGTCGGCAGAATATTGCACATAAAGGAAATTCTACCCAACATCCTGCCACAAAGCAGCGGAAGTTCCCAATAATTAGAAGCATGAAAGACTGATTAATGGAAGTAGTACCTACTTGTGCTTTCTGTGTATCGAGATTGGTACATTCATAACTAAACACAAAACATAACCTTATACTGAACAAGTAAAAGTAATTGACTTCACAGCTTCTATTCAGAACCTTTTCTACTGAATTATGAAATAAGGGAGCTTTAAGAAATGTCTGATTCACTAGAAATCTGACAACCATCTCTGTAGTGCAAATTGAGATGCAAAAAGGGGTACATTAAGACATTATCAGGCTTCTACAACACGATACATTTCAAGTACATGTGAGGAGAAATGGCAGAGCAAGAAAAGGTCTATATCCAAAAATGAACAATGGGGTTGTGCAGGAGTAAGCAAGCGTTGCTCCATATGCAATGGCAAACAGCAGTTTATTTAATTCCTTTCCCATTAAGATCTGCATGATTCCTACCTCTTTGTGCGGCTCCATGATGACCGTAACACTCTTCCCGGTGACCTGGGCAAGCACTTGCAGAGAATGCATGGCTTGCTTCCTCACAGTGGAGTTGGGGGATGTCACCTCTCGAACTAGATCATGGGTCACATGATGAAAAGACTTCTCCTGTGCTGCAAGTATGTCTTCCGTCTTCTCCTCGTCTTTTAGCGGAGTTGCACATCGAACCAAAAGCTGCTCCAAGGTGGTCTTTGCCATGGCAACTGCTCCATTAGAAACCTAACATTTTAAGCACAAGTTTAGGTCTCTTCAAGAGATTCTTAACTACTCACATTTTGTTGATTAGATGATTAACAAAAAAAGCAGCTTTCATTATTAGGAAAAAGACTTTGATTTCTAAATAGTGGTTGAATTTTATCAGTGAAAATAAATCAAATTTGTAATGCAGATATGGGATTTTGTGTAAATCTTCAAGACCTTGAATTATACTCAAAATGTAAAGAGTGCTTAGACTTCGGTAGTGCTTCGGGTGAAGTAATATTTTACTAAGGTTTTGCCCTCAACTGAAAAGGTGCGGAGTTTTCAGTGCTATTGCCAAGTATTATAACACCATCATAAGTTTGAATCCTGCGATGCACATGATAATTAAGAAATTGCAGGCCCACTGAATAAGTATTCAGTTAGGTCTCTAAAGTAACTCATTGCCTTTTCAATTGAGGTTTTAAAGGACAAGAAGTTGTTTTTACAAAGGGACATAGTTTGATCGGCATTAAGTCGTGCCATTTAAATTGTGGGAATAGGAAACTGACCAAACCCATCTCACATTAAACAACTTGAGCTCAGATTCTACTTCAAAGACAGAAAAAACACAGTTACGGTCTTCCACTCATGTAAGGAGTCACTCATTTATAGAGTAAAATAAGAGCTACGATTCTACCTCTGGAAAATCAAAACCGTGCATAACAGCGAGCACATTTTGTTTTAACTGAACAAAGGATCACTCTATCCCATGAATTAGGTTAAAAACACATGTTACTACAGTTCTAGAATCTGACACAAAGCATAAGGACACACATTACTGTGTCTGTGTTTACAAGTACATATAAACTTAATTGAAAAAAACAGTGAGAATGCTTCCAGTATGCACGCCATTTTTCTTGACATCACCCGTAAAAACTGTCACTATCTGCAGGTGTGACGAGAGAGTGGGGCAATAACGGACAGCTAGAAGAAGTACCTATTTAAAAGTACATTTTGGACAAGGGGAGCCAACCTCAAGGGCTCGGTGCTTTAGAATGGAGGCCCACATCGCTGTTAAGATGGATTGCTAAAAAATAAAATCAAGATTTTAGGAGGCAACCCAAGTTATGGTAGATAGGGAGACTCAGACTTGAGCCAAAACCCAACCAAGGTAGCAGTGAAGAGCAGTGAAGGCTTAGTCTCAGGAGAGCGTGAATGTGGTCAGGGGCCCCATTGAGTCCGTACAGATTAAGATACAATAATTCAGCTTAGACAGTTATAAAAATAGTTATTTATTTACCTTTTTGGACACAGTAAGAAAATAAACTAGCATGTAGTAATACCACACAAAACCATACAACACAAATATATATATATTCACTGTTAGGCAGTGTTTAGTACCCTTTGGGACCACTACACACAACTAAGACTACAGGTGTAAGCAAAATGTAGTATTCTTTGTTGGAACCTTGGCTCCCCGCCTGCGTCCGCCTCAGAATGTTTGTGTTGGAAGTGCCGGGTGGTTCTGGACGGTTGAGGATGATGAGTGAGAGATGGATGGAGGCGGTCGCAGTGCGGGGCGCCGGCTGGCTAAATTATAAATAAAGCTTACTTTGATTCATCCGCCTTGCCTCCGTGAATACCTCATTTGGTGACGAGGATCCGGCGTCCTGCGAGCCCACGTTGGGTCAGGGACGTAGAGCTGGAGCTCCGAACCAACGCAGCCTGCGTTGTTCGTGCTGACAGCAGAGGGGGCTACAAGAGGTGCCCGGTGACATTGGGGAGCTACGAGCGGCTCCTTTCATGCTGCATCGTTCACTACTGGTGAGTTTGGGCTTCCCAGCAAGCAAATACACGCGTGTGTATAAAGAAAAGGACCCTCCGGTAGCACGCGGTCACATGATCGCACACAGGACCAGGAAGTCTGGGGAGGGTGAAGATTAGGCATCTTCATCCGCGTCCCAGTATTTTAAAAAAAAAAAAAAAAAAAAAAAAAAAAAGGATTTTTTTTTCTCTCGCTGCACCACACTGGAATTGACCATTGGAGCCCACAAATACCCTCAAGAAGCCCGAGTCCAGCCATTCCCACATACATTTTGGACCAACGACCACAGGAGAGTGTCCTAGGAAATCCAAATTCTTTCTAAAATCATCTCAAATTTTTGACAGCTGCGAAATAAAAGTGCAAAAGGAATTCTGGTTGAATTACATCCAGGCTGTAGATCAAGAAGAACTGACATCCTGGAAGAAGAAACTGCTTCTGTTACATGCCCTTGGATTAGAAGGTCAAAGGAAGTTTAGAGAACTTCCAGAATTGACGAGAGAGGAGGCTGGAGATGCTGATGAGCATGACAGGGCTATAAGACAATTGGACAAGTACTATGCTCCGGAAACTAATGTAGCTATAAATAGATATACATTTTACACAAGAGTACAAAAAGAAAATGAGACTATTGAAGAATATGTTTCAGCATTGAGGGTTCTATCACAAACCTGTCAATTTGGTAATGGCATCACTCTTGATGAATTGATACGAGACCAAATAATCATTCACTCAAGAGACAATTTAGTTCAAGACAGGTTATGGATGGTTGGCAATCCATCCCTACCTCAGACTATAGCCATTGCCAAACGGGTGGAACATAGTCAATTGTGCTCCAAGGAGATGAAAGACAAAAAGGAAGAGGCAATACAGAGCATGCAACGACAAACCACTAAGGTAACACAAGAACAAGAGGAACAAAGTCAAGTTAATGCACTGCGACCTAAAGACAAAGGTGAAGCCGCTCCAGCTAAAGTCAACAAAGCGAAAAGTTTGGAATATAGAGGAAGTTCAAGCAGAGGAAGGAATTGGTCGAAGAGTGAACCTCGAACACAAGATAATCAGAGATTTCAAAATGCCCAGCCAAGAGAAGGAAACAGGTGTTATAATTGTGGCAGAATTGGACACTATGCAAATGCAAAACAATGTCCGGCACTAGGACAGAAATGCAGAAATTGTGGCATAAAGGGCCATTTTGCAGTTGTATGTAGAAGGAAGAAGAAAGTCTCTGTCATCCTGGATGAAGAAGAGGAAAGGGTGTTTTTCATACATGAACCTCCGGAAGGAGAATTTAAATGCCCGAGTTGCGAGGTGATTCTAGATAATTGGAAAGTTGTTCACCGTGGACAATTATTACTAAGAAAACATGGCGGAGTCTAATAACACGTGGTCTCAAAAATGAATTGAATTCACCAGACATAAGAAATCCTGGTGGATTTGAAGGGTCTAGAATCAAAATGATTGGATGGTTTTCTGGTATCATTCAATTTAAGGACAGACGAGATCAAGTCAAGGTATATGTGGCAGAAAAAGGTGTGAACGTTATAGGCTGGAGGGACCATGCTGGCTTGCGGATCAGGTTGGATCCATGTACTAATGAACAAATCCTGCTGGTGAATAGTAGTCAACAACGAAGAGAGGAAGTGTTAGTAGAGACAAATGAAATTAAGTCAGATTTGGGTTTATTAAAGGATTTTGCGCACAGGATTCGACTCAAGAAGGGAGCTGTACCGGTTAGACACATGAAGTCTAGGCCAGTTCCGTTTGCCATTGCTGACAAAGTCGAGCAAGAATTGACATTATTGTAGTCTGAAGCTGTTATAGAAAAAATTGAGTCTTCTGAGTGGGTGAGCCCCATCGTCGTGGCATTGAAGAAAAATGACAAACTCAGGATTTGTGTGGATTTGAGGGATGTCAACAAGAATGTCATAACTGATACTTTTCTTCTTCCCATTATATCTGAAATGTTAAACTGTATTAGAAATGCTGATGTGTTTTCTACATTGGATTTGTCAAAAGCCTATCACCAAATTTCACTTACTGAGGTCTGTAGAGACATTACAGCTTTTATTACGCCACATGGTCTGTATAGATATAAACGTATGCCATTTGGATTAGCATCTGCGGCGGCTGTATGCCAAAGAGTCATGATGTGTGTTCTTAAAGGTCTAAGTGGGACCTTTGTGTATCAAGATGATATTATTGTGTTTGGAAAAGGAGTTGAGGAACATGATAAAAGGCTGAAAGAAGTGTTGAAAAGATTGGAGGATGTTGGGTTGAAAATTGAGCAGAGCAAGTGTAAATTTGGAGTAAATGAGGTAGAATATTTAGGACACACTGTAAATGGCAAAGGGTACAAACCCAAAAGAGATGCCATGGAAGCAATTAAGGAAGCACCAAATCCAAAAAACAAGGATGAATTGATCATTTATGGGGTTATGTGAGTATTATAACAGGTTTGTTAGAAATTTTGCGAGTGTCACAGAACCTTTGAGAAAACTGTTGAAAAAAGATGCTAAGTTTGTATGGAGTGATGACTGTGATGAGGCAGTAGGTTGCATAAAAACGGAAATTTGTAACTCCTTGGAATTAGGAGAATTTGAGTTTGGTAGGATGACTAAGATCACAGTGGATGCCATTGGAAGTGGATTAGGGGCAGTTTTATCACAAATAGATTAAGATGTTAATGAGAAGGTAATAAGTCATGCCTCAAGAGCCATTTCAGACACAGAGAGTAGATATTCAGTGATTGAAAAAGAGTTACTGGCTTGTTCTTGGGCAGTGAATTATTTCAGGAAATATTTATGGGGAACCAAGTTTGTATTTCAGACGGTCCATAAACCTTTGATTGAAGTTCTTACGGTAAAAGGAATGTGCAAGGCCTCGCCGAGATTGGCAAGACTTAGTCTTAAACTGCAAGATTATAATTTTGTAGTGAAATATGTGCCTGGGAAAAGAAATGTTGTAGCTGATTTTCTATCGAGATTACCTTTGGGAAATAAGCAGACAGCTGTGGAGGCAGATGATGAAATGGTAGCTGTTGTATTTGAAGTTAAGTCCAAGGATACTTGGATCGAGCAGTTGGGCAAAGATGATGAACTACAACAAATCTGTGAATACACGAAATCTGGATGGCCTGAAAAGAAGGCAGTTATCGAAGCATGTTTGAGATTCTGGCAGGTAAGGGATGAATTGTCTATAGAGGACGGATTTTTAGTGAGAGGGGACACATTGATTCCCCCACGAAAATTATGTGGTGAACTTATTGAAAAAGCACACCAGGGTCATCCTGGCATTACGGGCACGAAGAACAATGTGAGGTTGAAATACTATTGGCCAGGTATGGATCTGATGATGGAGAGAGTGGTTAGGAATTGCTGGCCACGTCAGAACAGTGATAAGAGTTGCAAAATTATCAAGTCAAAGCCCATCAATATTTGTAAAGGTGAAGCACCATGGGAAATGGTAGGTATTGCCATAGTTGGGCCATATGTAAAGTTGATTGGCGAGAAGACATTTTTGATAGTTTTGGTTGATTACATTTCAGGGTGGCTTGAAGTCAAAGCAGTGAGTAGAATTGATAGCCATGAGATTATGAAATTCATAATGCAGATTTGTAGGAGGGAAGGATTTCCCAAAATAATAATGAGTAACAATGGAGTTCAATTCAAGTGTAGAGAGATGAGAGAGTTTGCAAAGAGATCAGGGATGGAGTGGAGGTTTTCAGCTTTATATCATCCTCAAACTTATGGATTAGTGGAGAGATATAACTGCGTAATAGTAGAAGCTGTGGAGTTGGCTCCGAGTAATAATTTGTCCGTGGACGAGGTTCTGAAAGAGAGGGTTTGGAGTAGTAGGATGTCTGTTTAAAGGGGAATTAATGTTTCTCCTTTCGAATTAATGAGGGGAAGAGCTCCCAACACTTTGCTCAATCCAGAATGGGTTAATTGTAGGAGAGCTTTACATGGTGGAAAACAAAGTTTGGTTGAACATCAGTATAAGCGTGAAGTATCTCCGGAAGAGCACAAGTTGAGAATCTTGCCAGGACATTACGTGCGGATTAAGATTGGAAGAAATGTGAGGAAGGTTGACTCCAAGTACAGCAGGCCGGTCAAGGTTATACAAGTGTTCAGGAGAGCTGTTAGAGTTGCTGGTGGTGCAGTATGGAATTTGGATAGGGTCAGTAAATGGAGGTGGGAAGGTAAACATGAGAGAATTAGACAATTTGGTAAAGAAGGAAGAGTGACTGATTTGTTTGGAGATGAACAAGTTACTTCTTACCTTGTAACGTTCTTTCGATGGGATGTTCCTCCGACGTATTCCTTATCTTAGATATCTCCTTCCAGCTCTGCTGGCCTCGGAAAATTTTTCTCTAGAGTGCGCTGCGCGTCGACATCCGCCGAGTCGATGTCCCTCGACAGCCGCCGTATCGACGTCGACGTCATCCTGCCTATAAAGGCCGCGCGCAGCGTCCGTTGCTCAGTTCCGTTTTGTAGCCCACATTATTTCTGTCTGGACTAGACTAATCACCCTGAAGGAGCGTAAGCTGCAACAACAAGGGAAGTAGAACTGCGGGGATGGATGGGAGGGTCGATAAGGAATACGTCGGAGGAACATCCCATCGAAAGAACGTTACAAGGTAAGAAGTAACTTGTTCTTCGAAGGGATTGTGTCCTCCGACGTATTCCTTATCTTAGATAGGCTCCCATAGCAGTATTCTATTATTGGAGGTGGGAGTACTGACTTCATGCTGTCTTCTATTGACGAATAGAGTGCAATACTGCCCTTCCAAACCTAGTCTCTTGACTAGAGGAGGAATCCAAGTTGTAAATTCGTGTAAAGGTATGGACGGACGACCATGTGGCGGCCGCACAAATGTCTTTAACCGGCACTCCTCTTGAGGGCCGATGAAGCTGCAATACCTCTGGTCGAATGAGCCCTAAGGTTTTGAGGGGGCTCTTTTCCTGCCAGTTTATAACATTCCAAAATGGCTAGAGTGATCCATCTGGAAATGGTCTGCTTAGTTATCGGTAACCCCAGCTTGTGACCTGTGTAGCCTACAAACAGCTGGTCTGCTTGTCTTATCCTGGCCAGTCTACTGATGTAAAAACTTTAACCCTTCTAGGGTCCAGCCTGTGTAACCTCTCTTCCTCTTTCCCCGGATGAGGAGGAGGATAGAAAGATGGCAGGGTAATCTTCTGAGTGATATGGAATTCAGAAACCACCTTTGGGAGGAAATTAGGCTTCACTTGCAGGACAACTTTGTCTTTGTGAAAGATTGTATGAGGGGGTTTACAGGAAAGAGCTTGTAAGTGCTATTAATAAAACAGTTTTAAGGGTAAGAAATCTTAACGAACAAGAATGGGGTGGTTCGAAAGGTGTGCCCATCAGGAAAGTTAGGACTAAGTTTAAATCCCATAGGGGAACCTGGAATGGTCTTGGGAGATAAACGTTGGTTAACCCCTTTAGAAACTGTATTACCAAGGGTAACTTGAAATAGGATGGTTCTTCCGCAGTGCACTTAAAGATGGATAGGGCTGCGAGATGGCCCTTAATGGTGCCAACTTGAAGGCCTGAATTCGCCAAATAGAGTAGGAAGGACAAAACCATTGGTGTACCACATGAAAAGGGGTCGATATTCTTTTCTCTACACCAGCTGCAAAATCTGTTCCAACGGCAGCGGTATAAAGACTTTGTTGCTGGCCTCCTTGCTGAAAGCAACACCACCATATCATCATCAGGGAGGTCCCAATCCTTATACCTTAGCCTTTCAGAAGCCAAGCGTGAAGGTTGAGGGTTTTGATGTCTGGATGGAGAACCTGACCTCCCTTCTGTGAGAGTAGGTTCTCTCTGAGTGGAAGTCGAATTGGAGGGCAGATGGACAAGTCTAGAAGGTCCGGGTACCACGTTCTCCTGGCCCAATCCAGGACAATTAGGATCATGGTTTTCCGGAATCTTCTCAACCTTCTGATCATTTGAGGAATGACGGGGACCGGAGGGAACGCGTACAGAAGCGGAAACTCCCAGTCCACTATGAACGCGTCTCCCAGAGCTCCTCTCGGGGGAAATTCCCTTGAGCAGAACAGATCGCACTTCCTGTTGACACTGGTGGCGAACAGATCCACCTGAGGGGTTCCCCAAAGGGCGAAGATCTCTTGAAAGACTTCCTGAGCTGGTTCCCACTCGTGGGAGACTTTGCTCTGCCTGCTCAGAGCGTCCGCTGTAAAGTTCTTCTCTCCGGCTAGGTGAACTGCCGATAGAGAGATTCCTTCTTGGATTGCCCAAAACCAGAGCTGCATCGCCTCTCTGCACAGGGGTAGTGATCCTACACCTCCTCTTTTGTTGAGGTAATGCATGGCCACTGTGTTGTCCGTCATTATCAGGACATTCTTCCCTTGTACAGCTGGCAGGAACGCCTTCAGCGCAAGTCTGATGGCCCTCAGCTCTAACAGGTTGATATGTAGTCTGGACTCCGATGGAGACCAACG
Organism: Ambystoma mexicanum; assembly: GCF_040938575.1. Taxonomy (NCBI): domain Eukaryota; kingdom Metazoa; phylum Chordata; class Amphibia; order Caudata; family Ambystomatidae; genus Ambystoma; species Ambystoma mexicanum. Next base: position 281,132,265 of record NC_090924.1, read on the forward strand.
ACTGCTGATGGTCAAGTCGTTGGCGTGGGCTCCCCACCCCGTGAGTGAGGCATCCGTGACTACTGTTATCTCCGGCCAGGGTTGTCAAAACTGTTCTCCTTTCAGAATTTTCTCCTGACAGGCCCACCACTGAAGGTCTCGAGCCACCCTGTCGGGAACCTGAAGAAGATCTGTCATTCTTCCTGAGAATTGTGACCACTGAGTCCTCAGTGCCCACTGGAGGGATCTCATTCTCAGGCGAGCCTCTGGCACTAGGAAAATGCAGGATGCCATGAGGCCTAGCAACCTCAAAAAGTCGAAGGCTGGGAGACGTTGGGCATTTTGAAACTTGGTAACCATCTGTAGAATATCTTGAGCCCTCACCTCTGGTGGCGAGGCTTTTCCCAGGGAAGTGTCCAGGATCGCTCCGATGAACTGGAGTCTCTGCGATGGTATCATTTGTGACTTCCTTAAATTGAGGGAGAAGCCCAGTTTGTGAAGGGAGTGGCAAACGTGATTTAGCTGGATCTGAGCTTGTTCCGAAGATACCGCCCTGATCAACCAATCGTCCAGGTAGGGGTAGACGTGAATCCCTTCCCTCCTTAGACTTGCCGCCACTACCGACATTAACTTGGTGAAGACCCTCGGGGCGGAGGTCAGCCCAAATGGCAGCACTCGAAATTGATAATGAGAGTTGCCAATTGCGAACCTCAGGTATTTCCTGTGTTTGAGATGGATAGGCACATGGAAATAAGCGTCCTGAAGGTCCAGAGATACCAACCAGTCCTGGAACTGAAGGGCCTGAAGGATCTGAGAAAGAGTTACCATCTTGAATTTGTCTTTCCTGTGGACTTTGTTCAATTCTCTCAAGTCCAAGATGGGTCTCAGTCCTCCGTCTTTCTTTGGAATGAGAAAGTAAGGGGAGTACCAGCCCTTGTTCCTCTCCGCTACAGGTACCGGTTCTATGGCACCTTTCTCTAGCAGGTCCAAAATTTAATGCAAGAGGAGCGGATCTGGAGCTTTCTGAGAGCTGATCTCGGTGGATAACTCTGAGGTATGCGTAGGAGAGGCAGGCAGTAACCTTGGGCAACTGTTTCCAATGCCCAAGCATCTGACGTGATAGCCTGCCATTCCGCCAGATGTTGAGTTAACCTGCCTCCTACAGGTGTCCTGTGAGGGAAGTCCTCAGAGTGGTTTTGGGGCGGCTGATGCAGATGCCGATGGTAAAGAGGCACCTGCTGTTGCTGCGGCTTTTGAATATCTACCCCGTCCACCTCGGGTAGTTCTTCTTTGTCCCCTTTGAGCCGGTCATCCTCTACCTCTTCCGAATGCGGAGTAGAAGCGAAAGGACTTGCCCCTCGCAGAGGTTCCTGTGGGACGAAAAGGTGTCTGACGGATTGCAGCGCCTAGAGATTTTGCTGCTGCTTTTGATGTTTGCAGTTTTTCTAAACTGTCATCCGCCTTTTTCCCAAACAAAGAAGAGCCATCGAATGGCATGTTCAAGAGCCTGGCTTGCACATCTGGGGCAAAACCAGACTTTCTCAACCAAGCGAATCTCCTGGTTGTTGTACTTGCCGCCATTGCTCTGCTGATACTGTCAGCCGAATCAATGCCCGTCTGGAGGGATTCGCACATAGCGTCTTTACCGTCCTGTATGATATTTAGGAACGCCTCCCTTTCTTCTCCCTCTGGGATGCAGTCAGCCGCTGTAGAAGCACACTCCCAAAGTGTATGGCTGAATCTAGCAAAGGTGCAAGTAGCATTAACAGATTTTAACGCCATGCTACATGCCGAAAAAACTTTCTTTGCCATAGCATCATATTTCTTATCGTCCCTGTCGTGTGGGACGGTAGGGTAAGCAGTCTTGACGTCAGTAGAAGATGCTGCCTGTACCACCAGACTTTCTGGGGATGGGTGTTTTGACAAAAACTCTGGGTCTGCAGAAGATACCCTGTATTTTGTAGACAGTTTTTTATTTACTGCCGGGACGACATCTGGGGTTTCCCAGTTCGTCATACTCTTCCTCTGAAGAGCTTTATGAAAGGGCACTACAGGATCCTCCTGTGGACCTTTGTCAAGAATATCCGTGAGGTCATCTTGTTGGAAAGCCTGTGAAGGTGTTGACCACCCCATAAATTCTGTGATCCTGGCCATTAAGGCTTTATAGGGGGTTTCAGCATGCTCCCCCGGGTCTGGCCTAGCAAACTCCACCTCAGGGGAAGTGTCTAACCCACTTGCTTCATGTAAGGAATCATGAAGATCCTTTAACCTGCGTTCTTCTGAGGATAACTCCTCTCTAACTGGGGTTGCAGGTCCCTGCAACTCAAATGTGTCTTCCTGTTCAGATAGTTCTCCCTCTTCCATAATTGAGGATATAGTTCTCAATTGTTCTGAACTCACAAAGTGTGTAAAACCCATCTCCAAGGCAGAGGGTGCCAAACTTGTCATAATCGGCCTCGAAAACGTCGATGACGCCGAAGGCTTCGGGCGTGGCGTCGAAAACAAAGGCGGAGGCTTCGAGGTCCTCGATAGAATTGGGATTCTGCTTGAGGAAGTCGACAATCTCGACGCCATCGTCATCGAGGACCTGGGGATAGCCACTGGGTGCGTCGTAACCGTGACTTTCCTTGGTGTCGACGCCGGTGTCGAAGATGGCGTCGAGTCGACAGACCCGTGTGTCGAAGGTCCCTTCGACAACGGCAGCGAAGACACCGACCTCGGCGTCGACGGAACCTTCGTCGATGGCGTCGACGGAACCTTCGAAGAAAGTTTCAAGGTCATATCTTTACCCGAGGGTTCGTGACGCGCTCGAGAAGCTTCCTTCGACTGCGACTCGCGGCGTTTTTGACCTTCGGGTCTTTCGACCAGAGCATCGCTCTCGCCAGTCTTCGAGGGGGTCGAGGCCGCTTTCTCGAAGACGCTCATCATATTTTTGCGGAATTCCTCCCATTCAGCCCGGGAACTATGTTTCGTGGGGCAAGGGATTCTCTTAGGAGAAACAGAGGAAGAGGAGGACGGAGAAGGGGATCTTCGACGTCTCCTCTTCGAGTGCTTCGATCTCGAGGAGTGATGGGACCCACTCCGAGACCTGGAGCGCGAATGGTGACGAGGAGACGAATGTCTCGACTTCGTCGAGGAAGAAGAAGCTTTTGAAGTCTTACCTTTCTCCAGCTTCCCCCTACGCTCGTTCAGGGCCTTAGCTGTCATGGACATACAGTCCTCGCACTCCGAACAATGGTGTTCAGCTCCCAAACACCACAGACAAACTCTGTGAGGGTCAGTCAGCGACATCTTTTCCCCACAATTTTTTGAAACCGGACCGAGGGGTCGTCGGTTCCGACGAGGAAGCCATCGAGTACGGATCGAATATCTCGAAGTAAATAGGATAAATTGTCTACGAAACTGAGCAACGGCATTCCGAGGCACTAAGTAAGCGCGGAAAAACGGAACTGAGCAACGGACGCTGCGCGCGGCCTTTATAGGCAGGATGACGTCGACATTACGGCTGTCGAGGGACATCGACTCGGCGGACGTCGACGCGCAGCGCCCTCTAGAGAAAACTTTTCTGAAGTCAGCAGAGCTGGAAGGAGATATCTAAGATAAGGAATACGTCGGAGGACACAATCCCTTCGAAGAGCATATTCAGTATGGTGTGGAGAATGTCAAAAGAGTTTTAGTCAGACAAGATGCAGAAATAAACATGCAACATAGATATGATGTTCCTAGACAAAACGTTGTACACAGTTCAAGAGAAAGGAGAGCACCATGTTGGTCCAGAGATTATGTCATGACAAGTTATCTTTAGGTATTATTTTAGGGCATGTTTCTGTTTCAGATTGTCGATTGCACATGTTTTGAAATTTAATATTCAGAGTATTCTATACGTTTGTATTTTACAATGTTGTTTAAAAATATTTGAAAGGGGGGGGTGATGTAGTATTCTTTGTTGGAACCTTGGCTCCCCGCCTGCATCCGCCTCAGAATGTTTGTGTTGGAAGTGCCGGGTGGTTCTGGACGGTTGAGGATGAGTGAGAGATGGATGGAGGCGGTTGCAGTGCGGGGCGCCGGCTGGCTGAATTATAAATCAAGCTTACTTTGATTCATCCGCCTTGCCTCCGTGGATACCTCACAAAACCAACCTTTGGTATAAGTCTGTACTACACATTTTTGTGGTAGCGTTGCTGAGCAGCCAGGCTCATCTCAAAAGGCAATGTGAGCTGTAAGGGTGTTACACAGAGGTCTATAATTACAAGTATTCAAAGAGACTCTTATACTCAAGGTTTCTTGATTAATTTATTTTCACAGTCAGTTATAAAACATTCACTAGAAGGAGGCAATTTATATCACACAAAAATATATTTCAGTACTTCACAATATCAGATTCTGAGGCATTTAAAATACTTTGAAGGAGGAGCAAAATGGCATTCAGAGCATTTGAAGTAGGAGCAAAAAGGCATAAATTAATAAAACGAATATTACAGTTACTCTAAAACAGTGCAAATAGTTTAAGTTCACCAGAGTAGTTGATTCAATGCAATAGGTTAGGCCAAAGTAAATGGGCTAAAGTCTTGTAGAGGATAAAGCAGTTCTGGAAGTTAACGAAAAAGTATTTGCCAAAGTTCTCAGAAGTAGTTTGTAAAAGAAAGAATCATATGTTGGGTCACATGCTGACTAGGCCTGCAAGTTGCCAAAGTTTCAAGCACTTTCGCAGTGAGAGGTAAGTTCTCTCGGTCGGGTTTTCACAGTACCTTACAATAAAGAAAAAGATGCAGCTGAAGACGTCTGTTCCTGGCAGTTCCTGCAGATCTCGCTGTTCCTGAGCCTCAGTCGTGGGGACAAGAGGGAGGACGTTGGGGGACTCCTGCACTGCACTGGGACTGGTCAAAAAGCTGGAAAAGCAAATATTCAATTCCGGTAGATGTAGTCAACCACACAAACTGGTGTCCTTCTACCTGGCTATTCGGTTTCCTGCAGCCGTCTGAGGAAAATACAACCAGCTCCGAGAAGAGTAACCATGTGGCTTACGAGTTGATTGGTCCCACCAACTCAAAGGAAGAAGTCGTTCTTGAAGGGCTTCCCTGTCGAGATGAACTTGGCGATTCGGACCTGCAGCAGGGTTTCACCGGGCAAACCAACGGTCCAGGAGTTGCAGCAGACATCCTCTTCCAGCTCGTCTTCGGTTCTTCCCCAGTAGTCGACTCTGCCTTCCAAGCCAAGAGACTCACTTTAAACAGTTTTTTCCCATTCATTCTAGCCTAGCTGTCAATCACCCAGCAGGGTGGCTGTCCTTGCTAGACATTCAGCCAGGCAATCACGCCAGAGCGCATTCGGGTCTCCTAGGAGACTAAGCACAGGGAGTTTCGAGCACCTCCCTCACTTCCTGCCCACCCAAGACACTCGGGCACCAGAGTCGCTCTTCACTCCTGAAGCCCGCCAAAGGCATAGGAACAAAGGGACCAAACTTGGTGTGGTGCACAGAGACAAACTCTAGAAGGACCTTTCCAACAAGAAATGGCGAAAAAAGAAGACCGGGACCCGTTTAAACAAATGAGGCTCAGACACCATCTTGAAAAACATGGCTCCCGCGATTTAACGCTACCAGTGTTCGCGGTCGGGAAAAATCATGGTAGTTGGTTGTAAAACCACCGCCACCAGCCATTTCGAGAGGAAAGAGTAGCAGTTAACTTCTACATGAGTTTCTAGACATACGGGATACTAAGTAACCGCTCCATCACTCTATTGTAAGATAGTGTGTGCTGGGTCTAGGAATTTGGAAAGACTAGTAAAGTCAATTTCACTTTACTTTCTCTGGGAAACAGTAGTTTATCCCAGATAAGGTATTTAAACCTTTGGGAAGTCTAAAAGGCTTGCCTGTTTCACTGCACTGGGGATGCAGTGTGACACAGATGAAAAGATGCTGCTTATGGAGTGGTCTAAAACTCCACAATCAAAGAACACAGGGGTACGAAGCCCTCTCCAAGTTGGACCGCTGCAGACTCTCTACCTCGATCATGACTCATTCTATCATGGACTATCCTCTCTGCATTACTTATCTTGCGTTGCATTACTGTCTACCTGCGTAGTAATTGCTCTGCAAGCTCCGCCATTCCCACCATCTATGTACAGTCAATTAAGTCCTGCCTACTTGCCGTGTTTGCTGCGTCTTTTCGCAGCCCGTGCGCTAAGTTACCGCTTCCTGTACTACCGTCTACGCCTGTCCACGACCCAACCTCTCACCTCAGCAGCGCCACTGACCTGATGGTAACCGCGCTTAGTTACTGGCCCTCGTATGCGTGCTTTATTCATATATGTTCTGTTAGGCCTTGCACACTCTATTGAATACCGTATATGCGTGCCTGCTGTATCGTGCCTCCGTTCAGCATATCTGCATTCTATCTACCCTTACAAGCATACTTTATACTTACTTTTACCTGCACTGCTTAGCCTACCTAGCGTTGGTCTCCGCGCCTGTGCCACCTCTATAGTTAGTGCTTTTTTTTTATTGTACTAGCATTGTTCTGCCTGACCTATCGAGTGTTAATCACTGCGCTTGTGCCACCCCTATGATTAGTGCGTTTCACTGTATGTGCATTGCTCTGCCTGATCTGCCGAGTGTTAATCACTGCCTGTGCCACCAATATGCTGAGTGTTTAATCAGTGTATTGCATTTCCCTCCTTATCCGTATGCTCTCCCCTCATGTCCGCGTTGCATTGCTCTGCCTGACAAACCAAGCGCGCCTTACTGCCTGAGCTACCTTCATGCCTAGCCTTTAGTCATCACAGTACTGCAACATACTCGTGCTTGCCCGCTCTGCAACCCTGCACAACCCCTGTTCTCACTCTGCGATTAGCCTGCACCAATTACTATTGCCCCCTGGGTGGCACCGTGCATTCCACCTTTCCCACTACCTTCCTATAACAGTCTATCCCGCCCTCACCTAATCACTCACGCAGTACCGCCTACCCTGCAATCACTATCCTCACTCTGGCACCACCACACAGGTTACTATGCTTGCCCAGAGCACCACCATCCACACACACTCTGCCCTACGCCTCACCATTAAATTAGCAGCATTGCTTGGACTACTACTACATAGGCTTTACACCCTACCTGTAGTCCCACCACTGACCTGCATACATCCCCACCCCTGCTCTCCTTGGGCCTTTCAACCTGCACCCAACTTGTCTCCCACCTCAAACATGTCTTGCCTTAGCAGCACCACGTGCAGCACACAACAGCAACACATTACGTCAACAACTACGGTTGACCATCCCACTAACATGTACCTCAATGACCCTTCCCTCTGGCTCGAACACTTTGCCATGACACCCACGCCTAACCAACCTTGCATTGGCCCTTTCAGGAACCTTAGACTTGGTTCCAGACTCTCCCACCGACCTACTATTACCAGCCGACCAACCAAACTATTGCGCTCTGAGATAACACCTACTGTCCTTCAACCTACACTTACACCCATCCAGGATATCACCCCGGATTCAAGTACCCAACATCTTAGCCCCTCTACTTGCCTCAAGGCTGCCCTGATCAACACTAGGTCACTCACGGCACACGCATTAGACATGGCTGACCTCATCATAACTCAAGATCTGGACCTCATAGCCGTCACTGAAACCTGGCTTCACGCTGCCTCAGGACCTCTTCTATCCCTAGCCATCCCTGATGGATACACCATTATTAGAAGTGACCGTAAAACCGATCAAGCCAAAGGAGGTGGTGTAGCTATTATACACAGAACCTCGCTCAATCTCCGCCTCCCCACACCTTGCCACATTACATCAGTTTAACTACTCACAGCCAAGCTAGCTATCACCCTCAACCAGACCATCACACTCCACATCATTTCCAGACCTCCCGGTCCCTTAACTACATTCGCTGATGACCTCTCCCACATCATTACCAACAACACTAAAACCAAGTATCAAATCATTATATTAGGGGACTTCAACCGGGGCTACTTAGACCCTAACGATGTCCCTGCCCATGATATCTACAACCTCCTACTTAACGCTGGTTTCTCAAAACAGGTCACCTCGCCTACGCATTCTAAAAGGTAGGATTCTCGACTTGATAGATAACCTAAACTGCAACATTATCATCAATTCCAATCAACCTTGCGCCTGGACAGACCACCACCTAATTACATTCAGCATCCCATCTAGACTCATCCACACTAATACAGATATTGCACCTGCCACCACTACAAGAAATAAGCGCAACATAACCTGTGCTAAACTACTTCCACTCATCCTCCCTGCTCCCAATGATCTCGCTTCCTCTTGCTCTGATGCTACAGTCTTGGTAGACACGTACAATCAGACAATGTTGAAAGCCCTCGATATCATTGCACCTCCCAAACTCAGAAAACCCAAACCCCGGGCTCACCTCAACTCGTGGTTCACACCACAGCTGAGAACTCTCCGCAAGGAAAAAAGGACCCTCGAGGCACGCTGGAAAAGCAATCAACAGAAGCTAACAACGCGTGTACTGCCTTAGCTACTCTAATCTACAAAGAAGCCATACTCCTGGTCAAAAAAGAGACGTACAACAAACGTATTGAAACAGCCCAATCTAATACTAAGGAGCTATTGAGAATTTTAAAGGAGCTGGAATCCCCTTCCACTCCCAAAGACAGCACCTGGTGTGCGAACATCCAAAAGGCCTTCCTTGGAAAAATTGTCACCCTATAAACCAAAATCAACGACAAAAGAATTAGCCTACAGGACAGACTCTACCACAAAACACCCCAGGTTATCACTAACGCCAAAACCGTACCTGTGATACCATTCAGCTTTGCTCCCCTATCCATTATCGAAGTTGAACATATTATCAATAGCCTCAAACCTTCCAATTGTCAGGGTGAATCATGCCCTGCCCCCATCATTAAAGAGGCCTGGCATAACCTAGCACCCTTTATCACCACACTTATAATAAACTCCTCATTCAGCTCAGGGATTGTCCCGGATAACCTCAAGGATGCCTGGGTTATTCCTCTCCTTAAAAAACCAACATTGGATGCTAATATACCCACCAATTACAGACCGATCACCACGGTCCCGTTCCTCTTAAAAATTCTGGATCGTGCTGCTTACCTACAGATTCAAGATTACTTGGAAACCAATAAACTTCTGGGACTGAGGCAATCTGGCTTCCGTCCTCGATACGGAACAGAAACCGCTCTACTAGATCTCAAAACCCAAACTGAAGACCTAAAAGACAAAGGTAAACTGGCTCTCCTACTCCTACTAGACCTTTCTGCGGCGTTTGATTAAGTAAACCACCAAATATTATGCCGCCACCTCAAAACTGCAACCCACTTTTCGGACAAAGCCGCAGCCTGGATTACTTTGTTCCTTGCTTACAGGTCCATGAGGGTTTTCTCCCCCACCGCTGATCCCTCACCAGTCACTTGTGGAGTCCCCCAAGGATCATGCGTGTCCCCGACACTCTACAATGTGTTTACAAAACCCCTTTTCAATATTTTGGATTATCTGGGTGTCACCTATACTAATTACGCCGATGACACCCAGATACTTATCCCTATCACAGGCGACCACAAAGCCGACTCGTTAGCCATCAACGCCATTTACCAAGTCATTCAGGCCTGGATGGCCCAATACGGACTGTGCTTGAATGATGAAAAGACTGAGCTTCTCATCCTTGGTTCCCACCAAAGAGTCAGCAAACTAGACTCATCGTTTAAATCTTTCACCATTGACGGTAACACCATTAAAGTGGCTAAAGATACTAAAACAATTAGAATCTACATTGACTCCACTCTCTCATTAGCTAGGCAAACTAATGCAGTTTCATCGGCTGCCTCATACACGTGCAAGCTTATCACAGCCTGCCGTCCTTTCATATCTCCAGCCAACTGCACTACACTAGCCAGGGCTTTGGTTCTTTCTAAAATTGATTATTGTAATGCCCTATACCTGGGCACTGTTATGGAGAATTCTCTGTTAAGGCTAATTTCCCAAACCTAGTGAGTCCCGCAGCTTTGCTGGATTTTTGGGGTTTATTGTTTTCTCCTGCTAAAAAAGTGAGACTCTTTTTCTCCCACTCTTAGACACGATTTGAGATATCCTTTGACTTTGTAGTGTGTTTTATGGGCTATGGGGTCTTTTACTCCATAGTGTTTCATGTGGTTTTTGGTAAGTGTGTTACACAGCACCCTCAGTGCAGTAACACAGGGGTGTCATAGTGACCCCCAAACAGACTCCATACCCTGGGACTGACTACTGTCTCCCAGGGCATGTAAAGTCACCATTGACTTTACTAGTCTTAAATTGGGAACAGAACCAGTACCAACCATCATATTGTGGAAGTACTGGTAGGGGTAATTAGATTGCCCCTGGGTATGTTTTTCGAGGGGGCACTGTGCAGTCCCCCCTCATCGAGTTTCTGGCTGGTGGCAGTGGTTACCACGCAAAATATTCCTTAAGAATATTTACTATGGGATTTTCCCATTCATTTTAAACAAACCACTTTTTGTTGCAATGTTAAAGATACCGCCGGGTTATTTATTTAATAATTATTCCCTGGTTGGGTCTTTTTGTCGGAACTCGGTTTTAAAATGGCGTTTGTGTTTGCCTCTGTAACTCCAACCCAAGTCGAGCCCTTTGTTCCACTTTTTGGCAGGCTTCTACACAGAAGCCTCCAAAAGTGGTGCCACTGTCTGGGTCTACAGGATGTGTGGGAGGGGGGTTTAGACACCCTGGACTGAGTTGCCTCGGCAACTCAAGTCGCACTCTTGTGTGATTGGCCCAGTGGTGAGCCGCCCGGCTCACCACTTAGCATGTTTGAGTGACAGCTAGGACTGATGAATGGGGGTTTTGTGCATAAAAGCAGGGCTTTGGGGACTGGAACTTGCGACGTCGCCACAGGACCTAAAGAATCCAAGGAGGGAGAAGCTGAGCCGACCTGCAACGACGACACCACCGGTGGAGCCCTGCTGAACTGTCTCACCACTTTTCCCGACGACAGAGAAGATCTTCATCCGAGGAGTCTTCTTCCTTTGACTGGTGGGGATAACCAGTTTGCCTGTCTTTTCGCCTTCCCGGATCATCTCGTGGCCGCCTTGCCTGTGCCAATCACCCCGGCAACCGGGATACCACGATTTACCACTACCGCGAATAAAAGGGTAGTACCTTTTAACCGGAGAACTCCACGGCTGGTTTCTTCCCTGGCAGTGCAACGACCTTCAGCTTTCCTCTACGTCGAGAACTTCTCTTCCTCTGGACGACGCCGCGACTTGCACCCGCTGCCAGGAACAACTGCCCCCGCTGGAGGATCCTCCCCATTTTAAAAGGTACTGTGTCCGTCTAGCCTCCCTTGCAACGGTCTGTATGGGGTGACTACTAAATCCTCGACTTACCACCTGGGCTGACCCTAGGCTGGCTAACCAAACTTTTCTGAGCTGAACTAATTCCTTTTTGAACTCTCTGCAAGACTTTTTCAAAGCCTCTTAAACTGTGTGATCTTGGGCGCATTGGTGTTCTGTTCTCTCCAAGAGGGAGCCTGGCCTCTGAACTTTTTGCTCACTAGTAGACTTTGACTTTCCTGCCTTGCTGGGTGCTTCTAAAGTATTGTGTTGTGTGCTTTTTTAATTTCTGCCTTTTCCCTCTCTTTTTTGATAACTTATTGGAGTGCCATCTTTAGTTAAGCGCTCACCTCTGTCTGAAAATAAGTGGTGTTAACTAAGACTTGTCTAATAAGGAATAAGGGATGTATATATATATTAATAGCGACTGTGGTTTGAACTTGCTTACAATAATAGTGCTGGAGTGTTTCTATAAGTGTGTCTTTAAATAAATAATGGTATACTTTGATACCAAAGCTCTGGTCAGTGTTTGCTTGTGCTACTGTATTTTGGTATCTATCTTGTATACTCTATATACTGTCTAACTCTTCTTGAGAGAAGTCTGGCTGCTCAGCCACAGCTACCAGGTAAATCTGGGTGGTACAGACTGCTACCAATTGGGTTTACTGCCAACACCTGTAGTCTTAATCCTTTTGCAGTGGTCCCTAAGGGAACCACACAGGTTTCTGCCTAACAGTCACTAAACAAAGCAACATCAAAAAAACTACAAATCATCCAAAACAATGCCATCAGAGCGGCTCTCAATTTACCCAGGAACCTCCATATTTCTGACACCAGACGGAGTCTTCGCTGGCTTTCAGTCTCCCAAAGAATCTCTCTCAAAGCACTTGTGCTCACACACAAAAGCCTCGCTAACTAAGCCCCTAGCTACCTATCCAGTAGATTTACACCACACACTTCCACGAGACCACTCAGAAGTGCTCAAACCAACTGCCTTGCTATCCAGCGCTTCAACCTCCAGAGATCTGGTGGTCATAGCTTCCCAGTCCTAGTCTCAAAACTATGGAACTCACTACCCAATCCGCTTAGAGCTGAACCTACCTTCCCGGCCTTCAAGCGTAAAGTCAAAACTTGATTGTCTACCCAAGACTTACCATGAGTGTGTTCCTGGCCTTGAATCAAAACGCTTGTTAGCAACCTTCTGCTGTTTCCCCTTCTGTAATTTGTACATATTCTGTATTTATCTTCTTACCTTGTTCAATCTTGTACAACTTGTATATTACCTCTTGATGCAATGTCTATATATACCATATGTATAATTTGTATTTTCTTGTATATTCTCCCCTTATCTAATCCCATGACTGTACACACTTCATTGCTTTGTTTTTATGCTTGTAACTAAGTGATGCGCCCGGATGCCATTTGGCCTGGTGCACTATCCAAATAAAATACATACAAATACAAGTAAAACACACATCAAAATACATGAGAGAATGGGGAAAGGGTGACACTCTCCAGGTTAAAAAAAAAATCAAGTCCTCAAAATCCAGCAAAGTTGCTGGGGGTCTCTAAGGTGAAGGGAATTAGCACCTGAATTCTCTCAAACATTCACCAGTAGATTCCCCTATAATATATCACTAAATAACTAACCCGATGAAACAGGTAAGTACTCAGATGTAGGTAAACTGATGAGATAAGTCTCGAGTGCAATTTCCTTACTTAAGAAGTCTAACTCATAGATGCATGGGGCCTAGTGCCAAAATTCCCAGATTCCAATGCAAGATTATTTTCAGGAATGTATTCCTCACAGAGAGTCAATGGGATTGTGGTGCTGTTTCAAACTATTTAAAAGTTCAGCAACAATTTGTTAGAAGACATGTAATTTCTCCTCTCTGTTCCAGACCCCAGGCTAACCCAGAGGCAGGATTCTTGATCCAGGTTCGACGACCAAAGGTAAGAGGAAGATGGGAGACAACGGGCTTTGCACCCAGTGTTAAACTATGGTTGACAAGGAGGTGTTTGGGGAGGTGGGAGGGGGAGACAGCCAAAGGTATGCTTACTTACCCCTCTTACTCAGATTTTCCCAGAGATCACTATGGGTCGCCTGGGGGTCATTGGGAGTGCAGTCTTTTGAGACCTTTGTTCGGGTGACAGATGCCCAGGGGTTGCAGGTTCGAGGCTTCTTCCAGTCGGGTGCAACTACAAGAAGCCCAGTCGATGAAGAAATGTCCATTCCAAAGATGTAGACCTCTTCAGGACACTTCATGGGATGGGGTGAGGTGGGGGCGGGGGTGTTAAGATTGCCGGTTTACAGATTTCAGGAGGCCACCCTGGTTATAGGGAACAGGGGAACTCTGCAAGGTTAGCTCAATCTAGGTCCTCTGCCAGTGTCAGTAAATCCTCACCTTCCCAGTAACATTATTTTGGGAAATCCCTCACTTCCCTAGAGAACAGAGACTCCAGCCCAAAAAGGACCTGGTCATCCTCATTGTCACAGATGTTGTACATCTTTGACATAAAAGCATCCAAAAGGGAGCTGTCATGGCCCCAGGACACAAAAACCACACCATCTAGTGATGGGGGCAATGGGTCACTTGACTCACTTGTGTCCCTTTGGGACTCAAACAGGGGCTCTGGCTGGACGCAGTCCTGGCGCCTTTGGCGCCAGGCTCATACAGAGATGTGAACAGGAACACTTTATTTCAGTGCAGGAGTGCTTTTATTTTACAAGAACTTTCCAGGTGCTGAAAGCCTTTATTCCAGAGAACATCCCCATGTGCTGACTCATCAGGCATGGCTCACTAGGCCTGGTCTTCAGGTGCTGACTCATCAAGTGTGGCAGGGCGTGGCCGCAGGCAGGCCAGTGCTACTGGGCGTGGCCAGGAACAAGACTATATAAACCCACTAATCCCTTAGGCAAACGCTTCGCGTTACTTTGCACCTCTGTGCAATGTGACGCTCACCGCCGCCTGGACCAGCTACTTACCTTGTGATCCTGCAACAGCATCTTTACCTGGACCCTGGCTAGCATCTCACTGCAACGCTCCATCTTCTTGGCAGATCCCGAATCGACGCCGCAGCATCCGCGCTCTCTGTCCCACGAAGCACAAATCCTGAAACGGGAAAAGAAGACAAGAAAAGGTTAGGACTCCTGAAAACACCCAACCTAGGGTCGCGCCGCATTTAAAACCCAACACGCACCCTTAAACACCATTAAAGGTTACTTACCAGCTGTTGGACCATCTCAGCCCCGCTCCTCCGTACTGCCGGCTCCGCTTCTTCTACCGCAGCTACCGCCGGCACCGCTACACCACCTGCAAGGGAAGAAAGCACAGAAAAGAGACATTACATACAAAGGACAGAGAACTAACTTTACTAATACAATCACAACAGTCGGAAGACAAGCAGGCAAGTGGAAACAAGGGAAACACTTACCTATAAGAGAAGTGTACTAGTCGCAGCTAGCCTGGACTTCAACGACAAGGGACCAGTGAAGGAACTCTGTTCCCTTCGACAAGCGCCCCTGCAAGAAGAGGCAGGACAGAGAGCTAATCATCATCATTCAGCAGGTGAGCCTAAGGGTAGTGCCACCCCAGGAAAGCCACATCCAGGGAGAAGAGGTCTGGAGAAGGGGTTAGGGACCACAGGCTGCATACTCATACAACCCCCCCTTATATTCACGCAGAAGCCGCACTGCTCATCACCGCAGTTCCCCACACAGACGCAGAGGGAAGAGAAGACAATAGGAGTTTCATCCCTGGGAGGGCTGAGACCGTCCCCCAACCCCTCCGCAGAGACCAGGTGAGCGTAACAGGAACGGGCATATTACTGCTGACCCGCAGTGTACACAGCGCCCACGACATCCAAGACAACGTCAGTGCCAGCGGCGAAGCTGTGGCAACTGAAAGCGGGGTCTGTCGTGCTGAGTTACCTGGGCTTCTTTTGGGTCCAAGCATCAGCTCTTTGGCGCGCGGAGTGGCGACCTGAGGGTATGCTGCCAGACGCAACAGACGCGGTCGGACCCTGCGGCGCTGAAGCGGACAGCACTATCACCTGCAAGCCTTCAAAACCTTGGTGAAGATGTCAAATATATTTAGGTGTAAACGCTCATTGACCCAGCGTGGAGGATTGGGTCGGAGAAGGTGCATCCTTTGGCAGCACAAGTGAATCCCTGGACCGATGGCTCTTCATATTTGAAAGAGAAAATAAATGTCAGTGCGAGTACTCACTTGGAAAGTGGTACCTCTTCCGATCCTTCTTCCTTTCCTTCGCCTTTGCGCAGAGGCTGTTCCTTGGCAGGACAATCCGCATTGTGTGACCTCGAACGAGATGAGAGATCCTCACCCTTCGCCTTGTGGATGAAGAATAACTTTGCTGCCCTTTCCCAGAGGGCTTTCGGGTGCATGACTGGAACGACCCGCAGTCCTGGGTATTGTCTTCCTCACTCGAGCAGTATACACAGATCCGGTGCAGAGCCGAGACTGACACATGTCAGCCGAAATCTGCACTCTGCTTGAATGGCGTCGGGGAAGAAAGTTCAGCTCAACAAGCGCGTTCCTGATTAGCATACATAGTGGATGGAAAAAAGGAAATGAAGTCACAGGGCCGCAATATATACTGGCCTCAATGTCATATCCGGGCCGTGGCGTGCAGAGGTGTCGGACGGAAGCTATGCAGAGCTGAACTGCGCCCCCTGGTGGTTGAAAGGTTTCTGGAGAACAGCTGTGCTGGGACAGGAATAGATCATAGATGAGGAAACCGTGGGAGGAAAGGATCCATTAGAAATGCAAAAACCGTACTTAAGAAAAACGAAAAATTTGATAGAACAAAATCTGCAGTCAGCATCAGTTTTAGACAAAAGTAGTGAAGGCGATGTGTGCTGCATAAAAACAGGTAGGAATCTTATAAACAGAGACAGAGTCCCCCTTGCACTGGTAGCCTTAGGGACTGATCAGTGCCTCAAAACCTGTACAGCTAAGCAAGAGAAGAGTGTTAGGTACGTTTTTCCAAAGTCCAACTGGTGTGGGACTTAATAATACTTCTCTTTGTATTATGGACCCAACTTTTAATATAGGCCTGTACTACACAAGTCAGTAGAGTGGCTGAGCAGCCAGGTTTATTTTAGGAGGAAGTTATGTGAGCTGTAGAGCAGTACAAAGGAATCAGTACATACATAGACCCAAGAAAATACTCACACACAAGGCACAATCAATTGTAAAATGCAGCAACTAACAATAACATTGAATTTGGAAATGAAATTAAGTTATACATTGAACAATAATGCAGCTGAGTAACTTTTGATTATACTTTTCATATCCAGCACACAGATATACGTCAGTTAAGGTCAGTAAATCATTTATAAGTGTAAGGCAAAATTGTATTTAGTACCCTGTGGGAGACTGCACCAGCCTTGTTCTACTGGCAATAGGGAACCCAACCTTTGGTATAAGTCTGTACTACACAGGTTAGTAGTGTGGCCGAGCAGCCAGGCTTATCTCAAGATGTGTCAACGTGAGATGTAAGGTTGCAACACAGAGTTTCACAATGACAATTATTCAAATAAACACTTAGACTCAAGGTTTCTTGATAAAACAATTTATTTCACAGTCAGTTATATAAACCTTCTTCAGAAGGGAGCAACACCTGTAACACTTAAAATATTCTTCAAACACACTGTTTCTATAAATCAGATGATACCCATTGGGGATGACACACAGACACTTCCTACACCCTCAGGTGACTTGAATAGCTAGGACACTGTGGACATTGAATTGTCACTTACAATTAGAGCAATACTAAGTTAGGTGCAAAGGCTTGGATATCGATTTAATCAATTTCGAACAAGAGAAACGTTGTCGATAAGAGAAAAAGAAGGACATTTGTCATTAATGTGTCGTTTGTGTGGAGAAAAAACTAAACATTAAAACACTTGACATTGCTCTGTTCGAACATGAAGCAGGAACGTACTATTCACTTGGGAAGGTTTTTTGTGGCAAAATCAACAATGTCGGTTGATGATTGGTGGTCAGAGACGCATCAAGATGCGGATCGTAGACTAACAATTGAGCTTACTTTTTTCTTGGAAAAAATGACTGAAAAGAAAATTACTTACATCAGCCACGAATCCTGTATGAGATCGAACTGTCATTATGTGAATTTAGTTGTTTTACATTTTTCATATTTAAATTTTTGACCTTCCCATAGTAGTATTAGTTCTATATTCTCCTTGATTGACGTTACATTCTCCTTGTTTGCTTGTTGTTTGTGTTAACTTTCCATTTTTTAAAGTTTTGTAACAAACCAATAAAAAAATATTTAAAAAAAAAACTGGTAAGTACTCTTTAACCCTCCAATGCAAAGTAAATCAACCCTATCCTGGAGGAAAGGCAAAAGCACAGAGGTAAGAAGAGTCTCTCATGGAGCAAGGACAGCCAATGTTAGTTGAGCAAAGTATAGGGCAGCTGACTATCTTCTTGCAAGTAGGAAAAAAGGCTTGCCCAATGTTTTTAGAAAGGTTTGTAGGAATAGATTCACTTGAAGGGCCACAAGCTGGGAGGCTTGCGAGGGGCAAAGCTGCAAGCAACTCTGCAACGGCAAACAAGACAAGTCTCAAATGAGAACTAGTAAGGCTACACAACAATTCCTCTTAACTCTACAGTACCTTTGGTTAGAAGAAATGGTTCTAGCTGGCTTCTGTTTCATGTGTAGCTTTGCAGATCCTGTTGTTCCCGGGCCTCAGTCATGGGGACAAGAGGGAGGATGTCTGGGTACTCCTGCACTACAATTTGAAGGTCAGCGGCAGCAATGTACAAGCTTCAATTCAGTGGCCCTTTGCGGTTTCAGCTCCTTGCGTCTATAGCAAATATCATCACTGTGGTCTCTCAGATCCCACTCTGGACTTTCCTTTCATCTGGGGTCCAGAACTCTGTTCAGGTGGCTAAGGCTCGGTCAGTCCTACTTCAACAGAGTTTGGGGGATCTTCCTGAAGCTCGTGTCCGACTTAAAAGCGATGCACTCAGTCTGGTGTTCCTCTCCCTGGCACTTCGGTTCCTGCAGCAGCAATGGAAGAACAGCCAGCTCTGAGAGGATGTCCAGACGAGTTCACTTTGGGGTTGATTGGTCCCACCAAGCCAAGGGGAGAAGTCGTCCTTGCAGGGCTTCTCTAGTCGAGACAAATTCGGAGCTTCAGCACAGAAGCAGGGCTCCACGGGGCAAACCAACGGTCCAGGAGTTGCAGCAGGCGTCTCTTCCTAGTTCTTCGGATTCCTTCGTCCAGAGGATGACTCTTCCTGCCAAGCAAAATGCCTCGCCTTTTATGCAGGTTTCTCCCATTCATTTGCAGCCTAGCTGTCACTCACACAGCAGGGTAGCTGTCTTCCAAGGACAGCCGGACAGCAAGCCGGCCATCAACTTTGGGTGCATTCCTGTAACCAAGGGGATTAAGCACAGGGAGTTTCGGGCACCTCCCTCACTTCCTGCCCCTGCCAGACACGCTGGAGCTAGAGGCGTGTTTCACCAGTATATCCCGCCAAAGACAAAACTAACAAAGGGACCATCGGTCTTCATACATATACTGCGGCACTAGGCCCCTGTACCTCAGTTCTCCACCTTCCCCTGCCCCGCGCCCCCAAGCTCAGCCGCTGCAGAGGAAAACTAGCAATACCTCTAACTAGCCAAAAGTCAAAAGAAAATGAAAACCCAATTTTCGACATTCCATTTTTTGCAAGGAAAATAGAGACTGTAGAAGGAAGCGGTTTTGGGGAGAATTCTCATTTCTGTGCCAATTCCCTTCAACCTTAGAGACCCCCAGCTCTTTTGCTGGACTTTTTGATTTTCTATCCTGGAGTGGGTGAGATCTTTTTCTCATTCTCTCCCCTCTTTATCAACTCAATACTGCAAAGGAGAAATTACTTACCATAATGTTCTTTCTATGGACTCTTCTTCAGCAGATTCCTCATCTGATCGATATCCCTCCAGCTTTGCTGCTACAAAACATTTTCGAAAGGGGGCATAGTGGACCTTGACCCCAGCCGTCTACCATCAATCAGTCTTGCTCAGCGTCTGGTCGTATGCTCCCGACCTGACATCCAGGGTCGTATAAATATCACATCACTACGCCCCAACCTCAGTTCCCCCTTCCCTCACAGGCAACAAACGCTGCATAGGAAAACAGAGAGAACAAACGGCTAATGAGCCCTTAAAAAAGAAGTAACTATAGAGCCGTGAAAGAGGAACAATTGAATAAACACTACAAGTAGCGTTAGACAAAATCTTCGTTTTTAAAACTGTGGCAGGAAGATCGAAAACTGACACAGGGACCATCACCAATTCAACGTGAAAGAGAATGATGCGTGCCAACCACCGACTTTCTGAGCAGGGATGGATGAGAGGGGAGATGAGGAATCTGTAGGAGAAGAATCCATAGAAAGAACATTACGGTAATTAATTTCTCCTTCAATGGATTGCCTTTCTGCCGCAGATTCCTGATCTGATAAACTCCCAAAGCAGTAAATGAAGGAGGTGGGCAGAAAGTTATACCAAGAAATTTTGCAGCACTGACAAGCCAAAACGTGCATCAGTAGTACGAGCCATATCCAGACTGTAGTGCTTTGCAAAGGTATGCAGGGATGACCATGTCGCAGCGCGACAAATCTCTCGGACAGGGACTACCCCTCTGCAGAGCTGTTGATGCCGAGACCCCCTCCTTGTAGAATGAGTCCTTATGTCTGCTGGTAATTCCTTCCTAGAGGACTGGTAGCATTCATCTATGCAGAAAAGTATCCATCGGGATAAACTCTGCTTGGTTATGGGCAGGTCTTTACGGGCAAAGGAAAAGTCCTATGAAGAGATGGTCAGCTCTCCTGAAAACAGCTGTCCTGGCAGTATAATAACACAACCTCGTCTTCGGGCCCACTGCTGGGGTACCCCAGAGAGCAAAGACCTCCTCTAGAACTTCCTGTTACTCTTCCCACTCGTGTGAGACCATGCTCTGCCTGCTCAGAGCATCTGCCAAGTTGTTCTCTGTGCCCGCCAGATGTCCTGCCATGACAGAGATCCTGTTCTACAGCAACCAGAACCAAAGCCTCATCGCCTCTGTGCAGCGATGCAAATGCCGCAAATAGAGCACAATCCGCAAATCCCTCCCTTACGAGCTCTTCGCTCCTCTACCTCTAACTCCCTCAGGGTCAGTCGTTTTAAAAAAAAAACAAGCTGGGGGTAGATCTCCGTCTTTGCCTGGGGCCTCCCTCTGGAATAGCCTCCCTGCCACTCTAAAACTTGAAGAGAACCATTTCCGGTTACGGAAGCACCTCAAGACCTTCCTCTTTGCTTCTGCCTTCACTCCCCATCTCCCCTGCTGATCTGTTCTCTCTTGGCACCGTGCACCTGGCCCCCCTCTGTCCTCCGAGCCAAAGTACCTGCACACCCTGCCACCCTCCCGCATTGCCTCCGGGGTCCCCCCTTGCACTGGGGTCTGTATCTGTACCCATACAGTCCCCCCCCTTTTTCTTCCTGCACTTATCAGACCTACCCTGTCTGCTGCCCTAAACCCAGCACTTGCCAATTGCTGGCTGTACTACCACGGTTTGCTGCCTTTGTTATCTGACAATGCATTACTTACCGTAAAAGCATTTCTGATGGTTGTATCTGCTTAGATTCACATGCTGTGCATAGTCCGACATCTAGTGGTCACTGCGGAGTATTGCATTTTGTTTTTCGTACACCTTTGCTCTGCACTTTTCACTTCTCCCCCTTACATGCACTTTTCCCCTCCCCCTCTCCCATGCACTTGTGCGTTCTCAATGTCACTGGGCCTAGTAAGATCGTTATTTTTGTTCTCCCCTGTTCCCCTCCCTTGCCTTGTCACGCTCTGAAACACTTGTGTATGAGCGCGATAGAAATGAATGATCAATATCATTATCAGGGGAGGCAGGAGTGAACACCACCTTGCTTGTTGAGGTAGTGCATTGCCACTGTGTTGCCTGTCAGAATGAGGACATGTTTCCCCTGTAGAGACGGGGCGAATGCTTTCAGGACTAGCCCGATAGCTCGCAACTCCAGTCGGTTCATGTGGCTTTGAGCCAGTTGCAAAAGCGGATTCCGGTCGTCGAAATAATCAACCCCTCCTGAAGCCAAGGAAATCGGGTCGACATCCCCTGGTCATCGCCGTCATGACCACCGAAGGTATCTACCACAGTATCGAAAAATTCGGACCAGGGTTGTGGGGTGAATGTTTTCTCAACAACCGTCGACGTCGAGGGTTTGTCTCTCGGCGACGATATGGTGTATGTCGTGTCAGTCAGTATCGAGATACTGCAGCATCGACATCCTTGGATGCACGGGGTTGATCTGGCTTCCATTGGATCTCTTTCTGTGTTGAGAGATATTGGTGCCAACATTGTCGGTACCGGAACACTAGACTGGTTTGGTATACCGAGTGCCGCTCTTGGCTCCAAAGCCTGCTTTGTGTGGGGGGTCAGGGAGGAGTTATCCGCACCAAATGCAGCATGCTTATTAGGCAGAATTGCAAGCAGTACCCTCTGGGACCACCACCACATACAATTAGGACTCCAGGTGCAAGCAGAACCAACCTTTGGTATAAGTCTGTACTACACAGTTTGTGGCAGCGAGCTGAGCAGCCAGACTGATCTCAAGAGGGAATGTGAGCAGTACAAGGATGTTACACAGAGGTCTTACAATCACAATGTTTCAAGTAGACACTTACACTCAAGGTTTCTTGGTCAAACACTTATTAATTTATTACACAGTAATTTAGAAAACATTCACTAGAAGGAGGCAACTTAATATTATACACAAATATACTTCAATACCAAACCAATAAGTTTGAGTAAATTAGGCTGCCCTGAAATAGAAACAAAGGGACCAAACCTAGTTTGGCGCGCAGAGATAAACTCTAGAAGGACCTTTCCAAAAGGAAATGTCGATAAAACAGGACCGGTTTAAACGAAGGGGCTTAAGGCGCCATCTTGAAAAACATAGCTCCCACGATTTTTTGCGGTGTTCGCGGTCGGGAAAATTCATGGTAGTTCGTTGCAAAACCACTGCCACCAGTCATTTCCATCGAAAAGGGTAGCATTTGACTACTGTTACGTGAGTTTCTAGACATAGAGGATAGTATGCAACCCCTCCAGCACTCTATAGGAAGATAGTGTGTGCTGGGTCTAGGAGTTTAAAAAGACTAATAAAGTCAATTTAACCTTACATTCTCTGGGAAACAGTAGTTTATCCCACAGAAGGTATTCAATCCTTGGGACAGCCTAAAGGCTCCCCTGTGACACTGCACTGAGGGTGCTGTGTGACACAAATAAAAAAAAAGATGTTGCCTATGGAGTTGTTTAAAACTCCATAACCAAAGAAAATAAAAACAGAAAACTAACAGAATTAAAAAGTACAGAGTCCCAAAGTTCAGCAAAAGAGTTGGGGGTCTCTAAGGTAGAGAGGAATTAGAACATTTTGACAATTCTCCGTAACACTGCTTTCTGAAAATGTCTAGCATCGAGGATTTGAAATCCTCCCACTCTTGGCGGGTGGTAGGCCCAGCCGACGGCTTATCTTTATCAGTCGACGACTCGGAATCCCAACAGTGGCTGTGACGACTTCTTTCGTGACGAGGAAGAGTGGATCCTCGAGTGGGACCGTTTCTTCTTCCACCAATGTTCTTTCTCTGGGGTGTGCCCCTCAGTTTCGGCCTCCGAAGACCGGACCGTCGAACACGACAGTGATTTTGAAGGTGGTCGACCCAGAGCGAGTTTAGCAGCTCGATCCCGTAGGGATTTGGGTGTCATTTTGGTGCACAACGGACACCCGTCAGACCCGTGCCAAGGCACCAGAGACACAACTCATGTGGGTCATTGATGGACATCTTGGTGCCACAATCGGAACACCGTTTGAAACCAAATACCCTAGAGACTGGCATCTCGTGTCGAGGAATTTGGAAAAAATACATTTTCTCACGAAAACATCGAGTGAGTCGAAGCAATGTGTTCCCAAGCAGCAGAAAAAAAAGTGAAGTTGGGGCGTAGTGACGTGATATTTATACGACGCCTGGCGTCACGTCCAGAGATGACAACCAGATGCTGAGCAAGACGGATCGATGGTCGACGGCCAGGTCGAGGTCCACTATGCCCCTTGTCGAAATTGTTCTGATGCAGCGAAGCTGGAAGGATAACTATCGGATGAGGAATCTGCAGGATAAAGGCAATCCATCTAAGTGTTATACTGACCCAACTGACTTCACCTCTGGATGATGGAACATGTGTAACATATGAATGTATTACTCACCTGCTTTATTGTTCACTTTTTAAATTAAATCCTAATTTGGGATTAATGTTACAGCCAATTACTGCTTTTTAAAGAACGCTTTGAATAGCTTTGAGGATAAATAAATAATTGATCATATAACTAAGTGTGTAAGTGTTAATTTGGATACCTGGATTTATTGATTTCAATGTACAGCTCTACAGCTCACATTACAACTCATAAGATAAGCCTGACTGCTCAGTCAGACTACCACCCTGTGTAGTACAGGCCTATATTAAAAGGTGGGTTACCTTATACCAGGAGAACTCTTGTGTAGTCCCACACTAGTTGGACTGCACTAACTCTTACCTACTAGGGAACACATGGACGCCGGATCTCCTGAGGTGAGTCGTGACTACCGTCATAAGCTTGGTAAAGACCCTCAGAGCCAAGGTCAGCCCGAAGGGGAGCATCTTGAATTGGTAGTGCTAGTCCCCTACGAGGAGTCTCAGGAAATTCTTGTGCTTCTGGCCGCTGGACACATAGAAATATGCGTCCTGGAGATCTATCAACACCAGCTAGTCCTGAAACTTGAGAGTGTGGAACATTTCTCTCACTGTCAGCATCTTGAACTTGTCCTTCCTCAGGACCTTTTTCAAGGCCCCGAGGTCCAAGATGGTACGGAGTCCTCCCCCTCTCTAGGGTACCAGAAAATATCGGGAATACCAGCCCGATCCTCTCTGCTCGGCAGGTACCTCTTCCACGGCACCCTTCAAAGGCAGGGCTTGCATTTCTTCCTAGAGCTCCTGTTACAGTTGTCTAGGAAGTGGAGATGGTCTGTCCGGCGGCCTTTTTAAGAATGGCATGGAGTAGGCCCACTACACAAGCTGTAGAGCAGAGGCATCTGAGATGATCTCCCGCCATTTGGCCCAGTGCTCTGTGTTAGGGAGAATTCTCCGAAATGTGCTAATTCCCTCCACCTTAGAGACCCCCAGCAACTTTGCTGGATTTTGAGGACTTGAATTATTTAACCTGGAGAGAGTGTGACCCTTTTCCCCACTCTCTCATGTATTCTAATGTGATTTTGTACACTGTTTCTTTTGGTTATGGAGTCTGACAAACTCCAAAGGCATCATCTTTTACATTGTGTCACACAGCACCTTCAGTGCAGTGACACAGGGAAGTCTTTCAGATTTTCCAAATGTTTAAATACCTTCTCTTGGTTAAACTACTGTTTCCAAGAGCAGAAAAAGTGATGTTGAATGTACTTACATTTATAACTTCCTAGACCCAGCACACACTAACTTACAATAGGGTGCAGGAGGGGTTACCTAGTATCCCCTTTGTCTAGCTACTTGTTAGGGAGAATTCTCAGCAATGTGCTAATTCCCTCCACCTTAGAGAACCCAAGCAACTTTGCTGGATTTTGAGGACTTCATTTTTTTAACCTGGAGAGTGTGTGACCCTTTTCCCCTAAATTTAACTTTACTGATCTGGGAAACAGTAGTTTATCCCAGAGAAGGTATCTAAACCTTGTGAAATCTAAAAAGACTTCCCTGTGCCACTGCGCTGAAGGTGCTGTGTGACTCAATTGTAAAAGATTATGTCTACGGAGTTTGTCTGACTCCATAACCAAAAGAAACACAGAGGTAAAATTCACACAAAAATACATGAGTGGGAAAAGGGGTCTCACTCTCACCAGGTACAAAAAATCAAGTCCTCAAAATCCAGCAAAGTTGCTGGGGATCTCTAAGGTGGAGGGAATTAGCACATTTTGAGAATTCTCCCCAACCATCAAGGGCAACAGCGATTGTGTGGTCGGAGGCCACCTCCTCTTCCTGCAACAGAGCCAGGACCTCAGCTTTCTTATCATCTGGGAGAAAGTCGAGGATGGGCCCCAACTTATACCACAACTCACTGTCATACCTCAGAGAATGGTGAGGGCATTGCTGGCTTTGATTGCCGATGCTGCTGTCGTGATGATGTGCTTCCCTGCTACATCCAGGTTTTTACCCTCTTGGTCCAGAGGAACTATAGAAGAGGAAGACAGGTTGGAGGACCTCTTCCTAGCAGCGGGCTAGTCCAGTGAGCCTGGCAAAGGCTGGGATCTGTGTCCCTTAGGAGCAGAGCCCAGAACCTGATACATCTTTTCTAAACGGTCCATTTATTTGCAGGAGTGCCATTAGGGGCCTTAAAAACTAACAGGTCATCCCTCCCAAATGTCATCCAACAGGGGAACTGAAACGATAGTCTTCCTGGAGGACTCCTATCGTTCGAAAAGGAAACCTTCCTTTTTCTTTTACTCTAGCACTAGGTTGAACAGTTTTGCAGCCCTAGGGATCATGGAATGGAAGTACCGGATCTTATCTGGCAGAGAAGCCCTGCAGGGCGCATCGACGTCTGGAGGTTCCCCATCTGCAGGAACGTAATCATCGTAGTCATCCATGCCTTGCATATCTGTTTTGTCAGCATCAGTGTCAGCCTGAGCAACTTCCTCCACCACAGGTTTAAGTGCAGCCGGCAACATCCAAGGGGTAGCAGGGGCCAGATGAGTCAGTATCGACTGAGCCCGAGAAGGCCTCTGAGAACTCCTCCATGTGCCCGGAATGGGAGCAGCCACCAGTGTGTCCAAGGTTGTCAAAATGTCCAAAGACATGTCCCTTGGTGCAGGTCCAGGAGCTGGTCCTAGAAGGGAAGGGCTAAAAGCACGACAAGGCTGATGAAATAGCGCCCCTTGTCGAGGCATTGGCAAAATGGGGACAGGCTCCCCTCAACAAACCTCCTGGTCAAAGTGTAATCCTTCCGATAGGTCCTCCTCTGAACTGGTGTAGTGTGCTGGCGACCTCCTTGGGAATTCCAGAGGGGACAAGGTGAAAAGTATTGTAGCCTGGGTGGGCCTAGGCAGAGTACCCTTAGCTGGAGGCATGTCCCTCAAAAAATCTGAACCTTTAGGGAAATAGGCAATGACTGGAGCCTGCAGAGCAGGAACCGGTGCCATTGTTGATGGGACTGCAGTCGGAACCGCCTGGATGAGGCAGTACTACACCTTGAGGCCATCCCTTCCTCAATCCACGCCACTAACCTCAGATGGCAGTCCTTTGGAGAAGGCCGTACCCATCGTGGTTGGGATGTAGGCAGTAGAGGCACCTGATGTGCCGATCGTTTATGTTCTTCAGGCCGCAGTTCTCACAGGCCCTGAAGAGACTTTTCTTCATGGTGTTGAAGCAAGAGACAATGCCTGGGCCTGCTTGGACATCAGACGATGGACTAGGGATCTCCTCCGGCAACGGGTCCCCACCGCCGGTAGTCACAACGTGACTGAAGAATCGAGACCGATTCTTGCAAAAATAGGCAAAAAACAGCAAAAAGTAGTCGGATTTCAAGGAGCGCAATGCGAGGACTGCCAACACGAGAAATATGCAGTAAAAATCTGAAGATGGCCACCAGGGGTGGAGCTTGGGAGGACTGTCATTGGCTGGGGCAGTATGAACCAAAGTGACCACAAAAGGCTATAAAAGCAACAAGCTGTTTTTTTTTTTTAAACTTACAGCTAAGACTGCTTTAATTTTACAGATATTTCCCAGCCTGACGACAGGGAATATTCATGAGCATGTGAATCCATGCAAGACCCCATGCTGGAGAATCAAAATAACAACCAAGGCCACCAGGGGCGAGTGCTAATGCATTTAGCCTGAGCTCAATCCTCTTCCAGCCATGGACCGTTAAGTGGCTTGAGCCCCCATTTTGCGCTCCCTCCCACCAGTAATTGGTGATGGTGAAAGACTAGTGCACTCAAGGGTGAAACCGCAGACAAAATCGCCCCGGAATAACATGAACGAATCAAACAAACTTGAAGCGAAAACGAAAGTGCGGATGTAACGCTCACCTGATATCCACGGGGACGCCACTCAGCCGGTCCGGACTTCCGACCACTTCGAACCCTTCCCTGGACTTGCTCAACCAAGCACTGGGCCTGAAACAAAGTATTATCACAAGTCAATTCCCTATTGGTCTTGCTTGTCTGGTCCACCTTTTCTTCCCTGGGTCCCAACCTTCCCCCGGACCTCTCCTCACCTTGTTTTTTGATGTGGGGCGCGATCCGTCCTGCCTTCGATGCAGGGGTGCGTAGGGTGATGCGGGCTTGAGGGTGCCTAGTTGCTTCACTGGCACGGGCCCGGCAGATGGGGCTTGCTGCAGCTTCAGCCCGACCGGTAATTGGAATGAGTCTTACAAAAGTTCTGATGGCTCTAGTCCCTTTAATACTGTGTCTTTCTTTCCTTAGGTGATGAAGGTCTCGAGGATGGGGATGCGCTGCTGAAGTAAGTAGGAATGCGGAGCGTGATGCTTATTGGCTTCCTTAGCACTAACCAATGTTCGTCTTTTCCGTGTCCTTTTAGGTGCCGCAGTAACTCAGCATGGAAGCGAGCCGAGGAGATGAGCTGCGGTGAGAAAGCGTGATGTGCGGCGCCTCTTAAATGTTTTGCGCTAACCTGTTGTGTCTTTAACCCTTTATTCAGATCGGCGGGATGCTCCGGAGCAGAAGTTGCCTGATTGACGGGAGTTCAGGTAAGGATTAAACTCTATTTGCAAATTCGAGAGAGCTAAGTATTGCAGACGTCTTTTCTTCTATTCTTCTCCCCTTTGGTAGGGCGCGGCGTGCCGAGATGGAGATGACTCTGCCGTAGGAATCCGCAAGACTGGGAAGAGCTGGACAGAAGTTGGATGCTCTTCGAGGTGAGTATTGGCAATGAAGTTCTTATTCTTGCAGGTGCGCTGGCGCTGAAGAAAGAAGTGGGCCTCTTCAGCAGATCCGAGCACGGTGAGTGTAAACTGCAGGTGCAGAGAAACGCAAAGCATGTTTCTCAGGCCGGGTGTGGTTTAAATAGTCTGTAGGTATCCCAGGTATCCCAGGTATCCCTGGGCTGAGCCACACCCGAAAGACAAGACCGCTCATCCAGTTCAAGGAACTGAATTACATGGGGGCATCCATTGCCCCATAATACACTGCAAGTCCAATACTAAGTGGATCTCAGGACTGTGTGTGAGCTTGGTGCCAAAGGTGCCAAGTCTGAGTCCAAGTAGGTGTCTGGGGAGATGGAGAGGCCCTTAGGGGCCGACTAGGTGGCCGTGTTTGGGTGGTTTAGGTGGAACCTCCTAAGCAGATGAGGTGCGTGGATGTATTCACAGGTTTCCCATGTTCTGTCCTGGGGACCGTACACTTTCCAGTCCACTAGATGGTATAGTTTGGATCTGACATACTTGGAATCCAGGATGTCCATGACCTTGAATTCTGGCTCTCCTGCGATCTCTATTGGCTTCGGTGCTGGTGTCACACGGGTTCCAGGTTGAACAGGCTTTAAGAGAGACACGTGGAACACAGGATGAATTAGCATATTAGCTGGTAAGGCTAGCTTGACAGCTACTGGATTTATCACAGAGGTGATAGTGTATGGGCCTAGGTATCTTGCACGGAAGGTTCAGGTCCCTTTAATGGGTACATGCTTGTATGCCAGCCAGACTTTGTCTCCCGCTTGGTAGTTAGGGGCTTTGATTCGGTATTGGTCTGCAAATTTCTTCTAACGATCCTTAGCTCGGAGTAGGTGTTCTGCTGCCCTTTTGAAGGTTTGTGAAATGGTTGTAAGGTTTTAATTGCTGGCATTTCTAAGGTCGTAGGGGTGTCCAACTCGGAAGTGCGTGGGTGTCGACCATAGATGGTATAGAAGGGTGTTTGCCCAGTACTGGTGTGTAGGGAGTTGTTATAGGCATATTCAGCAATCCATAATATATCTGACCAGCTCTCCTCAGCTTGATGGAGCATACAGCGTAGATACTGTTCGAGCGTCTGATTCGTTCGGTCAGTTTGACCATCCGTTTGGGGATGGTGACTGGTGGATAGTCGGGTGTCAATGTGAGCCAAAGACCAGCACTTCCTCCAGAAATTGGACACAAACTGAGTACCACGATCCGAAACCAGTACCGAGGGGAAACCATGGAGCCGCACGATGCATTCCATAAATACTTTTGCTAGAGTGGAAGCGTTTGGGAGCCCCTTTAGAGGGATTAACTGTGCCATTTTTGAAAACAGGTCCACAACTACTAGAATGGTGTTGAATCCCTGACTGGATGGTAGGTCGGTAATCAAGTCGAGGGATAACGTGTGCCAGGGTGCTGGTGGGATATCCAACGGTTGCAACAGTCCTGCCGGTTTCTGTTTGGATGAATTGTTTTGAGCGCATACGCCACAAGATCAGATAAGTTGAACAATGTCTTTACGCCACGTGGGCCACCAATAATTCTGGTTTACTTTGGCTAAAGTTTTTGCGATCCCCGGGTGGCCTTCGATTAAGGAATCATGATAGCTGGACATGACTTGTTCTCGTAGTTCCTGATTTGGTAAGAACAAGCGGTTTCTGAAGTAGGGCAACTGGTCCCTTATCGTGTAATGTTCCCCTTGTGTGCACCACTCTTGTGATTGCTTAGGACTCATCAAGTATTGGATTTTTTCGTGCAGTTCTTTCTGAGTGATGGTTGCTGTAATTCCCAGGAGTTTATCACATGGGATAATAGGCATCGGGTCCGGTGGTTTGTAGTCCTGTTCTTCAATACCCATACGGGAAAGGGCATCGGCCTTCCCGTTTTTGACTCCAGGTCGAAATGTAATCACGTAGTGTCATGATCACCGCAAAAGTTCCTAGAATTGCATCAAAGAAGAATTGGTCTTCTATTTACCATTCTTGGATGTTAGGGAAAGCAACTCAAAGCAGTGGTAAGCATGGGTAGTACTTCCTGACTCTCAACATGGCTGCCTAGGTTATTCTGGTAGTGTGTGCAGTGTAGGTCTAGTTGTTTCCTCACTGCTCCTATTTAAGCCCCTCCCCTCGAGCGTTCCCTGCTTCGCATCAAGAAAGAATACAGATAATGCTTACCGAAGTTCTGTCCTAGATTCCAGTCACTAGTTACAGTGCCAGTTAGCCTTTCCCTTTCAGTCATTTTTTGTTCCCTCTTACTCCCGTGATATCACTCCTGTGATTTCTGTAGAGTGCCATAATTTTCAGTCACTGTACCCGCCTTTGTTGTTCGAGTGATTCCAGTCAGGGACGTGTCATTCTGGTGATTCCAGTCAAGTCCCGTTATTTCCAGTTATCGGAGCCCCCCTTTGTAGTTCGAGTGTTTCCTGTCAGGGCTATCCGCAAGTATCAGTTTTCCCATTGTTCCTAAAGTATTCATTTGTTTGCCTAAGGTGTATTACAAGTTTCCCGTATTGTTCCGTTTTAATAGATGTAGCGCATATCGCGCGTAATGCAATGGAGCCTTGTCTATGCTCCATAGTTACTGGGTATTTCCTGAGGCATCTTAGGTTTTAGTTGAAGCGTGTTTAATTACGCACTGCGTTTCTGTTACTCTTGCTGCAGGCATTTCATTGTGTGTATGACTTACGAGCACTGTGAAACCAGCTTGAACGCTCCGTAGGTTACGAGCGTTTTCCTGAGGTGATTTATTTTCTGTTTCATGCACTTTGAATGCGCGTTGCGTAGTAGTTTCTCTCACATAATAAGCAATCCCAATACTGCATATACATCCTTCCAGTCCTTATTACCCGTGGGGCTCCATAGGGGTTTGGGGCGGTTAGTCTCCCTTTCCCAAATAGGTCATTGCACAGTTTTCCTTGTTGATTGTGCTAGCTGTGTTCATTTCCATTTCCATATTAGTGTGCACGTTGTTTTGCTGTACCTTCCCCTGTTCATTGAACACTTGGAGAAGCTTCCTTCCTTGCCACACAAGTATTGAGTACCACCCCTTCTGCAGAACTTGATCCCCTGCACAGATGCAGGATGGAGAGCTAACCAAATAAATAATTAAGGTAAAGAGAATAACTGAAGAATAGTGCTTGCATCCTAAACTTAGTTCAATTCCCAGTATTAGTGCTTGTCAATATTTTAAGGAATCTCTTGTGTTTTGTTTAGGGAACCCTTTAGTCAGAAGATTGAGGTTAGAAGTGGAAGCAACACTATTGGGAAGAACTGTGTCACGAAGTTCCATCGCGAGTGTCCCCGCAGAGTCCAGGTAAGCGTTACACGTAGTCATATTCAGCGAAGAATAGGGCCCAACGTAACTGTCGTGAAGATTGCGCTTTAGCAGTTTTTAGATACTAGAGATTTAGGTGATCTGTTATGACAGTGATGGTGTGATTTGCACCCAGATGGTAATGGCGCCAGGCCTTAAAGGGAGACTTGATGGCTAGGAGCTCTTTATCTATGATGGCGTAATTGAGCTCGGGGGGTATAAATTTACGTGACCAGAAGGCAACCGGGTGTAACTGACCCGTTTCAGGATCCTTTTGCGAGAGGACGGCTCCCATGGCCATGTTTGATGCGTCCGTTTCTACCACGTATGGGAGTTCTGGGCGAAGATGGCGTAGAATTGGGGCAGAAGTGAATCGAGCCTTAAGTTCCTGGAAAGTCTCGTGAGGATAGCTCAGGGGTAGCGTGCTCACCTTGGAAGCAAGACGACACGGAGCAACACAGGTTCGATCCCCGGGTCTGCGCTTAGAAACCTCTGGGTATTAAGCGCGTTATAAATAACCTATCATATCATATCAAAGCTCTTTCTGCTTCCTCTGTCCATTGAAATTTTTTACTGCTCTTTTTTTAGTAACAATGTGATGGGATGTACTATCTGTGAGAATTCCGGGATGAACCGGCGGTAGAAGTTTGCAAAACCTAACATGCTCTGTACTCCCTTGAACGTGTTTGGTGATGGCCATTTTAGGATCGCATATACCTTGTGTACATCCATACGGATACCCTTCGGACTAAGAATGAAACCAAGGAACTCCACCTCGGAAACATGGAATGAACACTTTTCAAGCTTGGCATAGAGCTGATGCTGGCAGAGTTTTGCCAGTACGGATCGAACGTGTTTGACGTTGTCTTGTTTTGATGCAGAGTACACTAGGATGTTGTCAATGTATACTAAAGCACAGACATGAATTCCCTTAAAACATTTTTCATGAAATATTGAAATGCAGCTGGCACGTTGCAAAGGCCAAAGGGCATTACTTGATATTCGTACAGGCCATACTTGGTACGAAAGGCGGTTTTCCATTTGTCGCCCTTTTTAACTCGGACAAGGTGATATGCTCCTCTTAGATCTAGTTTTGTGTAGATTTGGGCATCTTTGACTTGGTCAAGCAGTTCAGGAATCAATGGCAGGGGGTAACGGTTTTTGACGGTAATCTGGTTCAATGCGCGATAGTCGATGCACGTTCTTAGGTCCCCTTCCTTTTTCGGTACAAAGAACAGAGGACTGGCCGCCATGGACTTCGAGGGACGGATGAACCCGTTTGCCAGGTATTGGTCGAGATAGGACTTCAGGTGCTGGTTTTCTGGTTCTGCGAGTGCGTATATTCGTCCACAAAGGAACTGGGCGCTGGGTATCCGGTCAATCTGGCAATCGTACGGTCTGTGTGGAGGTAGGGTATTAGCTTGTTCCTTCTGAAACACGTCTTGAAAATCCTGGTACTCTCTTGGTAGGGTCCCGGCCGCCACTGTTCCCAGCGTAGAGGTTCTGGCGTCGATTGATTGTTTCTCTTGACGATAACACGTTTGAGCACAGGTCTCGGAGAAGGCCAGCTTCTTTGCTCACCAATCTATTTGAGGATTATGAGCTACCAACCAGGGCATCCCTAAGATCAGTTGAAACTGAGGTGCCTTGATGAGGTCAAAAGCAATAGATTCTTGATACCCATCCTGGCACAGAAGGGTTAATGTTGCAGTGCATTGAGATACTGGACCGGAGGCTATTTCCGTGCCATCGACTGTGGTTACAGTGTCTGTGGTTAACTTTGGACATAAAGGAAGTCCCATCTTTGCTGCGAGATCTTGGTCTATGTAATTCCCAACAGCTCCATTGTCTATGTACGCTCTTTCTGCATGCATCCGCGATGGTTGTTGGTGATCGTTCAGGATCGCAGAGAGTGCAAAATGGGAGGTCTGTAGTTCACTTTCTTCGCTCGACAAGTGGACCCCTACACTTGCCGGGCTGGGCAGTTTTCCGACTCTTTGGTGGGGTCTTCCTTGTCCGTAGCTCCTAGTATCCTTCTCGGTGGCTTCACTGGGCACTCCTTTAGAAAGTGACCCTGTTTTCCACAGTACAAACATAATTGCTGTTGCCTCCTCCTATCGCTTTCCGCCTTAGTCAAGGGTGACCTGACGCCTCCAATCTGCATTGGTTCCCCTGAGCCTTCTGTTGATCGAGAAACATTGTCCCTTGAACGCACATAAATAGGGCGAGAGTCGAGTCTGATACGATCTGCTCTGCTCTTCGGTCTTGCAATCTTTGATCTAGCTGAACCACCAGGTTAATAAATTCTGCACAGTCTAGAGGGGGGTCCACTACTTGTGTGAGGACATCCTTTAGCTCTCCCCGCAGACCCCTATGAAAATAACGTGGTTCTCTTCTCTGCAGACCATTCAGCTTCAACCACTAGTCTATTGAATGTGGCGATGTATGTCAATAGGTCTTGGTTCCCTTGACGAAGGGATAGAAGTTCGCTGTCTAGAGCCTGTCCATGAGTACGACGGGCAAAAAGTTTTACCATTTCCTGTTGAAAACCCCTGAAATCACGTAACAGAGGATCGTCTTGAGTCACAAATGGTACTGACCAGTCTGCAGCACTTCCGCTCAAATAAGATAGCACAAATGCGACCCGTGATCGGTCATTTGGAAAGGCCCCAGGCCTGCAAAGGAAGTGCAGACGGCACTGGTTCATAAAAGTGGCATATTTCTTAGGATCCCCAGTGAATCGCTCCAGTGGCGCCAAAGGAACTGCCCCAGGAAGGGTTATCTGAACAGGGCTGGCTGATGGTACTGGCATTGTAGGCACATTTCCCGGCAATGGTGCATGTCCCGCTTGCGACTGGAGAAGTTGTCGGCTTACGTTATCTGTTCGTTCCTGTCATGCTTTCAGACTCACCCAATTACGACCGGGTGATATGCAGGCGGCGGAGAGAAACATGGACCCCTCCCGCGATCACCTCTGCTCGATCGCTATTGTGACGCTGCACTCTGAGGCATCCCTGGCGTCGATTTCCACGCCTGCAGTGGGGATTGCCTTGGAGACTGCAGGCGCGGAGGTGGTCACCACTCCACACTGCGGTCCTCCGCTCGACGCGGATCGTCACGAAGAAGGGGTCATGTGACATGGTTTCCAGGAAACAGGCACCAAATGAACCAGTGGATCACGTGACCAAATGAAAGATCACGTGACCAGGAAATCGTCCCCGATTGGCCAACGAATCAGGAAGACTGCAATAAAAGGGGCTTGGCCTTTGCATACATTGCTTCTCAGCTGATCTCTCAGCGTTTAGCGATTTCCTGCGTTTTGAACTTCATGCTCATCGAATTTCTTGGATTTTGGACTTCGTTTTTCTTCTGCATTGCCCTCTAATTTTGGCGCTTGGATTTTCTTCTGACCTATATAACTGGATTATCTGAACTTTGAACTGTTTTCTTGGATTGTTTATGGATTGACCTTTGGATTTGGCGCTTGATAAACCTTCAGCTACTTTTGTTTGAACTCTTGGAACTTTGTCAAGAACTGTGCACCTACAATCAAACCGTCTCCTCTCTCTTCAGATTCTATGGTCCCCGTTATCCCCTCTACACTACTCATCTGACCTTTGGGGGAAAATTCACTTAGGTTCAAGTCACTCATCATTCACCTCCAGGGTAGGTCTTTCTTATTATTTGTTTATGCTTGTTGTGAATACCGTGTAGCCATTAGCTAACCTGGTATTTTCTTTGCAGCCACCCGGGACCTGGAGTTTCCTGTTTACCCCCCACCTGTGGCTCCAATAACCGGTCAGCGAGTACTTTGCCCCTCTCTGACTGGTGCTTGGGGACGGAGGTATACTAATCCACGTGGCCCTCAGGATTTGACAGACTGAGAAGCCTTTTTTCCACTGGATTATGGATACCTCCGCCGGGGATCCGGTGGCAGAGCTTGTACAAGCAATCACTGTCTTAAGGGCTGACATGACAGCCGCTAACACGGCTATTCATCAGCGCTTAGATGCCTTACAAAGTGAAAGACACGCCTTACCACCAGATGAGGAGTTTGGAGATGTACCCGAACAGGCTGCACCACCTGTAGGGGCAGTGGCACCAGCCCCAGTCTATGTCCCCACCCCATTTCCCTTGGCGGCCCCCGAGAAATTCCAGGGTGACCCACGTAAATTTTGCACTTTCCTAAATCAGTGTAAGCTACATTTTCTATGTCGGCCACAGGCCTTCCCTGATTCAACTACTAAGGCGGCCTTCATTTTGTCTCATTTAAGCGGCATTGCCGCTACGTGGGCTAATCCCCTGTTGGAGAATAATAGTCCCGTTTTGTATGATTTTGATAGGCTGGTGGCAGAAATTACTAAGGTTTTTGACACGACATAAAGCACAAACACGGGACCTAGAACTCCTAGACTTGACCCAAGGAAAAACCACATTAATAGAATACATAACACGCTTCAACCAACTGTCTGTCGAAACAGCCTGGCCAGAAGAGAAAAAGGCAGTTGTGTTCTACAAAGGTCTCAGTGAACGTTTGAAGGACGCCCTGTCCGTCATACCTACCTTACCTACTCAATACCCTGAATTGGTTTGACTTGGTCTTACAAGTTGATGCCCGGTTCAATGAAAGAAACACTGAAACAAAGAGAACGAATCCGGTATTTTCCCTAAGCTCGAACGCTACAGAACAAACCAGCGAACCCATGCAAATAGGGGCAATACGCAGTCCGATATCACCCTTAGAGAGAGAACGACGCAGACAGGCTAATGCTTGTTTTTACTGCGGAGTGTCAGGTCATTTTGTCAAGGAATGTCCCCGAAGACCCAAACAAAAGACAACGGGTTTTCTGAAGGCTCGTACTTAGATAAGGGGGCGAGAACGAGCCTACCAGTACAATCGTACGTACCCCCTTCATTGTCGGATTCAACCCGGCCCTTGTTTCTTCCGGCACTTTTGTTTTCCTCTGACAACGTTAAACACCAGGTACACTTGGTCATCGATTCAGGGGCAACAGGTAATTACGTTGACAGTGCTTTGTAAATCTCCCTTTACAAAATAAAAAGCACCCAGAACCTGTACAAGCGGAAGTTGGTTCTCCATTGATTTCGGGCCCTATCAGGCAACAGACGGCACCAGTAACTCTCATACTGCAGGACACAAACCAGGAAACCCTTAGTTTTGACTTGATAACTACCCCTCAATACGGTATTATCCTTGATATCCCCTGGTTACGCACACATAACCCGCTCATTAACTGGTCCTTGGGCTCCGTTTCTTTCGAATCCTTGTACTGTCAGGAACATTGTTATCCCCAGAGCAGGCAACGACACCAGCACAAGCTCTCGGGGCATTAGCTCATTTGTCGTTACAAGAATCACAGATGGAGGTTGATCCTCCTAGGCATGTGGTAGGTCTGGTTTCGGCCCAGATACCCTCACAATATCATGACTTCTTGGAAGTGTTTGATAAAAAATCATCTGAACACTTACCCCCGCATCGTCCCTTTGATTGTCCGATAGATCTGGAACCAGGGGCCCACGGGCGCATCTACTCCCTTTCAGCATCAGAAGACTTGATTCTTAAAGAGTACATACAACATTCTTTACGTTTAGGCCACATCAGACCCTCACAGTCTCCTGCAGCTAGTCCTATTTTCTTTGTACCCAAGAGGGAAGGCGATCTTCACCCCTGCATTGATTATCGCCGTTTGAACAACATCACGATCAAGAATAGATACCCCATACCCCTTATCACTCCACTGCTAGATCGTCTCACACATGGCACTATTTTTACCAAGCTCGATCTGCGAGGAGCGTATAATCTCGTACGCATCCGAAAAGGAGATGAATGGAAAACAGCTTTTTGTACCAAATACGGCCTCTTCGAATATACTGTCATGCCCTTTGGGCTATGTAACGCACCCGCAACCTTCCAGAGGTTTATGAATGAAATATTCCACGACATCATAGATAACTACGTGGTGGTATATTTGGATGATATTTTGGTATTTTCTCAATCACACCAAGAACATGTCACTCATGTACGAGAAGTCCTGAGTCGGCTGCGCACACACTCCCTTTACGCCAAACCAGAAAAATGCCTATTTCACGCCAAGGAAGTAGACTTCTTAGGTTTTCACATCACGTCTGGCGGTTTGGCTATGAATTCAACCAAGATCCGTGCAGTCGCAGACTGGCCCATTCCACAAACTGTCAAGTAAGTGCAGTCATTCCTTGGCTTCGCCAACTTCTACAGGCGATTCATTGCAGGGTTTTCAACCTTGGCTTCCCCATTAACTCAACTCACTAGCCCCCGTACCCCGTTTGTTTGGTCCTCTTCTCAACAAGATTCTTTTTCAGCTCTCAAAACGGCTTTCACCACAGCCCCTATTTTACAGCACCCCAATCCAGATCTCCCCTTTATTCTTGAAGCCGATGCCTCTTCCTATGCTCTGGGAGCTGTCTTATCTCAATCATGCCCCTCCACAGGTCTCCTACATCCGGTTGCCTTTCATTCTCGAAAATTCACACAGGCTGAAATCCATTACACAGTCACAGAGAAAGAACTACTATCCATTAAAGATGCCTTCCAAGTCTGGCGTCACCATTTACTTGGGGCAAAACATCAGGTCACGGTTTATACTGACCATCGCAATCTTCAGGATTTGGCCACATTCAAGTGCACGAATAGCCGCCAAGTCCGCTGGCATTTATTCTTTGCAGCATATGACTTTGTCATTAAGCACCGACCGGGCATAGCCCACGGCAAAGCGGACGCTCTCTCCCGCATTCCTGGGGGCATTTCTTTGCCTGTTTTTCCGGAGACACTTCTGGACAGCAAACACATCATCTGTCTCTGTACACCAACTAAAGACTTACTAACCTTAGTTCGACAATGGGTCAAGTTACATCCAGAACAACTACGGGAGTGGGAGATAGAATTGTATGAAGGCCTACCATATATACAGGGCAGATTATACTTACCAACACCAGACACTCGCTCCATCGCATTAGAATGGTCTCATGATGCTCCCATAAATGGTCATCCCGGCCAGAAGCGCACACTGGCCTTGCTCCAACGTTGGTGGCCTTCCATGAACAGAGATACAATGGCTTATGTTTCTTCCTGTTCGGTTTGTGCCCAATGCAAAAACAGAAAAGGTCGTCCTCTAGGCCTACTACAACCATTGCCTCTCCCAGTTAAACCCTGGCATACAATTACGATGGATTTCGTCAGTGACTTACCTAAAGTTAGTGGGTTTGATACTATTTGGGTAGTGATTGATTCCTTCACGAAGATGGCCCGATTCATTCCCTGCACTGGTATACCTACAACACCTGCCCTGGCTGACCTCTTCAACCGCCATGGCTTTTGTTTTTTTGGGTTACCTTCTATTGTCATTTCTGATAGGGGATCCCAGTTTACTTCCCGATTTTGGCAGTCCCTTACGAGACAACTAGGCATTGACACACGTTTCTCGTCCTCCTACCATCCCGAAACTGACGGGCAGACCGAGCGTGTCAACCAAACCATGGAGCAATATCTCCGTTGTCTCTCCTTAAAACATCAACAATCCTGGCACAAACTACTGCATGTAGCTGAATTTGCTTACAATAATGCACCCCACTCATCCACAGGCTATTCACCTTTCTATTCTTTGTATGGGCAGCATCCTCGCATCCTTCCTATTCCAGATGTACCTCCCCTACTCTCTCCTTCTGTTTCCTCATGTGTACAGCATCTCAAAGATATCCATGGCCAGGTCACATTACATCTTCAGGAAGCACAGGCTTCTATGTGTCGGGCTGCTGATAAGAAACGAACTACAGCCCCCAATTATGCAGTTGGGGATCGGGTATGGCTTTCCACCAGACACCTACCTGTACCCGGTTGTCGTAAACTGCTTCCTCGCTTCGTGGGGCCGTATCGTATCACCAAAGTCATCAACCCAGTAGCCTACAAGGTTTCCCTGCCAACCACTTGGCGAATACACCCTGTGTTCCACACTTCCCTTCTCAAACCATGTCCTCTCTCCACTCGTATCATCCTACCCCCTTCCCCTGTAATGAAAGGTACTTCTGAAGAGTACGAGGTCAATGATATTCTTGGATCCCGTCTCACGAAGGGCCGTCTTTATTATCTAGTGGACTGGTTGGGTTACGGCCCGGAGGAAAGATCTTGGGAGCCTGCTGATCAAGTACATGCCCCGCTCCTAGCTGCCCGGTTTCATAAGAACAATCCCCATAGCCCACGAGGACGTGTGCCTTTGAGGGGGGGCTCTGTCATGCTTTCAGACTCACCCAATCACGACCGGGTGATATGCAGGCGGCGGAGAGAAACATGGACCCCTCCCGCGATCACCTCTGCTCGATCGCTATTGGGACGCTGCACTCTGAGGCATCCCTGGCGTCGATTTCCACGCCTGCAGTGGGGATTGCCTTGGAGACTGCAGGCGCAGAGGAGGTCACCACTCCACACTGCGGTCCTCCGCTCGACGCGGATCGTCACGAAGAAGGGGTCATGTGACATGGTTTCCAGGAAACAGGCACCAAATGAACCAGTGGATCACGTGACCAAGTGAAAGATCACGTGACCAGGAAATCGTCCCCGATTGGCCAACGAATCAGGAAGACTGCAATAAAAGGGGCTTGGCCTTTGCACACATTGCTTCTCAGCTGATCTCTCAGCGTTTAGCGATTTCCTGCGTTTTGAACTTCATGCTTATCGAATTTCTTGGATTTTGGACTTCGTTTTTCTTCTGGATTGCCCTCTAATTTTGGCGCTTGGATTTTCTTCTGACCTATATAACTGGATTATCTGAACTTTGAACTGTTTTCTTGGATTGTTTATGGATTGACCTTTGGATTTGGCGCTTGATAAACCTTCAGCTACTTTTGTTTGAACTCTTGGAACTTTGTCAAGAACTGTGCACCTACAATCAAACCCTCTCCTCTCTCTTCAGATTCTATCGTCCCGTTATCCCCTCTACACTACTCATCTGACCTTTGGGGGAAAATTCACTTAGGCTCAGGACACTCATCATTCACCTCCAGGGTAGGTCTTTCTTATTATTTGTTTATGCTTGTTGAGAATACCGTGTAGCCATTAGCTAACCTGGTATTTTCTTTGCAGCCACCCGGGACCTGGAGTTTCCTGTTTACCCCCCACCTGTGGCTCCAATAACCGGTCAGCGAGTACTTTGCCCCTCTCTGACTGGTGCTTGGGGACGGAGGTATACTAATCCACGTGGCCCTCAGGATATGACAGTTCCTTAGCAACTATCAACTCCCTCCTCAGGGCTGCGTGTACTTCGGAGCTTAACTGTCCCAACATTTGGGCTAACTGGTCGGTTTCTGACGTTTCCATGACGCTCAGGTGGATTTTTGGTGAGAGGCTTTGCATTCTGTAACGCTCACCTGATATCCACGGGGATGCCACTCAGTCGGTCCGGACTTCCGGCCACTTCGAACCCTTCCCTGGACTTCCTCAACCAAGCACTGGGCCTGAAACGCAGTATTATCAGAGGTCAATTCCCTATTGGTCTTGCTTGTCTGGCCCCCCCTTTTCTTCCCTGGGTCCCAACCTATCCCCGGACCTCTCCTCACCTTGTTTTTTGATGTGGGGCGCTCTCCGTCCTGCCTTCGATGCAGGGGTGCGTTGAGTGATGCGGGCTGGAGGGTGCCTAGTTGCTTCACTGGCACGGGCCCGGCGGACGGGGCCTGCTGCGGCTTCAGCCCGACCGGTAATTGGAATGAGTCTTACAAAAGTTCTGATGGCTCTAGTCCCTTTAATACTGCGTCTTTCTTTCCTTAGGTGATGAAGGTCTTGAAGATGGGGATGCGC
The DNA here is from genome assembly GCF_040938575.1 of Ambystoma mexicanum. Lineage (NCBI taxonomy): Eukaryota > Metazoa > Chordata > Amphibia > Caudata > Ambystomatidae > Ambystoma > Ambystoma mexicanum. The sequence goes on from NC_090924.1 coordinate 281,173,752, forward strand.
TGCTGATGTAGGAATACGGAGAGTGACGCTTATTGGCTTCCTTAGCACTAACCAATGTTCGTCTTTTCCGTGTCCTTTTAGGTGCCGCAGTAACCAAGCATGGAAGCAATCTGAGGAGATGAGCTGCGGTGATAAAGCGCGATGTGCGGCGCCTCTTAAATGTTTTGCGCTAACCTGATGTGTCTTTTCCCCTTTTTCAGATCGGCGGGATGCTACGGAGCAGAAGTTGTCTGATCGACGGGAGTTCAGGTAAGGATTAAACTCTATTTGCAAATTCGAGAGAGCTAAGTATTGCAGAATGCTTACTTACGTCTTTTCTTCTATTCTTCTCCCCTTTGGTAGGGCGCGGCGTGCCGAGATGGAGATGACTCTGCCGTAGGAATCCGCAAGACTTGGAAGAGCTGGACAGAAGTTGGATGCTCTTCGAGGTGAGTATTGGCAACAAAGTTCTTATTACATGGGGGCATCCATTGCCCCATAATACATTGCAAGTCCAACACTAAGTGGGTCTTAGTACTGTGTGTGAGCATGGTGCCAAAGGCGCCAAGTCTGAGTCCAAGTAGGTGTCTGGGGAGATGGAGAGGCCCTTAGGGGCCGACTAGGTGGCCGTGACCTGGCTCCAGCCTGATATGCCGAGGGGCTGGGAGCAGGAATCGGGACAGCGGATTCCCGCTTGAGTGTGGCCTGTGGAGGATGTGCTCTGCTGTCGACGTACCTCCTGGGCAGCCCAGCGATGTGAGGAGCAAGGAGGACCTCCCGTGGGTGCGAGGGAGTTGAGAGCGTGCCCTCTCCCCAGTCCGGATTCCAGCAACGCCAGTGGAGGTGATTGAACCTCCCCTTCTCCCCCACCGGTCAGTCGAACTAGCGGAAGGTCTGCAGGGCTGGGGGGACACAAGGAGAAGTCCCCGCCAGAAGAAAGGGATTAACACAGGAGGGGCAAGGATACTCCGGAATCCCAGCGGAGAAGTCGGAGGACGCCCATGAGCACACATGGCGTTCTTGCACAGAGAAGAGGCCGTCCTCCCAGTTGGATACTAATTGACCTTTTCACAATTGACCTCAGGAGAATTGACCTAATTTAGAAGGTCAATTAGGACATTTATGCAGGGGGGAAACCACCCGCAAGCCCCTCACCCAATCCAAAACCCCCTGCATCCCCCCCACCCAATCCCCTTATATTATTTATAATCCAAAACCAACTCAATACATACATAAAATTACTAAAATAATATAAAGGTCAATTGTAAAAGGTCAATTTGGGTAATACCGTCCTCCCCACGCAGGGTACAGGGACTGCCATGAGAGGCGGCGGAGGAGTGAGAGCCACCAGCTGGGGCTCGAGGAGCACACAGTGCAGAGAAACATAGCACAGGTCCAGGGACAGAGAGGCATATGTAACGCTCACTTCAAAACACCTGAGGAGAGCGAGGAGTAAATGGCCCATACAGAGGCAGGTGAAACAGCCTCATGATTACCCCCTGTACCGAGAGCAGACCCGGGCCAGAGGGATAGTGCAAGAGCCCCCAGGCAGAGCAGACAAAGGCAATGGGTACGTGTGAAGCAGCGGCAGTAGTGGTGGTCATACCCGCAGGGGGTTATGGAGGTTTGGTGAGCCGGAACCCAAGCCTCACAGAAGACAGGGGACAGTTTCTTGGTGGATCCTGAGTTTATCCCAAGGGGAAGCCCCCCTGCCCACCAGGATAGTATTGGAACAAGGCTGAGGGCACATGTCCCTTGCCCGCCAGTGAAAGTAGTACTCACTGGGACGGCGGTGGGAAGTGTGGACCCCCAATCTTGCGGCGTGTGCCCGCCTCCCGGACACAAGCTAAGAGAGACTGTTGCTCACGAAGGGGCACCAAGACTGCCATCCATTGAGCACTAAGCTTGGGTAACCAAACAGAGGCCCACCCGAAAAGCAGGAGGCGGCATATGGAGGTCAAGGGAAAGTTAGAGGAGCAGGCACAGCGGACTGACGCCAGGACCCTTCCCAGGTGAAGGTGATAATTGTGCCCGGAGTAGATGGAAGGAAGGGCCCAGGGTCTAAACGTTAAAGGAAGTACACAGGAGTTGATCTCACAACAGTATCCCGCAGGGGGAAAGAAGCACTGCCTTTATCTGAGATGGTCCACCGGCATACGCCCCCCCGCTAGTAGGAACACTGGACTGGTGATTGGAGGAGGAAGAGGTCCACTGAAGTCTGACTAGGGAGGTGTGGGCCCCTGACTGCAGGGCACGTGCCCACCTCCTGGGCCGCGAAGAGAAGCACCATCCCCTGACGTGCAAGTGTGCTCGAGGGGAAGACACACAGAAGGCATCATCCACCATCTTGAGGGGTCCACTGAGGGGAGATCGCAAAGGGAGACACACATTGGATAGCAGGTGGAGGTGCATGAAGGCGAGGCAGAAGTTGGCCACCTAGACATATACACCTAGTCGCCCGGGGAATGGAACGCTAGCTCAGACCAACATGGCCACTGCAGCAGAGGAATCCAGAGCCACCAAAAAAAAAAGTTGAAGCACTGATGGAAGAAATTAGGAACATGAGGGCAGACATTGGGAGTAGGGTTGACAAGATCAACCAGAGGATAGACAAAATGGCAGAGCGGCTGGAAAAAGTCGAACACAACCAAACCTCCCTGTATACCCTAGGGACACAAATGGACAAGTGGATGTCGGAAATGGAGTGCCGGGAGGAAGAGTTCAGAATGAAAATGGACGATTTGGAAAACCGCGAAAGGCGGCACAACCTAAGGGTCTTCGCAATCCCGGACAGGGAGGGTGAGACGGAGAAAGACTTGAAGAGAACACTTCATGAAGTCACGAAGTTGGTTTTTGACGACAACACCATCAATGAAGCCAAGATCGAGAGAATTCACCGTACGGGTAGGGCGATGGGAGGCAAAGTCGATCCTGGCCCGGTTTCATAACTACTCTGACAAAAGGAAAATCCTAGAGAAAGCGAAACAAAAACTCCCGATCATCTATGGCATGTCCAGAGTAACAGTTTTTCAAGATTTATCCTCATTGACCCTAACCAGGATAAGGTTGTGTACACCCCTGATGAAGTGGCTCAATGAGAAGGGAGTGCGGTACAGATGGGGGTTCCCATTCTCCCTCACATTTAAACTGGATGGAGACAAACAGACTGACGACTGAAGAGGACATTCGCAGGGTCATGAGTGAGTTGCTGGGTGAAACCGACAGCTCGAAGAATCAGGGTGAAAGGTCAGACGACGTTAGACAGTGGCGCATTAAGGGGCCTAGAAGGAGATGGATACCGGGATCCAGGAAATACAGGAAGCTGAACACATCGCCCATGGCAGACACCCAATTAATAGTGGAAATACAGTCATGGAGAAAATGGCTAATGATGTGGTCCCATATGTGGTGTAAGGTGGTGAAGCGGGCCCAGGTTGACCCCTGTTGGGTTATGTTCTTGTGGTTTGTTTGAAGGAGTTTAGGGAGCCGCAGGTAGTCTGAAAATGTGCATCTTAGATCAGCCCGGGTGGGGGGGGGAGAAGTTGAAGAGGGGAGGGGACTCAATGGTAATGAGGAATTGACAGTGCAAGATCACAGGGGAATCGATCCCAGCTGGTGGTCCGACCTCAACCAGGTGATGTCAACCAGAAGGAGTCGGTCACCTCTGAGGGCTATTAAGGGGCTGGGGGGTACTGGGGTAGGGGTTAGGATACGGGTCTTCTTGAAGTCGCGGTTTTCGGTTTTTGAGAGGTGGAGGTATGGACACAGGCCGCCCAGGAAGCGAAGAAGATGTAAGCGTGGGGTGATAGTAGTTTGGCAGTAGCTTCAGGAAGCATAGGGGATGGTCATTTTAGGGTGGGGACGTTTAATGTCAAGGCCCATGAAAAGGTCATTGGTGACTAGGGAGTTCCGTAGAGCAGGCCTTGATGTAATGTTCCTCCAGGAGACTAAATACGCTAGAGGGGAGGAACGCATGGTCCCGGGCGGTGTCCTTGGGCAGGAATACTGGGTCTCTGGGCCCTAGAGGAAAGCAGCGGGGGGAATTCTCATTGGAAAAGGGCTTAGAATGGAGGTTACTAAGGTATGGGTGGACAAAAAGCAGGGCCCTCCTGGTTGCTGGTACTATACAAACAGTGGGGTTCACAGTTGCCACTATCTACTGTCCCAACCAGGGTCAGCTGAGGTTTGTGTTGAAAACTCTCCCGAAGATAATGCTGGAAGCCTCAGACAACATAATATTGGGGGCGACTTAAACATGTGGGCTGATGCTAAGCTTGATAGGCAAGTGCGATGTACAGGGACACAGGATTTGCCCAGAACGGGGTGTGGAGAGGTTCTGGCAATGTTGGAGGTCTATGGGCTCCAGGACACATGGCGTCATCTTCACCCAAAGGAAAAAGGGTATACCTTTTACTCTGCCCCACACGGGACCTTCACCAGAATAGATTATATGTACATCTCAAGGGGTGTGTGGGAGGAAACGTTGGGCTCAGAGATCTCCCTGATCACCTGGTCAGACCATGATATGGTAACAGTGGACTTGAATTGCTCGGCCTCGTACATAGGCGTCCAAATGGAGATGGAACGAATCGCTGTGGAAGGATCCAGTGTTTTACGCGGCGCTGGCCACAGGAATCGGGGGAATACTTTAAAATAAATAATACGGGAGAGGTCTCAAGGAAGACTGTGTGTGGGAGGCAGGGAAGGCGACATGGAGGGGGATCCCGATTAGGAAAGGGGCAAGGAAAAAAAAAGGGAACGGATATTAATTGATAACGGGTTGAGAGTGGAGGTGGCCCAACTCAACAAGAGGGCTCGGGACGCCACTGAGAGGGGGGTTGCTAGTTGGGGGGGGGGACAGAATGTTGAAGGCGAGGGGGAAAAGGGAAGAGCTTAGGCTTCTGGTGGAAGAACAAATAATCAGGAAACTGCAGTTCCTGAAGCAAAAGTTTAATGAGAAAGGAGATAAGGCGGACGCACTGTTGTCCGCGAGATTGAGGGGACAGCGTTCAGAGAGATGGGTGGAGGCCATAGAAAGGGTTGATAGAACACAGGACCCGGGGACGGATGGGATTCAAGAAGCATTCACTACATTTTATGAAAACCTATATAAGTCGGAGGCTAACCCAGAGAAGTCAGATATAGCGACCTACTTGGTGGGTTTGGGTACTAGGTTCATTAGGGGCATAATGGCAGGTTACACTTCCCCCCTAGGGCATGCGTGGTGGTTACTCTCGCTGGTTCACCCTAAGTAGGGATACAAGACAGGGCGATCCCGTCTCCTCGACCCTATTTGCACTCTCCATGGAGCCTCTAGCTCAGAGAATCAGAGGACCCCCGAGTAGAAGGACTCACAGTGGGTGGGGTAGATTATAACATTGCTTTATACGCGGATGATATGCTCTTGTACATAAGGAAGCCCTAACCTCTATACCCAGGGTAATCCACCTCATTGAACAGTATGGAGAGCTCTCCGGCTTTAGGATTAACAGGGTTAAGTCGGTCCTGTTTCCTCTGAGTGGGGACAGGGATGGAGATATAAATAGATTTGCCCCACTGCTATTGGTTAACAGGCACACACTGCGATACCTGTGGATTAATGTCACGAGGGACGTGGGAGATTTATTTGAAGCCAATTTCCCCTCACTCCTGTCCGGATTTCGAGCAGGCCTGGTAAGATGGGGAAAACTGACCATATCATGGCTCGGACACCTTAATGCCCTGAAGATGGTGTCTTTACCAAAATTACTCTACGCATTCCAGATGCTCCTGATCGAGGTCCCTAAGGCTTTTTTTCATGAGACAAAAGGGGATATGCTTACATTTTGTGGCAGGGGAGGAAAGCGAGAATAGCTTATGAGGTGCTCACCTTGCCGAAAGAAAGTGCCGAAATGCAAGGAGTAACAAGATGCCCCCCCCCCCCTTCAGTCAGTCACTTGGGTGCCTGGAGTTCGAGACGCTATCCCAAACCCCAAAAGATTTCAAGCATGGTTTGAGGCGGGCCTGGAGAGGGTTGGCCTACTGTGGAGGGAGGGCACCTTTATCACGATACAGACCTTGAGGGAGTACTGGGCTTAGGCACCCTTTGGGTCTTCTCATACCTTCGGCTAAAGGGGGTGCGCACACGCAGAAAATGGAGAGAGGGGACACAGAGAGACCTTACTCCCTTTGAAAGTCTCCTGGATAGAAGAACCAAAATGAAGGGCCTGATTTCTGCTATGTACAGTGTACTGGTGCTCGAGGGAAAGGGTCCATAGAGATGGAAAAGCGATATGGAGAGGGAAATAGACCCAGCGCTTTGGTTGAGATTGTGTAGGCGGGCCTCTCAGACCTCGATCTCGAGCCAACACCAATTGCATCCCATAAAGCTCCTTCATAGATGGCAATACGACCTGGTCCGACTCTCAAAGATGTTTCAGTCTGCGAGCCCGATGTGCTGCTGATAATGTGGGGAAAGGGCTGACTATTGGCATGTTTGGTGGCGATGCCCTCGAATACAGGTGTTCTGGGATGAAGTGCGGGGACGGATCAAGGACCTAGAGGGGATACACCGCATCAAAACATGCTGTCTGATCTTATTTGGGATGGAGGAAGTTGAGGGAGAACTGAGAAGGTTGACAGGGTTGGCAGCGCCCCTGCTGCTGGCAGCACCCGCCTGCTAAGTTATGAAATGGAAAGGTGCCAGAACTCCCGGTGAGAGAGAGTGGATCAATATAGCCCTGAACATATGCATCATGGAAAGAATAACTGCGGGGCTCCATGGGAGGGCAGTGGCACATGAAAACATTTGGGGTGAATTTATGACGAAATGCTTGAAAAACGGAGGGAAAGAGATGTGGGGGCACAAAAGCTTCTTATAGGAAGCACAGTACTCTGAGTTACTAGGTGAACAAGGAGAATTTCCCCCTGAAGCGACTACCCCCAGTCAAACAATATCCCAGGAAGGGGAAAAGCTCTCATGAGCCAGCCAAAGACATAAGTGGGATGCACATGGTAATACTCTCTAACTAGAGACAACCGAAGGTTTACTAGTTGGGTTTCACTAAGTTAAAGAAGACACTGTTAATGGGAGGGAGGAGGGGTGTGAGAAAAGTACTGATATAACAATGGAGTGGTGTGAGGGGTGGGGGAGGAGGAAGGGGTTCATTACTCTTGATTGTTTGCCTTACCTGTAATGCTCATTGTTCTTGATGTACAGAAAATAACAATAAAAATAAAAAAAATAAAAAGATTCAAATAACAGAACACCCGCCCATTCACTTCAGGTTGATCTTCACAAACCCTAACTAAAGCACTTGCAGGAAAACCACTGAACACTGGTCATCTGGCATAAGATGGTACTACCCCGGAACATGGGGCAAATATGGCAATAACTTGAAATTTGACAGCTATACCTAGTTATGCAATAACTTTAGCAAGTCATGCATTGCTTCAATGGGCATAAAATATTGTATTTTCTTCTAAGTGAAGGTAGGATCCCTTTTTATCTCCATCTTTTATGGCAGAAAGGATCACAAGAATTGAGAGAAGGTCCTACATTTATAATTATTTTGACAAAGCACTAACACATTCATTACAACATATGGCTTAAAGACAATATAAATTAGGAAACATTTGTAAAATATAAAAACAGATTTATTCTGTATACAATGATAGAGCATTTAAACCACATTTCCGTGTAATAAAAAAAAGGCTATGCACCTTGAAGTTTTCACCTAATTCAACTGTAACCTGAAGTAAAGGAAACATTGATTACTGACCTTGAATGACAAAAGGTTACATGCACTCTCAAACTCTTTTCAAAATAATGCTTGTGTCAGGTGAATTGCGGGCTTTAAACATACAGTGTGCAGTACTAAATATACAAATTCAGTAAAAATTGATTGTGAATTACAGTTTACAAATTACTTTTGCATCCATAACTCTGCTGAGGATTGAGAAGTGAATGTCCCATGCCAAAGAAAGGCCAGTTAATCAAAAGGTAAAAAGAAAACTAGCCAATGATCCAGCCAAGAGCTTTACAGACTGCTTTTTGTCACTTGAGAAAAGATGCCAAAAGTTTTAAAAAAGTCACTGAGATACCGAGCACCATGTTTAAACAGGGAAATATGTTGGCTGTATTAGCAAAGGGGCTGCCACACTCCAACAGGAACCCCAAAACTCAAATAGATGAGCCAACCAGATATAATTGGAGGAAAGCAGGCAAGACTTCTTTCCCAAAATTTCTGCATAGATGTGTCTTACATGTCAGGTCAGGGAGATGAAAAGGCAGCAAATGTCCCAGACAACAAGCTTTTTAAACAGAGCATCTCCTCCTAGTTAACCAAAAATGGTTAAATTAACCACATTAGGAGTTCAGATTCACAGATTTAACAATCACCATGTTTAAAGTGGTTACAGCCAGATTTCAATCTAACTAAATACCTTCCATACAAGTCTCAAAACCGGAAGTGAATTGACAATGTTGTAAAGTTGGCAATATTTTTACCTCAACAAATAATCTTAGGTTCCTTTGTGAAATGGGATTTTGGAGAAAGGTAATTGGCTGGACACAGAATGCAATACCTATGCAACACACGAATCAATACATTTCCTTAACTGGCAACATCTCAGAATATCGGAGCATGTGTAAATCTCCAAAGAAAGAAAATAGCTTTTTGTGGCTTTGTCGTCGCTGACTCAAGCCTCACACTACCATGTGGACTGAGTTAGCAGAACATGAGCAAATAAAGAATAAAAAGAAGATTGTTTTAGGATTCAGATAATACATACAAGTACCTCTCCAGTTAGGTCCATCATGACGAAGAGGAGTGCCTTGAGGAAGGTCTGCTGGTTCTGAAGGACCCAAATCAGTGGAAGCCGCTCCATTAGAAATTTAATTGACACTACACCGCCCAACTTAGCATACCATGCTTGTTCATAACAGCAAGCACATAGCCGTTCAACAATGTAAGAAAACAGAGGAAGCTGGCAAGCCTGAAATTTAAAAAAAAGATATCATGTAACACTAGTTCCTGCATGTTCCTTTCAACGCTGCACTTAGTAACTGTTCACACATCAAGTGTACTACATAAACGTGATTAAAAAGGCAATCATTTCAACAGGCAGTTAATACACAGAGAATGCTCCATCAACTGCCCTGCTGCATGGATCCCAGAGTTACACATTCGAAATCACATTGTGCATATAGCATCCAATCTTTTTGCGACTGCCACATATGGACACCTACCCACTCATCAGTCACAATGTTACCAGCTGTGCAACTTACAACACCAGACAATTTAGAACAAAGGTGGATACCCTACAACATCACAGACACTTATTTACATACACAAGCGAACAAACATTTTCAGTAGTGAAAGATTGAGCAGTTTTATATACAATGTATCATGCAGACACATACATAAAAAGAGGTCTATCACTTTACAGTGTGGATGGCTTCATTATACCTTCTACCCACACAATCCTAATCAAAGTGGTAAATTAATACACAAAAAACGTTTTTGCAAGGGGACCCTGTCCCTCATTTAAAAGTGTAAGGTTTATGTCACAGGTGGTCTCTCAAGAATTGCACAACTCGTTCAGATAAGTTCAAGGATGTATTATTAATGCTCACAACTGGATTCAAAATGTACAGCAGGAGGGTCAGACTAATGGGAGACCCTAGGGTAATCCTCAACCTTCCACGGCTCCCTCAACTCTAGCCCAGACTTCCCTGCATGTAAAGTTAGTACTAATGCCAGGAAATTCCAACTACGTAGTACTTAACTGGGCTTACAGTGATGGCCAAGAGACTGTAGCCTTCTATATCCGACTGCCTCCAGGAATCACTACTGGAACCCAACTTAGTTGTTCCCAAGGCAATGAGCATTACGATTTGCCTTGTCACAATCTCTCTTTCACACTTATGTTCTTTCTTCCCTCTATTTCTCTCCCACATGCCTACTCCTCTCGTTCCCCTACTACTCCCTTCTAACACATCTCCACCTTCTCCTCTACTCTCACCCAACTCCTCCTCCCATCTTTGACACTCTTCTCTCTACTCTCCCTCCCTGTTACCGCTCTTACAGTCTTCCACACCTTTCTATTTACTCTCCCTCTCTTCCCTGTACCTATCTCCCCCTCCGATTCTTGACTCTAATCCTCCCTCCTCTCCTACTATTCCTCCATCCTTTTCTCCAACCTCTGGCTTCTACACCCATCTCCCCTTTCTAACGCCTTCACTTTCACTCTCTTCACTTACATTCCCCACACCTCACTATCACATTAGGAAATCGGTCTCTTGTGGCAACCTTTCCTCCATATTCTATGAACCCCCCATCCCCCCAAAGACAGTGTTTTTGAACATGTCCTGACCATTTACAGAGAAGTGACTTCCCTGGCCTTTTGCTAATTTTATTATGGTGAAGGAACAAGTTACTTACCTGTAACTGTTGTTCTCCAGCATGGGTCTGGCATGGATTCACATGCTCATGAATATTCCCCGGCGTCAGGCCGGAAATCCTCGGTAAAGAAAAAATCAGTATCAGTTTCGTTTCTGATCTGTCTTTCTTAGTAGTAACCAATCACTGATCTCTGGGTCATACTGCCCCCAGCCAATGACTGCCCTCTACCTAAACCCCTCCCCTGGCAGCCATCCTCAGATTTGGTAGCACGTAAAGTGGCAGTATGACCAAGTGAAGAGCCGCAGAGGGGAAGGAGGGAGGGTTCGCATGTGAATCCATGCCAGACCCATGCTGGAGAACAACAGTTACAGGTAAGTAACTTGTTCCTTCTCCAGCATGGGGTCTGGCATGGATTCACATTCTCATGAATATAAGAATACATAGCAGTATACACATGCACAACCCCGGGAGGTGGCAACAGGCTCAACATTAAGCAATACAACAGCTCAACATTAAGCATCTCTTACCTCGTCACCAGGCTCACCTTAGGCGAACAGGTTGCGCAGCACTGCTTGGCCGACCCTGGACTCCTCCCTGGAGTCCCGATCGACGCAGTGGAATCTCGTGAAGGTGTGCGTCGACCTCCACGTAGCAGCCCTGCAGATGTCCAGAAGGGCACACCAGACAGGAACGCCGTGGTAGCAGCGATCGCTCTGGTCGAATGGGATCTCGGACGGCCGGGCAGCGGTCGGTTTGCCAACCGGTGACAGTGCATGATGCAGCCGGAGAGCCATCTGGAAATGGAAGCATTCAAGAGAGCCTTCCCTTGATTCACAGGTCCAAAGTTCACAAACAGCTGTGATATCTTCCGAAAACTCTTTGTGCGGTCCACGTAGAACTTCAGCGCTCTAGCCACATCCAGCGAGTGCAAAGTCCTCTCGGCCGGAGTCGAAGGGAAGAAAACTGCCAACACCAAGGGCTCGTTGAGGTGGAAGTCCGACGGCACCTTGGGCATAAAAGGAGGGGTGCGTCCTCAGCACCACCCTCGTATCGTGGAAAGTCAAGTATGGAGGCTTGCAAGATAGGGCCTGGATCTCTCCCACTCCTCGTGCGGAGGCGATGGCCACAAGAAATGCTGTCTTCCACGACAGGAACTTCAACGGCGCAGAGTGCATAGGCTCGAATGGGGCCCCCATGAGCCTGGTCAGCACCACGTTGCGCTCCCACGCCGGGGCGGGGGCCTTCACCGGTGGGAACGATCGGAATAGTCCCTTCATAAATTCCTTCACCAGGCGATGAGACCACAAGGACGCCCGTCCTGTAGTTCTGGTGTATTGGGAAATGGCAGCCAGATGTATTTTGATGGAGGCGTGAGCCAGTCCAGCTTTGGCCAGCGACAGTAGGTACAAAAATCCTTGAGGGGCCGTAATCCGCAGAGGGTTAATCTTCTGTGCACGGCACCAGACAGAGAACCTCTTCCACTTATGTCCATAACATTTGAGAGTTGAGGACGCCCTGGCTTTTGCAAGAACCTCGATGCAGTCAGCCGGGATATCGTATCCTCCAAACTCTAGTGCTGCAGGAGCCAAGCCTGCAAGTTCAGCGACACCGGGTCGTGATGGAGAATGGCGCCTCCTTCTCTGGAGAGAAGATCCATATCCGTCGCCAGCTTGATAGGTGGGGACGCTGACAAGTCCAGAAGGTCCGGGAACCAGATCGGTCTCGGCCACGCCGGTGCGACGAGGATCATCCTGCACCTGGACCTCTTGAGCTGGTTGATGAGACGGAGCAGCAACGGCAAGGGAGGGAACGCGTACAGGAACAGGCCGTCCCAGGAGAACGAGAAAGCATCACCCATGCTCCTCGGCTGGGCGAACCTGCTGGCGAACCTCTGGCACTTGGAGTTCGTCGCCGTCGCAAACAGGTCGATCTGGGGTTTGCCCCATCGTTGAAAGAGTCGATCCACCTGGTCCTGGCGTAGTTCTCACTCGTGGCACGAGCGGAGCTCCCTGCTGAGTGAGTCGGCGATGGTGTTTTTTATTCCTGCCAGGTGGAAGGGAAACGGAAACATCCCCTGGGCGATGGCCCAGTGCCAGAGATCCTGGTCCTCGGATAGGGCTGGGGATCTGGTGCCTCCCTGCTTCCGGATGTAGAACATCGTGGTGGTGTTGTCGGTGAAGATCCTCACCACTTTGTCCTTGAGGGACGGAAGGAACGATTTGAGCGCCCAGAACACGGCTCGTAGCTCCAGGATGTTGATGTGAAGAGACCTCTCCTCCGGGAGCCAGAGGCCTCTTGCGTGGAGATCTCCGGTGTGGGCCCCCCTTCCTTCCAGGGAGGCGTCCGTCGTTACCGTCTCCTGATACGCTGGGGCCTGAAAGTCCATGCCTGCCTAGAGGTGCGCACGGGCACCCCACCATAGAATCGCCCGACGGAACTCATCGTCGAGCGGGATCCTGTCTTCGAAGCAGACCGCCGCTTGAATCCAGCGAGGGTCGAGGAACTCTTGTATCGGATGCATCCGAAGTCTGCAAAGGGGCACAAGGTAGATGCACGAGGACATCATCCCGAAGAGGGACTTGATGGACCTCACTCTGGCCACCCCTGTGGCTAACAGGTGCTGCACCTTGCCCAAAATGGCCTTCGTCCTTTCTTCCGACGGAGATGCCAATCGCTTCACTGTATCGAGCTTCGCTCCCAGAAACAGTGCCACCTGCGACGGGACCAGATGGGATTTGGGGTAGTTGATGGCGAATCCCAGCTCCGTGAGCAGGCGGACGGTCCTCGCTGTGTGTTCGACGGCGAGTTCTCTTGACCTTGCACGGATTAGCCAGTCGTCCAGGTAGGGGTAGACGTGGATTCCTTGCAGGCGCAGCCACGCCGCCACTGGTGCAAGGCACTTGGTGAACACCCTGGGTGCCGACTTTAATCCGAACGGCAAGGCTCTGAATTGGTAGTGACGCCCCTGGACTACGAATCTGAGGAACTTTCTGTGACCTTTTAGAATGGGGATGTGGAAGTAAGCATCCTCCATGTCCAGTGACGATAGGAAGTCGCCCTCCTCCAGCTGTCCCAGCATGTGCTGGGGGGTGACCATCCGGAATTTCTGTGCCTTGATGTACTTGTTCAACCGACGTAGGTCCAGGATGGGGCGCCAACCGCCCGTCTTCTTTCGGACGAGGAAGTATCTTGAGTATACTCCGGAGCCCCGGAGCCTCTTGGGGACGAGCTCGATGGCCCCCTGAGCATCGCCCTTACCTCCAACAGCAGTTGAGGGATGTGATTCTCCTTCCTGGCCACAGGAGGAATGCAAGGACACTTCTTTTGAAATTCCAGCGAGTGTCCGCGGGCCAGGGTGTCCAGCACCCAACGGTTTGGTGGAGATGGACTCCCACACGCTGACGAACTTCGTCAGCCGGCCTCCCACCGGGGTGCTTCGGTGGGGGCCCGACGCAAAGGCCGGTTCAGTCCTGCTTGGAAGAGGCCTTGCCGCCTTGGCCTACTTGCCGATGGCGGCAAGACCCTCCTTGCTTGCCGCGGCCTCTGTAGGCCTCCTGGGACGAGGAGCGGGCCGCCTGGCTGTAAGTAGAAGAGCCACCGCTGGATCCCTTGGAGGCTCCCCGTCTGCCTCCAGAGCTCCAAAAGGGCCGCCGTTGCTGAAGGACTCCTAGGGCTCGGGCTGTTTCCGTGTCTGTCTTGATGGCCTGGAGGGACTCATCCACCGTCTTTCCAAACAGGTTGTTGCCATCGAACAGCATGTCCAAAACTCTGGTCTGGACGTCCTGGCGAAAGTCTGTCGCCTTGAGCCATCCTCGTCGTCGGAGGCAAACCCTGTTACCCAGTTGGTGAAATCCGGTATCAGCAATGTCCGTTGCCACCGTTATGGCGTGTTCCGACGCCACCTCTCCTTCCTGCAGAATCTGTAGGGCCTCCGCCCTCTTGTCGTCCGGTAGGAAGTCTAGCAAAGGAGATATCTTGAACCAAAGCTCGATGTCGTAACGGGCCACAATCGCTAAGGCATTGGCCGCCTTAATTGTCGTTGCCGCCGACGAGATGACTCGTCGTCCCATCGAGTCCAACTTCTTGCCCTCGCTGTCCGGCGGGGAAGTGGAAGTTGAAGCCGCCGCACCCGCTGCTTTCTTCTTGGCCGCTGGCGAGACGACAGAGTCCGGCGTGGACTGGGCCCTGAGGCACAAGGGGGCGGCATCGGGGACCCGGTACTTCTTCTCGTACCTGTCCCACTTGGCGGGTGTCGTGGAAGGGTTCTTGAGGATAGCCAGCCCCTCGTCCCAGATGCCGTCGAGCAACTCGTCGGGCGGAGAAGCCCGAGGGCGGGGTGATGACGGGATGTCCGTTGTGTCATCGCCGCCGTCGTCCGTCCCCGCCGCTGTATCCGTCGCCGTATCCTCTCTAGGGTCCGGCGAGGGGGGCTGAGGGGTCCACAGGCCTCGTGGGCACGAAGGGCGGAGCGGGATGGACTCTCCTCCGCTTGTTCGGAGGGCTTCCTGACGGGCCTGGTTCTGGATCCTCCGTCGGGGTACGTGGTAACCTCATCCTTATCTCAGTACATAAGGATTGGATCGCCAACAAAATGGCCAACGAGCTATCCTGGGGCTTGGGTAATGGCTGCGACGGACAGGATGGCTGCTCCACTGGGCCCTCGTCGTCGCCATCTTCGATCACATCAGCGGGAACCGTCCCCTGGGATCGAACCTCTCATTGAGGCCTATGAACCTCTTGTTGAGGCCTTTCACGGTTTCCACCGGATCCTCCTCGGAGGCTGAATCCGAGTCCATAATGGCCACCGCCCCCCCCCTTTTCCCGCCGGGGTCTGCACGGGGGTCTTAATGATGGTCTGGAAAGAGGATTCCCTCCGTGGCGGCAGGGAAACTCTGGGCCCCGAGGCCACCTCCACTGGCGTAGCCTCTGCCGGCTTCGCCAGGGCCGCTGCGACAACCTCGAAAGAGGCCTTTGCCGGGTGGATCAAGGCCCTCACCACCTTATGTGCGTCCTGGGCCTTCGCTTTGGGGGGGAGGGTCATCGCCTCGCTCCCCCTCGGCTCCCTTCGAGATGGACCGGGGCCTCTCCAGAAGCTTACCCGGGTTCTCAGACTTCCTCTTCCCCGAACCAGAGCGCTGGCTCGTGGTTGATGGTGCCGGGGAAGTCGCGCCCTGCCTGGCAGCCGAGGAGCCCGACCTTTCGGCGCTCCCTGTGCCCGCGGACTTGCAGCGCTTGGCCTTCTGTTGGGCTCCCGTCGCCGGGGCGCCCTCACATGACTTCGAAGACCGCTCAGACTTTTTCTTCGCCTTCTCACCTGCTGTGCCCTTCTCCAGCCAGGCGGCGAGGTTGGAACGACGATCTTGCTTGGTCCGTTCCGAAGGTTCTTGCAGAACGCACAGTCCTTCTCCACGTGCGTCTTGTCCTCATGAAGGCAGTAGAGACATCTCGAATGCTCGTTCTCCTTGAAAACATTTTGCAATCCGCATCCTGGGCAGCTCCTGAACAGCTTGGATCCGGGCGTCGAGCTTCCCTTGTCCTGGGCCATGTTCCTTAAGGAAGGCCACAGATGTTCTGGAATCCTCCAAGAAGCGTAACTCGATGAAAACTTCCCCCTTGAGGGGCGTAGAAGAATTCCGAAACGGGTCCCCGTTATCGGAAATAGAAACGGTGGAGCTTGAGGCTCGATTAACCGAAAAAAATGAGAAAATTCTCCTGAAAAAGCGTGAAAACGCAGTAAAAGCTCGAGAGCTAATACACGAGGACTCCCAACACTTGAACGTGCGGTAAAAATCTGAGGATGGCTGCCATGAGAGGGGCTTAGGTAGAGGGCAGTCATTGGCTGGGGGCAGTATGACCCAGAGATCAGTCATTGGTTACTACTAAGAAACACAGATCAGAAACTAAACGGATACTGATTTTTTCTTTACCGAGGATTCCCCGCCTGACAACAGGGAATATTCATGAGCATGTGAATCCATGCCATACCCCATGCTGGAGAAACTGATCATTCCTTCAGACTATCAGTACTGGGAAACTATGTATCCATTTTGACTTTGTACCTGTATGGTATGCCTAATGTTAGGGAGACGTCTCAGAAATGTTCCAGAAATGTTCCAATTCCTCTCTATCTTAGAGAACCCCAGCAACTTTGCTGGATTTTGAGGACTTGAATTTTTAACCTGGAGAGAGTGAAACCCTTTTTCCCCACTCTCTCATGTATTTTTAAAGTGATTATTTAACACTGTTTCTTTTTGTTTGTGGAGTCTGACAAACTCCTTAGGCATCATCTTTTACATTGCGTCACCCAGCACCTTCAGTGCAGTTGCACAGGGAATTCGTTCAGATTCCCCAAAGGTTTAAATACCTTCTCTGGGATAAACTACAGTTTCCAAGAGCAGTGAAGCGAAATTGACTTTGCTTACAATTGCAACTTTCTAGACCCAGCATACACTATCCTACAAAAGGGTGCTCGAGGGGTTACTTCGTATCCCCTTTGGCTAACTTTTCATGTAACAATTTTATGTTACCCTTTCCTCACTGAATGGCTGGTGGCAGTGGTTTACTTTTAACTACTGTGATGTGCATTTACCGCGGGCTGCGTTCGGAGCTGCAGTAAAGCACCCCGGTTGTCTTTTTTCACCATTTCTTTGTGGAAAGTTCCTTCTTGAGATTTACTCTGCGCATCAAACCAGGTTTGGTCCCTTTGTTCATTTTTCCTTTGGCGGGATTCACGAGTGAAGCCCGCCTCTGGTTCCAGGGTGTCTGGGGGGGGCAGGAAGCGAGAGAGGTGCCCGAAACTCCCTGTGCTTAGTCTCCTAGGAGAACAGAATGCCTCTTTGGTGATTGTTCGGCAAGGACAGCCACCCTGCTGGGTGACTGACAGCTAGGCTGGAATGAATGGGAGAAATCTGCATAAATGGTGAGACTTTTTGGCTTGGAAGGCATAGTCGACCACTGGACGAAGGAATCCAAAGAAGAACTTGAAGAGGACGATTACTGCAACTCCTGGACCGTTGATTTGCCCAGTGAAGCCCTGCTGATGTGCTAAAACTCCAAATTTGTATCGACAGAGAAGCCCCTGCAAGGACGACTTCTCCCTTTGAGTTGGTGGGACAAATCAACTCCAAAGTAAGCCACCTGGACATCCTCTCGGAGCTGGTTGAAATTCCACTGCAGTTGCTGCTGGAACCAAATAGCCAGGGAGAGGAACACCAGATTGTGTGTGTGTTGCTTTTAAGCTGGCAAAGAGCTCCAGGAAGATCCTCCGGACTCCCAGGAAGCAGGACTGACCGAGCCTGAGCCCCCTCAACAGAGTGCGGGACCCCAGATGCAAGGAAAGCCCATCTCGACAGCCAGGAACCACAGTGTTGCTATTTGCGGTAGACGCGAGGAGCTGAAACACCGAAGTGCCACTTGTTTGAAGATTGCCGGTTGTGAGCGGTGACCGTCCCATTGTAGTGCAGGAGACCCCAGAAGTCCTCGCTCTTGTCCCCACGACTGAGGCCCAGGAGCACAGGGATCTGCAAAGCTGCACAGGAACAGAAGTCATCTGCTGCACTTTTTTCTTCAACCTAAAGGTATTGTAAAGTCTGACAGAACGTACCTCTTGTTGTGCCACCTTGATTGTCCTCATTGGAGACTTGTCTCTGTTGCCTCTGTAGAGTTGCCAACAGCTTCTTTACCTCACAAGTCTAATCGGCTTGTGGCCCTACTTTGAATTTCTTCTTATTCTACAAAGACTTCTAAAACATTGTATAAGACTTTTACTTACCTGCAAGAAGTGCTTCAGTTCACCTTGACTTTTGCTAACTTAACATTGGATGGCCTAAGCTCCCTGAATGACTTCTCTCCTCTGCTTAGGTTTTGCATCTTCCTTCCAGGAAGGGGTTAACTAACTTTGCATTGGGGTTACCAAAAGTACTTACCTGCTTCAGAATATTTGTGTGATCTCTTGTTTTGTTCTAATATTTTTTTTTCTGTTGACATATTCCAAAAACTGATTCTCAATGCAACAGTGATATATTAATGACCCCAGCACCCTAACAATTGAAGTCACCTGAGGGTGTAGGTAGTGTCTGTGGGCCATCCCAAATGGGTACTTACTGATTTAGAATTCTTAAGAGTGTGTATTTCTGAACTGTATTTGAGTGTTACTGTTATATTGCCCTACTGAAGAAGGCTTATTCTTACTGACTGATAAATTAGTAAGTGTTTAATCAAGAAACCTTGTGTGTAAGAGTTTATTTGAATACTTGTCCCTGTGAATCTCTGTGTAACTCCCCTACAGCTCACATTGAACCCTCTTGAGATACGCCTGGCTGCTCAACACGCTACCAACCTGTGTAGTACAGACTTACACCAAAGGTTGGGTTCCTATTGCCAGGAGTTCAGGGTTGTTGTAGTGCATCAAACGAGTACTGCATGCAATCTTGCCTAACACCTAAAGACAAGCTGGAGGTAGAGTGGATTTCTAAACTCTCGCCTTGTGGTCAGATGTTTAGAATGCCACACTAGTTATAGTGAACAGGGGAACCCTGGGAGATGTAGCCAAACCAATCAAGTTAGCATGGAGATTGCGCAAGGCTAAGTCTCAGAATAAAGTGAGCGTGGTCAGGGGTCCACAATGACTAATCAAGGATTGCACTTAGACAAGTACAAAAAAAACGATATTTATTCATGGCCAAAGAACACACTATGAAAATGACTATGAACAGGTAATAATCACACAACAATAATAGTAAAATACATATATACAATCACAGTGAGTTGGTGTAAAATAATCAGTTCACTCTCCTCTCCCCCAAAACGCCTGAAATGGAAGGTAACTAGATATAACACCAACAGTCCACAGGAATAACAACCCAAACTTCTTAAGTCCAGCCCTAAGTTGTATGGGGCCTTGTGCCCTAAATTCCACAAAGTTTCCAATAGTTTTAGTGAGTGGGACAAAGTTAGAAGGAGGGTCCTGTGGATGTGAAGAAGGTCCCAAAAGATAAATGAAGATGGTCACAGGTGAGTAAAACCTGTTTCTAGCTTTTGGAGGGCTTGAGTCGACACGTTTTTCCAAAGCGAAAAGTTACAAAACTATTTAAATGTTCTCAAACTTTTAAAGGATGAGACAGGGGTACAGGCAAGTACCGTTATAACTTACCCCTGTACTCCTATTTTATCTCAGACTTGGCAGGTTATTGGAGGGTCACCAGAGGTCAGCTTTCCCACCGGTGGTTCGGGTCGAAGAAGCTCAGGAGCTTTGGGTACAAGAAGAGTTGTGGTCGTGTCCAGGGGCTGTGTGCAACCTCTTCCCATGGAACAAAGACACTGGTGCAGGACTCTTCTGGATCCTCGAGTAGATGTGGGAAAGCCAGTTTCAGCAGCTTTCACTAAAGCACAGCGACTGCCGGTATCACAGATGAAAGAAAGCCTTAGATCTCGGGACCCTTGAATGCTGGAACGCCAAGGTTTTGCACAGAGGCTACTTACAGGACAAGCTGAAGACCACCTAAGTTTCGAGTCAAAACACTGAACGGCAGCGCTTCTACCATTTCAGTCCACTCGATGGCCCAGGAATGCTTTCACAGACTCCAAAAAGTAGGGCATCAAGAAGACGCTGAGCATAGTTGTTCCCACCACTCCAAAGAGTCGAAGCACCAACCAGGGTCTTCGAAGATCAGCAGCCAGATACAGCAAAAGTTTGTTGCCAGGTCTTCTCAAGATCGGTCCACGTGTCTTCCGAAGTCTTCGTGGCTATGCGGTACACTGGCTTCTCTTCAGATCTCTGGGGAATAGCTGCAGGACTACTCTTATGGAAAAACTCAGCTGAACACAAAAAACCCAGCCCACCAATGAAAGATCTGACCCTCACACACCCTAGCAGTGGTCCAATCAGGGACCACTGTTGGTGAAACTCATGCATGCACTCTAAACATACAGAAACCAGTTTGTGTATTGGGACCAGCCAGTCCCAACCCACTTCCTGGCTCCCAACACACATTGCCTGCACCAGCCTGCGAAAACAACAGTTTTCCCCGGCAAATATGTGGCCATAAAAGGAATTTCCTGGCCTGGCATCGCAGGAAGAAGGCTACAAGACAAAACGGCCGAAGAACAAGCAAAAAATCTCATATTACAGCCATGTTAGGAAACTAGCCACAGTTAGTAGCCAAACAAGGTAAAGGCGAGAGGGCTAAAATAAAAGACTGTACAAATAGTGAAAAAGTAACTGCTGCCACCAGTTTGTCTTTAGGCACATTTAAACGTAACCAAAACATCCTCGAGTGTAGTCTAGGGTGATACAACAGTATTCCTATTGCACTGCACTGTAAGGTGCTGTGTGCAACAAGAAACTAGTTACCCAAAATAGATATGTAAAAAGAAAAAGGGAAACAGTTTCCCAGTACCTACAGTCTGAAGGACTAGTCAGTTTCCCCATAACAAATTAGCAAAAGGCCAGTGGGGTGAAGCTGAAGTCAGAACATTGTGTAAAAACAAAAGCAAAAAGTTTGGGGGTACAAAGAAAATGGAGGAAAGGTTTCTCCAAGAGAAAACTTTCCTGACACTCGCCCCACCCACAATAGGGACAGGGGGAACTAGTACATCCCTGGATGGGTCTCCGATACCATTCGGTTATCCCAGTTGAACAGCCCATCATCATTGCAATGTTGAGCACCTGGCCTATGCTCAAAAGTGAAGGCCAAGCCTTGTACACTATGGGAACACATGAGCAACTTTGGATTCACTCCCTTAATGTCCATCAACCCCTTTAAAGGCCAAGGGTCAGTATACAGAGTAAAGCGAGTCCCATGGAGGTAGGACATCAGCTTCCCAAGGATCCGCACAAGAGAAAACATATCTTCTCCAGAATGTGCCACTTGACCTCTCTGTCCCTAAACTGTTCACTGATGTAACACATAAGAATTTCCTCACATTTGTTATTTAGCTGTGATAGTCTTGCTCCTAACCCAGTGTCAAAGGCATCTCTCTGCACCAAGAATTGTCGCTTGTAGTCAGGTGCCTTGAGAACATGGGTCTGACAAAGGGAATGCCTTGGATCCAAGTGATTTTTCGTCACGGAAAAGTCAGCAACGGGAAAGTTTGCATGGGAAAAGTACGCACCACAAAAGGTTTGTACATTTCCCATGCGGACATACATTTCAAAACCCAACATACATACACCCCCCACCCACAACACACTACACCCCACCCACACCCCCAACATAACCAAACCCTACTTACCTTCTAAGACAATTTGTGTCTCTGCGGCGCCAGTTCCCTTTCACTTCCGTGAAAAGCCTGAAGGATTGGAATTGGAAGAAATGTCTGAATCTAAAGGTCCGACCTATCAAAATCTCCAAAAATGCATACCCCCAAAGGTTCGAACACCAAAAGTTCGAACCCTTGGTGGTATGCCTTTAAGGTAGGTAAGAAATACATACTATACTCTATAGTGAGCGGGGGTTTCTATGGTCCATTTTCTGTACCATATGTTGTATCATGAATTTAATATTAATATTACCTACACTATGAATTAGAAAATTTAGTCTTGGTTGCATGTCTGCATGCCGAATGCGCGTTTTTAACTACACTTACATTGTATGCAACGGGAACACCTTTTAGGTTTGTCTAGTCCGTATAGGGTTCATGATTAGGATTTCTTAGCATGGAGTAAAATGAACAAGTGAAGCCTTCTGGTCACACTAATGCTGGACCAAAGCTTGAGCAGCCTTCAGCTTGTCATTGGCCTGAGCCATCAGCAAGGCTATCCTCTTACTCAAACCAAGCACATAGTCCACTACATTTGTAGTGACGGGAGTAGTGGACCTCTCCCATCCTTTCCTGACTATAGCAAGGGGTCCCCTGAGCGGGTGACCAAATAGAAGTTGAAAGGGGCTGAAGCAACCCCTTCTTGAGTGTCTGTAGGCGAAAAGCAAGCATGGCATCAGGAGATCCCACTTTCTCCTCTGGAGCTCCTTAAGAGCTCTAAACATACTTTTGGGAGGTTTATTGAATTGGTGAACAAGGCCATTTGACTGTGTATAAGCTGATGAAAAGATATAGGACACTCCACATTCCTTCCACATGGCCTGCATGTATTTGGGCATAAAGTTGCTGCCTCTGTCAGACAAAAGTTCTTTAAAGAAGCCAACCCTAATAAAAATGCCCAGTTGCTAGGCAAAGTTTGCATGCAGTACCCTCTGGCAACACTACAAACAACTCTGACTACAGGTACAGGAAACCCAACCTTTGGTATAAACTTGTACTACACAGTTTTGTTAGCGTGTTGAGCAGCCAGGCTTATCTCAAGAGGGGTTAATGTGAGCTGTAGGGGAGTTACACAGAGATTCACAGTGACAAGTATTCAAATAAACCCTTACACTCAAGGTTTCTTGAATAAACACTTATTAATGTATTTATCAGTCAGTTACAATAAGCCTTCTTCAGAAGGGAGCAATTGTTACGCTCACCTGGCTCCTACAGGGGCGTCGATCTAAACTGGACATCTGCGGTCTCCACCAATGTGATGCGTAGTGCCGAGATGATGGACTGGACTGGACTGGTCCACCTAGCTTTGTTTGCTTGGCCCGTAGGAAAATTCTTCTGCAAATGGAGAAAGGGAATTAACCACCCGTGGGGTTGAGCGTTAAAACCCCACCCCACTCCCGCTGTTCTCCCTACTGATCACCTTTGATGTCCCCTCTAATAGTGTCACCTGATGGTTTGCAAATATGAGCTCTCCATCCTGCATTGAGCGCAGGGGCGCGTAGATAACCAGTTACTTCACTCGCTCGAAGGAATTGGTGAGTTCCAGAACAATATTGACTCAGATTCCCAGCAAGACGCCGTAAGTATGTAGTTCGTAAGAGTTCAAATGTCTGACTTTCACTCTTGTCCGATTCCTTGCAGGTTGCAGCTTAACCCTAGCGAAGAGTTCCTCGTGGCAACCGGTAATATTCAGGTAAGGATTTGTATTATCCAACACAGTTCGATAAAATAATGTCAATATGTAACCTGTTGCTTTCTCCCTTATTCAGGCCCTGAGAGAAAGTATGAAGTCTTGGGGAATAATGCCTCTGGCGGTAAAATCAGGTAAGTCTATTGTGGTGAGGAGGTTTCCCCTTGTTTGTCCCTTTGTTACACCTTGCTGTCCTTTTGTTTCCCCTTAGGGGCCAGGGTTCGACGAAGATGCAGTGGAAGCTGTGCCGACCCATGAAGAGGAATAGTACCCCCGGTGGTAAAATCAGGTAAGT
This sequence comes from Ambystoma mexicanum, assembly GCF_040938575.1. NCBI lineage: Eukaryota > Metazoa > Chordata > Amphibia > Caudata > Ambystomatidae > Ambystoma > Ambystoma mexicanum. The sequence goes on from NC_090924.1 coordinate 281,197,360, forward strand.
CTATGGGGGGTAACTAATATTGCCTCTGTGTATTCCCTTGGCTTACCTTGCTGTTCTTGTCTTCCCCTTAGGTGCCGGAGTGCGCCGGGAACATGCAGAAGGATGCAGTGGAATGTGAAGATGCTGCGAAGGCCGGTGAGTTCAGCGTGGCGCTGCAGCAGGCGAGGCGACGCGCATAAAATAACTTCTTTCATCCAGCTCGAAGGCGCGATGGATCGGGAATTCAGGTAAGGATCAAAAGGTATAGCTCTTGTTCTAACCTTTTCTCCTTCTTTCTCCCTTTTTCTAGGAGCTCCAGACTCGAGGCGGGCGTGGCAGAAGACTGGATGCAGACTTGCAGGCACGGTGAGCGTTACGCTACTGGATGCAGAATAACGCGAAGCGTGTGCTGCTCTTCGGGCGTGGTTTAAATAGCCTCCAAAGTAGTCCCAGGTAAGTATTCCTGTCCAGCCCCACCGAGTAAAAAAATAGTCCCTAGGTAAAGTAGTCCCCTCCAAGCCTCTTTTGGCTTGGAGCTCTTGCAGCATGGTCTGCATCAGGTAAGTTTGCAGCATGGTCTGCATCAGGTAAGTTTTAATCTATGAGCCTGGCGCCTATGGCGCCAGGACTGACTCTCCATATGAGCCTGGCGCCATAGACGCCAGGACTGCACCCAAATAGCCCCTAGCAGGGGTTGTTGGGCTTGCTTGGGATAACTTGATGCCGGGGTTGCTGGACTTGGTCTGGGTCCCCGGGGGTAGGCATCATGACAGCAATATAATAGTAACACACAAATACACTTCAATACTGTACACTCTTAGTTTCTAAATCAGTAAAGACCCTTTTGGGATGGCCCACAGACACAACCTACACCCTCAGATGACTTCAATAGCTAGGGTGCTGGGGATATTCATATCTTACTGTTGGCATTAAGAATACTGTTATATTTTGGTAAAAGGAAAAGATTATTAGAACAAGAGACCACAAATATTGTTAGGCAAGCAAATACTTTTGGATCCCCAAGGCAGAGTAATCAAGTATAACAGGCTAGGCCAAAATCAATGGGCAAAAGTCATATAGGATGAAGCACTTCTTGTAGGTAAGTAGAAAAGTCTTTGCACAATGTTTTAGAAGTCTTTGAATAAAAGAAGAATCAAATGTAGGGCCACAAGCTGTTAGACGTTTGAGTGGTAGAAGATGCAAGCAACTCTACAGCAAGAGGTAAGTTCTCTTAGACTTTTTACAGTACCTTTGAATTGAAGAATAAGCGCAGCAGATGACTTCTGTTCCTGTGCAGCTCTGCAGATCTCACTGTTCCTGGGCCTCAGTCTTGGGGACAAGAGGGAGGACTTCTGGGGACTCCTGCACTGCAATGCGACGGTCACCTCTTGCAACTGGAAATCTTCAAATCAGTGGCTGTTCAGTGTTTCAGTTCCTCGCGTCTACCCCAAATAGCAACACTGCAGTTCCTGGCTGTCGAAATGGACTTTCCTTGCTTCTGGGGTCCTGCACTCTGTTGAGGGCGCTCAGACCCGGTCAGTCCTGCTTCCTGGGAATACAGAGGATCTTCCTGAAGCTCTAGGCCAGCTTAAAAGCAACACACACGATCTGGTGTTCCTCTCCTTGGCTTTACGGTTTACAGCAGCAACTCTGTGGAAATTCAACCAGCTCCGAGAAGGATGTCCAGGTGGCTTACTTTGGAGTTGATTAGTCCCACCAACTCAAGGGAAGAAGTCGTACTTGCAGGGGATTCTTTGTCGTTACAATTTTGGAGTTTCAGCACAGCAGCAGGGCTTCACCGGGCAAACCAACGGTCCAGGAGATACAGCAGGCGTCCTCTTCAAGGTCTTCTTTGGTTGCTTCGTCCAGTGGTCGACTGCCTTTCAAGCCAATAGCCTTTCCTTTTATTCAGTTCTCTCCCATTCATTCCAGCCTAGCTGTAAGTCACCCAGCAGGGTGGCTGTCCTTGCCGGACAGTCATACGGCCAATCACTACAGAGTGCATTTGGGTCTCCTAGGAGACTAAGCACAGGGAGTTTCGGGCACCTACCTCACTTCCTGCCTACCCCAGACACCCTGGAGCCAGAGGCGGGCTTCACTCGTGAACCCCGCCAAAGGCAAAGCGAACAATGGGACCAAATCTGGTTTGGCGCGCAGAGTAAATCTCAAGGAGGACCTTTCCACAAAGAAATGGCGAAAAAAGAAGACCGGACCACTATGACAAAAATGGCACCATTGGGTGCTTTACTGCAGCTGCGAACGCAGCCCGTAGTAAATGCACACCACGGTAGTTCAAATGAAACCACTGCCACCAGCCATTCAGTGAGGAAAGGGTAACATAAAAAATGATACATGAGAACTAGACAAAAACCCCTCCCGCACCCTATTGTAAGATAGTGTGTGCTAGGTCTAGAAAGTTACAAATGTAAGTAAAGTCAATTTCACTTTACTGCTCTGGGAAATAGTAGTTTATCCCAGAGAAGGTATTTAAACCTTTGGGTAATCTGAAAGACTACCCTGTGCCACTGCACTGAGGGTGCTGTGTGACACAATGTTAAAGATGATGCCTATGGAGTTTGTCAGACTCCACAAGAAAAAGAAATACAAAACTCGGAAATCACATTAAAATACATGAGGGAGTGGGAAAAAAGGTCTCACTCTCTCCAGGTTAAAAAATATCAAGTCCTCAAAATCCAGCAAAGTTGCTGGGGGTCTCTAAGGTAGAGGGAATTAACACATTTCTGAGAATGCTCCCTAACAACGCGGTCGGCCGAGGAGTGTGTGTTTAGTGTGGCGTGATGTTTGCACGCCTGAGCTTCCAGGAGATTTCTCCGTCACAGGACCGCTGGCCTACTGATTGGAGCCGGTGTCTCGCACGTGGAATTCCATCGAACCCTGATCGCCTTCAACATCACTAAGGACATTGATGCTGCTGTCACTAGATTTTTACCGCCAAGTCTATGGAGACATCAGCCTGCATGGTGGGGGCGGCCCAGCATTTGGTTCAATGATCTGTTGGGTTTATGGGCGGAAAAGACTGCAGGACTTGCAGTTTCTCTGAGGGTGATCCCTTAGCAAGTTAGCAGACCGTGATTGCACGCCATGTGGGTGTCTTTCCAGAGGTATTTCCTGTTGCAGGAAGGGCAACATTTAAATATTTTCTTCATGGCTAGTGTAAAGGGCTGTGTGGCGATAAAAGGGAAGGTAAGGTGCCAGAAGAGGCATTCTCTAAAAGGTTCCAAAGTGTATGATTCCCCCCCCCCCACTATCCCTACTGTGAATGGCTGAGGCCTGTGTACGCCTCAGTTGTTCGTCAAGGCAGCTCAGCGTCGTCGACTATGTAGCCATCCGTCGAAGGCTGCCAAAACAATTGGTAGTGCGGCAGGCGATTGTTGAAAGAATAGCAATAACGTTTCAAATTAAACTTGGTCTAATCAAAGACGTTAGGCAGAAGAACTCTGCTATCGACCAACCACGATGGTGGGAAAAAACAATCAGAGGGACCTTGACGTGTGAAGGACCATGGGTATAGTAGAATTCACACTAGGTTGAGTATTAGTAACCGTTAGGGAGAATTCTCCAAAGTTTGCTAATTCCCTTCACCTTAGAGACCCCCAGCAACTTTTCTGGATTTTGAGGACTTGATTATTTTACCTGGAAAGAGTGTGATCCTTTTTTCCCACTCTTTCATGTATTTTGATGTGTGTTTTACATTTGTGTTCTCCGATTATGGAGTTTTAGATAACTCCATAGGCATCATCTTTTCATGTGTGTTACACAGCACCGTCAGTGCAGTGACACAGGGATGTCTTCTAGACTTCCCAAAGGTTTAAATACCTTTGCTGGGACAAACTACAGTTTCCCAGAGAATGTAAAGTGAAATTGGCTTTACTAGTCTTTCCAAATTCATAGACCCAGCACACAACATCTTCAATGGAGTGCTGGAGGGGTTACATAGTATCCCGTGTCTAAACACTCATGTAGCAGTCAAATGCTACCCTTTCCTATTGAAAAGGCTGGTGGCAGTGGTTTTACAAAGAACTACCATGATTTTTCCCGACTGCGAACACCGGTGGCTAAAAATCACAGGCGCCATGTTTTTCAAGATGGCGACTTAATCTGCGCCTTTGTCTAAACGGGTTCTGGTCTACTTTTTTCGCCATTTCTTTTTGGAATTTCCGTATAGTGTTTGTCTCTGCACGCCAAACCAGGTTTGGTCCCTTTGTTCGTGTGCCTTTGGCAGGCTTCAGGACTGAAGTCCGCCCTTGACGCCCGAGTGTCTGGGGTGGGCAGGAAGTGAGGGAGGTTGCCCGAAAGACCCAAATGCACTCTGGCATGATTGGCTGGCTGACTGTGCGGCAAGGACAGCCACCCTGCTGGGTGAGTGACAGCTAGTCTGGAATGAAAGGGAGAAAACTGTATAAAAGGAGAGTCTCATGGACTGGAAGGCAGAGTAGACCACTGGAACGAAAGAACCGAAGACGAGCTGGAAGAGGATGGCTGCTGCAACTCCTGGACCGTTGGTTTGCCCGGTGAAGCCCTGGCTGCAGGTCCGAATTGCCAAACTCCATTCGACAGAGAAGCTCCTTCAAGGACAGCTTCTTCCTGTGAATTGGTAGGACCAATTAACTCATAAGACACCTGGATACCATTCTAAAGGCTGGTTAGGTTTAACCAGGGAGAGGGACACCAGTTTGTGTTCTTGAATCTACAGCAGGGGTGCACAACTGATTTTGACAGAGGGCCGAAAGTACCTTACATGAGGGCTATAGTGGGCCGAAAAGTAAATGTGGGCGGGGCTGTAGGCGGGGCGTGGCAGGAGGCTTTTTAAACCCCCAATTTCTACTAAACACATGGAAAAATAATGTTTTTGAGGGGTAACGATTTTTTTTTGCATTTCAAACTTACATTTTGTACTACACATTTTCCATTGTTATAATTTATTTCTATTTAGTTATTGTATCTCGCATGTTTAGTTAACTTATATATATTTTATTGACCCTAGATTGGACATGCCGTCATTTTGGACTGCTACAGTTAGCTATTTGGGTTGCCCAAGAGGAGTATGGCCTTCATTGAGTCAGGTTTCCTCAAAAAGCCAAAGATGAACATCTCCCAACTGTGCCTGTTTTAGCTTTATTATTGGGTTCACTCTTGGAGTGCAACACTATGCCCCATGTCCCTCACCCCCAACCAAACACTATGCCCCCTTGGCCCCCTCACCCCCAACCAAACATTATGCCCCATGGCTCCCTCACCCCCAACCAAACATTATGCCCCATGGCACCCTCACCCCCAACCAAACACTATGCCCCATGTCCCTCACACCCAACCAAACACTATGCCCCAAGGCCCCCTCACCCCCAACCAAACATTATGCCCCATGTCCCTCACCCCCAACCAAACACTATGCCCCATGGCACCCTCACCCCCAACCAAACACTATGCCCCATGTCCCTCACCCCCAACCAAACACTATGCCCCATGGCCCCCTCACATCCAACCAAACACTATGCCCCATGGCACCCTCACCCCCAACCAAACACTATGCCCCATGTCCCTCACTCCCAACCAAACACTATGCCCCATGTCCCTCACTCCCAACCAAACACTATGCCCCATGTCCCTCACCCCCAACCAAACACTATGCCCCATGGCCCCCTCACATCCAACCAAACACTATGCCCCATGGCCCCCTCACATCCAACCAAACACTATGCTCCATGGCCCCCTCACCCCCAACCAAACACTATGCCCCATGTCCCTCACCCCCAACCAAACATTATGCCCCATGGCCCCCTCACATCCAACCAAACATTATGCCCCATGTCCCTCACCCCCAACCAAACACTATGCTCCATGGCCCCCTCACCCCCAACCAAACACTATGCTCCATGGCCCCCTCACCCCCAACCAAACACTATGCTCCATGGCCCCCTCACCCCCAACCAAACACTATGCTCCATGGCCCCCTCACCCCCAACCAAACACTATGCTCCATGGCCCCCTCACCCCCAACCAAACACTATGCCCCATGTCCCTCACCCCCAACCAAACACTATGCTCCATGGCCCCCTCACCCCCAACCAAACACTATGCCCCATGGCTCCCTCACCCCCAACCAAACATTATGCCCCATGGCCCCCTCACATCCAACCAAACATTATGCCCCATGTCCCTCACCCCCAACCAAACACTATGCTCCATGGCCCCCTCACCCCCAACCAAACACTATGCTCCATGGCCCCCTCACCCCCACCCAAACACTATGCCCCATGTCCCTCACCCCCAACCAAACACTATGCTCCATGGCCCCCTCACCCCCAACCAAACACTATGCCCCATGGCCCCCTTATCCCCAACCAAACACTATGGCAGTTGGAAAAAACATCTTTTTGGAGGTGTACCATTTTATTTGTATTTAAAACGTACATGTTGTACTATACATTTCCCCAAATCATACAGGATGAAACAGTGAACCAGACATAGTTGATCAGTGAGAAACATTGCAGCGTTTCTCAGCTGTCAGTTTCTGGATCTCGGGCTCCAGTGAGGTTGTTCCTACTCTCAGGATAGCATGGAGATGTTGGTCAGTTAGTCTTGTCCTTAGGCTGGATTTATGTAGTTTCATTTGTGAAAAAACTTGCTCACAAATGTAAGTACTGCCAAACATAGAAACCATCTTTAATGCTTCCCGTGAAAGATTGGGGAATTGCACAGTGTCCAGAGACTGATAGAAGACTAATAAAGGCATCTCTCTGTGCTTATTTTTGAGGGCACTACAGCACTGAAGTTCAATCAGTTCCAGTTGCAGTTCAGGTTGCACACTGTCAACATCAGCTGAGAAAGGGTCTGCAAAAAGTTTGAAAGAGGCTCGCTGGGATTTGAATTGTAAGAAACGATTCTCAAAAACATTTTGCAGTTCCTTCAGGACCTTCACATGCCGATACCACCCTCCATACTTGTCATGGGGGAAAACCTCTGCACATGCAGGGTAGTGTGCCAGCATCCCTTTCTCCAGTTGGGCTGTCAGAAGCCTTAACTTTATTTCAAAGGCACAAACTGCCTCAAACAGATCCGATATGAGATTTTGGCTTCCTTGCAACTGTAAATTTAAATCATTGAAATGGCCTGTCAGGTCAGTCAGAAAAGCAAAGTCGGCTACCCAGTCAATATCTAGCATGACAGAAGTGTCCATTCCCTTTTCATCAAGGAATGCTTTTATTTCGTGCTGTAAAGCAAAGAATCGCTTCAGCACATTGCCACGACTAAGCCATCGAACATCGGTGTGATATAGGACATCACCGTAATCCGCCTTTACCTCTTCTAGAAACGCCTGAAACAATCGGTGATTTAAAGAGCGTGCACGGACAAAATTAACCGTTTTCACAACAAAGTCCATCACTTGAGTGAATTTCAAATGTTTTGCACATAATGCCTCCTGGTGGATTATGCAGTGATAATTTTTTAAATGGACAGCCTTCTCGCCTAAGTGCCTTTTCAAGCAGCCAATAAACCCATTTTGCTCCCCAACCATGGCTGGCGCCCCATCAGTCGTCACGCCTACCAACGCATCCCATGGCAAATTTAAATCATCAATGACTTTTTGAAAGGCATTAAAAATGTCAGCACCAGTAGTCCTGCCATGCAAAGATACCAGGGAAGCCAGTTCCTGAAATACTTTGCATTGATTACCGACCCCCCGAATGAAAATTAAGAGTTGGGCTGTGTCACTTGCATCTGTGCTCTCATCAAGGGAAGCTGAAAAGAACTTGACATCCTTACACTGCATTTTCAGTTGGCTGTAACAATTGTCAGCCATATCTACAATACGCCGCTGGATACTCATACGTGAAAGGGGAACATTTGTAAAAACATCTTTTTTTTCTTTACACACTGCCTCGCAAATCTCCATCACGCAGTCTTTAACGAAATCCCCATCTGTGAAAGGACGTGCTGACCTTGCAATAAGCCGAGCAACCTTATGACTCGCAAAGGTGGCACATTCTGATTCTTTTTTTTTCTGGGCAAAAACACCCTGTTGCTTAGCCAGCTGTGTTTTTAGCTCCCCAGCTTTCTTAATTCTCGCTTCCCCCTGCAAATCCTTATATTGTGAATGTTTTGATTCACAATGGCGGCGGATATTATATTCCTTGGGGACTGCTATGCGTTCGAGACAAATGAGACACGAGTACACATCAGGTTTGGACTCGATGAAAAAAACTTCTCAGTCCACTCATCCTTAAATTGACGGTGCTCCTGGTCAATCTTTCTTTTTTTTACTGCACTAAACATTGGCAGGGACATCTTTGGATAAAGATACGAAATCCACTGTTATGCTCCCACTACGACGGTCCAAGTCTAGAGTATATACAAATTATATACTTTTTGGAGAATCCTAGAAGCGACAAAAGAACAAGATCAGATAAAGAACATAGCCTTACCAGCATACCTTTTCATGCACCTATTCATGGATACTTTGAGGAATAGCGGGCTGCATAGCATATCAACCTGCTATGTTTGAGATTAAGGTGGAAATTGAGGACATACTTTTTAAAAAAAAAATAACATTTCAAAGCACAAGCTGTTGCCAAATTATGAGCTTTTGAAAGAAATTATCACAGGATGACCAATTACTTTAGTGAACATACAAAGAAACTGTTCTCAGTTTCTTCCTGGGCATGCAAAACTGGCAGGAGCGCCAGAGAAATAGTTTCTGCTTGTGCTTCTATCCCCCTGAACAATGCTTGATGGGGTTGTAGAAAGGTAACAATTACCCACACTCAATGGGTCTCAAACGCTTGATCGAGGTTTAGTTGCAAAATTACAGGAGCAGACATCATCCAGGACCTTACTAGAAAAGTCTGCAGCCGATTTTGAAAGCTTTAGGAATGTACAAATAACCACACCCACTGCTGACCCTTGACACTCCGGCCCAACATATCTAATGATATGCTATGATAGTTTATTTCTGGTAGAGCCGGAGAATTACACAAGGTGAGGGAGAGGGGAGGAGAAAGGAGGGAGAGGAACAAAACAAGCTTTTATCGTACTAGGCCTGACGACATTTCAGATAGTGCTGGAGAGGGAGAGGGGATAGTAAGTGGGGGTTGGGGGCAAACATTTGTTACTATCATACCATGTCCAGGGACAATTCTGGACCTAGGAGTATGATCTTTAGGGGACTGCAGCGAATGCCAAAGAGCATCACTAAATGGGAACAGAGCTACATGGTGATGCCGATTTGGGTTTGGCCCGGGATTTACACACTGGGTGCAGTTGCTATACATCCGGCCAGTGGCCAGGGTTCGCACTGGCAAACACATTTCACTTGCCTGTGTGATCCTACAGGGCACCAGACAAGGCTGCCAGTTGTCTCTGATGTTATTCACCCTGGCCCACCCCACCCCCCAACTCAGCACACACACACAAACATGCACCCATACAGACCCGAACCCCCCACCCCCCCAACTCCAAACCCCCACCCCCCAAATCAGCACACACACACACACACAAGCACCCAACCAGACCCGAACCCCCACCCCTCAACTCAGCACACTCTCAAACATGCACCCATACAGACCCAAACCCCCCACCCCCCCCAATCCAAACCCCCACCCCCCAAATCAGCACACACACAAGCACCCAACCAGACCCGAACCCCCACCCCCCAACTCAGCGCACACACACAAACATGCACCCATACAGACCCGAACCCCCCACCCCCCCAACTCCAAACCCCCACCCCCCAAATCAGCACACACACACAAGCACCCAACCAGACCCGAACCCCCACCCCCCAACTCAGCACACTCTCAAACATGCACCCATACAGACTCGAACCCCCCACCCCCCCAACTCCAAACCCCCACCCCTCAAATCAGCACACACACACAAGCACCCAACCAGACCCGAACCCCCACCCCCCAACTCAGCACACTCTCAAACATGCACCCATACAGACCCGAACCCCCCCCCCCCAACTCCAAACCCCCACCCCCCAAATCAGCGCACACACAAGCACCCAACCAGACCCGAACCCCCACCCCCCAACTCAGCACACTCTCAAACATGCACCCATACAGACCCGAACCCCCCCACCCCCCCAACTCCGAACCCCCCACCCCCCCCAACTCAGCACACACACAAACATGCACCCCATACAGACCCGAACCCCCCACCCCCCCAACTCCAAACCCCCACCCCTAAATCAGCACACACACAAGCACCCAACCAGACCCGAACCCCCACCCCCCAACTCAGCACACTCTCAAACATGCACCCATACAGAACCCCCCACCCCCCAAATCAGCACACACACGCACCCAACCAGACCCGAACCCCCACCCCCCAACTCAGCACACTCTCAAACATGCACCCATACAGACCCGAACCCCCCACCCCCAACTCAGCACACTCTCAAACATGCACCCATACAGACCCGAACCCCCCACCCCCCCCAACTCCAAACCCCCACCCCCCAAATCAGCACACACACACACACGCACCCAACCAGACCCGAACCCCCAACTCAGCACACTCTCAAACATGCACCCATACAGACCCGAACCCCCCACCCCCAACTCAGCACACTCTCAAACATGCACCCATACAGACCCGAACCCCCCACCCCCCCCAACTCCAAACCCCCACCCCCCAAATCAGCACACACACAAACATGCACCCATACAGACCCGAACCCCCCACCCCCCCAACTCCAAACCCCCACCCCCAAATCAGCACACACACACAAGCACCCAACCAGACCCGAACCCCCACCCCCCAACTCAGCACACTCTCAAACATGCACCCAACCAGACCCGAACACCCCACCCCCCAAATCAGCACACACACACGCACCCAACCAGACCCGAACTCCCACCCCCCAACTCAGCACAAACATGCAAACATACAGACCCAAACCCCCACCCCCAACTCAGCACACAGACCAGAACCCCCACCCCCACCCCCCAACTCAGCACACACACAAACATGGACCCATACAGACCCGAACCCCCCACCCCCCCAACTCCAAACCCCCAACCCCCACCCCCCAAATCAGCACACACACACAAGCACCCAACCAGACCCGAACCCCCACCCCCCAACTCAGCACACTCTCAAACATGCAAACATACAGACCCAAACCCCCACCCCCCACACACATCCAACACCCCCCCACCCCCGCATCTCAACATACACACAAAATACATTCAAATCCAAACATCCGACACACATCCAACACCCCCCCACCCCCGCATCTCAACATACACATAAAATACATTCAGATCCAAACATCCGACACATCCAACACCCCCCTACCCCAACATACACACAAAATACATTCAGATCCAAACATCCGACACACATCCAACACCCCCCCACCCCCACATCTCAACATACACACAAAATACATTCAGATCCAAACATCCGACACACATCCAACACCCCCCCACCCCCACATCTCAACATACACACAAAATACATTCAGATCCAAACATCCGACACACATCCAACACCCCCCCCACCCCCGCATCTCAACATACACACAAAATACATTCAGATCCAAACATCCGACACACATCCGACACCCCCCCACCCCCGCATCTCAATATACACACAAAATACATTCAGATCCAAACATCCGACACACATCCGACACCCCCCACCCCCGCATCTCAACATACACACAAAATACATTCAGATCCAAACATCCGACACACATCCGACACCCCCTCGCAACATAAACACACAAACAAAGCAAAACAGACCCGACACACAAACACAAACAGACCACTTACCGGAGACGTGCTGGAAGGCAGGCAGTTAAGCGGCAGGTAAGCAGGAACGCTGGACTCGTACTACGGCTGGCGTGGTCCAAGGCTGAAATGCCTTCCGGCATCAAGCCTTATGGTCCACGCCAGCCGTAGTGCTGGCCCTCCATTGGTGCAGCACACACGCATTACGTGGCTCGTAGGAGCGACGTGATACGTGTGTTTGCCGGACAAAAGAGCATGGCGGGCCGCAACTGGCCCGCGGGCCGTATGTTGTGCACCCATGATCTACAGCTACTGGAACTGAAGTGATGCCTTTTTGTTTGCTTTCTTCAACAATCCCGTGCAGTGCAGGAGTCCCCCGAGGTCCTCCCTCTTGTCCCCACGACTGAGGCTCAGGAACAGCGAGATCTGCAGGAACTGCCAGGAACCACGACTTCAGCAACATTTGTTTTCTTCATACAACTGTACTGTGTCAACCCGATTGAGAGACCGCCACTCTCGCAAGTTTATGAAACTTTCCCAACTTGCAGGCCTAATAAGCTCGTCACCCTACAAATGATTCTTTTCCACATAAACTACTACTGAGAACTTTTGCAAGGACTTTACCGTTTGATACCAGAACTGCTCTTTCCTATCCAGAACACTAGGCCATTGACTTTGGCCTGGCCTATTGACTTGAATTGAACTATTCTGGTGAACTGAAACTATTTGCAATGCCTAGAAAGTATATATAATCTATTCTACTTACTTTTGTCCTTTTTACTCACTGCTAAGTAACTAAACTGCCATTTTGCTCCATTTTCAGGGGAGCTCAAACTGTCTCAAAAACTGTGTATTGGTCTATAATATTAAGTTGTCTTCTTCTAGTGAAATGTTTTATACATGATTGTGTAAATAAATGAATAAGTGTTTTACCAAGAAACATTGAGTATAAGTGTCTACTTGAACCACTGTGATTGAAGGTCCTCTGTCTAATGACTTGTACTGCTCACATTCACTCTTGAGATAAGCCTGGCTGCTCAGCTCGCTATCAACAAACTGTGTGGTAGACTTATACCAAAGGTTGGTCTTGCTTACACCTGCAGTCCTAATTGTGTGGTGGTGGTCCCAGAGGGTACTGCATGCAACTCTGTACGCCCAGGCGACGTACCTTTTTGAGTTTTGAAAAAACAAATCATGTAATATGTCTGCCTATGCATTGCATGTGATCCAAGCAAAACTACAAGCCTCAGAAATATGTTTATTGAGTGTTGTGCAATATCACCTGCTTGTTTAATTTTCTAGTGTATGTTTTCGGCCCGGAATATAGTATTTTTGAACTTAACTGGCTCATTTGAATTATTTTGTGCTTCACTGTGTGGATTCATTGTGGATCCCTGACCCCACTCACACTCTCCTGAGAATAGCATTTACTGCTCACCTCTGCTAACTTGATTGGGTTTTGGCTAACCTCTCAAGAGTTCCCCTGTTCACTATAACTAGGGCTGCCTCCTAACATCTGTCCGCCGGGCCAGATTGTAGAAATCTATCTTGACAGGCCCAAGTGACAAATTCTCCAAGACCCTGGTATACCCTTTCATCTGGCTTCATCTGCCAAGCTCATTATTAGTTGTAAAGGTCACAAATAAACACCCTTGAACTGACAGACGGCGCCAGTGTGGTCATTTGAGGCAGACCATGTCACATGTGGGATCTGTTGGATCCCGATAGAGAGGTCGCCCACAACTATCAGAGGATGAAGACCCACACTTAAGAGATGCATTCGTTGGGGAACCCATATGGACAATTAGAACCATGAAACAGAATTGCTAGCTTAACTTTTCATCCCCTTTCCGGTCGAGCGTATTTCTGTGCTAATTTCAATCAACCTTAGAGATCCCCCAGCTCTTTTGCTGGATTTAGGGCTTGTGATTTTTTCCTCCCGAGTGAGTGGGACCTTTTTCTCACACATGTATTTTTCCTGACTAGGATTTTTGTGTTTTACTGTTTTATGCAGCCTGACAAACTCCATAGGCATCTGCTTTTTGCATAGTGACACACAGCACCTTCGGTGCAGTGCCACTTAGAAGTCCCTTGGACTTCTCTGAATGTTTAATTACATTTTCTTAAGTGAACTACCGTTCCCAAGAATAGGAAGATGATCCCGGTCTTAACTTTTTTTTGTGGGACCAGAACACACCACACTATGTGTAGTGCTGGGGGGTTAATGTGTAAATCCCTATCCCATTTTTCATGTGACATTTTTTTGTTACACTAACATAGCTTAAATGGCTGGTGGCAGTGGTTTAATTTTACTAAGGTGTGCATTTTTACCACGGGCTGAACCCTCAGCTTCAGTACAGCACCCATGGGTGAATAGTGTTAGGGAGAATTCTCAGAAATGTGCTAATTCCCTCCACATTAGACACCCCCAGCAACTTTGCTGGATTTTGGGAACTTGATTTTTTTTTAACCTGGAGCGTGTTTGACCCTTTTTCCCACTCTCTCGTGTATTTTGCTGTGAATTTTACCTCTGTTTCTTTTGGTTATGGAGTCTGACAAACTCCATAGGCATCATCTTTTACATTGTGTCACCCTTCACCGTCAGTGCATTGGCACAGGGAAGTCTTTCAGATTCCCCAAAGGTTTAAATACCTTCTCTGGGATAAACTACTGTTTCCCAGAGCAGTAAAGTGAAATTGACTTTACTTACATTTGTAACTTTCTAGACCTAGCACACACTATCTTACAATAGGGTGCGGGAGGGGTTTTTGTCTAGTTCTCATGTATCATTTTTTATGTTACCCTTTCCTCATCTACCGGCTGGTGGCAGTGGTTTCATTTGCACTACCATGGTTTGCATTTACCGCAGGCTGCGTTAACAGCTGCTGTAAAGCAACCGCGGGAGCCATCTTTTTAAAAATGGCCCGGTCTTCTTTTTCACTATTTCTTTGTAGAAAGGTCCTACTAGAGATTTTCTCTGCACGCCAAACCAGGTTTTGTCTCTTTGTACAAGTTTTCGTTTGGCAGGCTTTAGGAGTGAAACCCGCGCCAGTGTGTCTGTGGTAGGCAGGAAGTGAGGGAGGTGCCAGAAACTCCCTGTGCTTAGTCTACTAGGAGACCCAAATGCCCTTTGTGGTGATTGGCTGGCTGACTGCCCAGCAAGGACAGCCACCCAGCTGGGTGAGTGACAGCTAGGCTAGAATGAATGGGAGGGACTGAATAAAAGGCGAGTCTCTTGGCTTGGAAGGCAGAGTTGACCACTGGACGAAGGAACCGAAGAAGAGCTTGAAGAGGACGCCTACTGCAACTCCTGGACGGTTGGTTTGCCCGGTGAAGCCCTGCTGCAGTGCCGAAACGCCAAGTTCGCATCGACAGAGAAGCCCCTGCAAGGACGACTTCTCCACTTGAGTTGGTGGGACCAATCAACTCCAAAGTAAGCCACCTGGACATCCATCTCAGAGCTGGTTGAATTTCCACAGAGTTGCTGATGGAAACCGTATAGCCAGGGAGAAGAAAACCAGATTGTGTGCGTTGCTTTTAAGCTGGCCTAGAGCTTTTGGAAGATCCTCCAGACTCCCAAGAAGCAGGATTGACCAAGCCTGAGCCCCCTCAACAGAGTGCGGAACCCCAGAAGCAAGGAAAGTCCACCTCAACAGCCAGGAACCGCAGTGTTGCCATTTGCAGTAGACGCGAGGAGCTGAAACACTAAACAGCGACTGAAAGTGAACTTTGCTGGTTGCAAGTTTTGACTGTACCAGTGCATAGCAGGAGTCCCCCGGTGTCCTCCCTCTCGTGCCCAAGACTAAGGCCCAGGAAAAGTGAGATCTGCAGAGCTGCATAGGAACAGAGGTCATCAGCTGCATATTTTCTTCATTGCTAAGGTACTGGAAAACTAGTCTAAGAGAACTTAACTCTTACTGTAGATTTGCTTGAAACTTCTACAACTCACAAGTCTAATCAGCTTGTGGTCCTACATTTGATTCTTCTTTTCATCAAAGACTCCTAAGAACTTGTGCAAAGACTTTTCCAAGTGCTTCATCCTATATACGACTTTTGCCCATTGACTTTGGCTTAGCCTATTGAATTGTATGACTCTTCTTGGAGGATCTAAAATTATTTTCCTGCTTAAGAATATTTGTGGTCTCTTGCGTTCGAATAACGATTGCCTTTTACCAACTTTTAAGAGTGTTCTGAATGCCAACAGTAAGATATTAATGTCCCCAGCACTCAAGTTATTGAAGTCACCTGTGGGTGTAGGTTTTGTCTGTGGGCCATCCCAAAAGGGTCTTTTGTGATACAGAAACTCAGAGTGTACAGTATTGAAGTGTATTTGTGTGTTACTTAATAATTGTTTATGCAAGAAACCTTGAGTGTGAGAGTTTATTTGAATACCTGTAACTGTGAATCTTTGTTTAACTCCATTACAGCTCACATTTCCCCTCCTGAGATACGCCTGGCTGCATCACACTACCAAAACTGTGTAGTACAAGCTTATACCAAAGGTTGAGTTGCCTATACCTGCAGTCACAGTTGTGTGTTCCCAGAGAGTACTGCATACAAAGTTTGCCTAACAACCATTTTCCCAAAAGGGCCCAGTCTTCTTTTTTTGCCATTTTCTGTTTGTTAGTTCCTTCTTGGCTTTTACTCTGTTAGTTGAAACAGATGTGAGTCCTTTCTGTGTTTTGCCTTTGGCAGGCTTCAGCCCTGAAGCCCGCCCAAGCTCCAGTGTGTCTGGACAGGCAGAAAGTGAGCAAGGGTCCCTGAAACTTCCCTGCCCTTGGTCTCTAGGTGTGCCTGATGAAACCAGTCCTGATTGGCCGGCTGGCTGTCCTAAAAGGACAGCCAACCTGCTGTGTGATTGATAGCATAATGAATGGGAAATTGCTTAAAAGTCAAGGCTTTTGGGACTAGAGGCATAGTCGACCACTGGAGTGGAACATCCGAAGAATAAGACGTGATGAGACGAGACGCCAGCAGCACCCTCCTGGACCGTGAAGTGCCCAGTGAAGCCCTGTAGCTGTGCTGACCCAGTTTTCAAATAGACTGGGAAGACCCGTACGGGACGAATTCCTCCCTTCGGCTGGTAGGACCAACTAGACTCAAGACAAGCTTCAATTTGGCGCAACCTCTAACTTGCTGTGCCTCACCATAGCTGCAGAAGCCCACTGCCAAAGGTCCTGTGACCATTGACGAGTGCATCGTCTTGCGAAGTCCGAATCTGTCCGAATCTTCGTGGGCATCCAGAGGACCCTATCGAAGCAGGAAATCTTGATCCAGAGTCCCCTCACCAGAATCCAGGACAGGAGGGAGCAAGCTTCTTCCAACCAGAGTTTTTCGTTTTTCACCAACGCTGAGGAAAAGGCACCAAAACACTGAAGTGCCGCTGAAACAAAGGAAATCCATCGCTGGGGCGTCCCTCTCCAGAGTACTGCCGCAGGAGCCCGCCAGACGTCCTCCCTTTCGTCACCACAACCAAGGTCCAGGAACAAGGGTCTGCCAAGAAGTAGCAAGGAGAAATAAAGCTGGAACCATTTTCTTCATATCAAAGGTATTGTGGGGTTTGGTGTATTCACCTTTTAGCCATAAATTGAGCTGCCGGCACTGGCCTAACAGCGTGCACTCTCTACAACGTAGCTCCCTTGAGTTGCAGTGATTTCTTCTGACCTTACTAATTTGTCAAGACTTAAGCTAAGAAGAAATGCATCAGAACTATTGACTTTGTCCACTGACTTTGGCTGTCCTGGCTTGCTAAAGGCACTCCTCTGCACCTATTGACTTTGCCCGTAGTTGTTCTCCCATAGGTTATAATTGTTGACACTATTATGGCTGGGATAAAAGTCTATCTGCCTCCCATTGCAAGATTGGACTTGTTTTACAAACTGTTGAAAGTATTTCTAAACCTTCTTCTAAAATGACCTTCCTTTACAACTCAGTAACTGAATTGGTAACCATAAGTAAGTGCAATACCGACCTTTACTGAAGTCACTCTGTGTGCTGGAACATGTGTTAGCATAAGAAAAGTCTTTACCAACTTTTATTGTTTTTTAAAAACGGAATCCTAACTTTTATTGAATGTTACTAGTAGATAATGCTTTTAAAGAATGCTTATTTAAATGTTGTGTTTATTATAAATAGATGTGTATATATAACTATTTGTGTACGTGTTACTTGGATACTTGTACTTACTGATTTCGATTGTGCAGTTATACAGCTCACATTACCCCTCTTAAGATAAGCCTGGCTGCTCAGTTACACTACCAACCTGTGTAGTACAGGGCAATACTAAAAGGCGGGTTACCTAATACCAAGCAGATCAGTCTTATGTAGTCCCACACCAGTTGGACTGCACTAATTCTTACCTAACACTTTTTATAATATCTCCGCTGGAGAATGCTTATGAGTTCTGACATCCTATGACTACTGGATTCCCCAGGTAAGGAGAAAGATCTAATCAAGACTCATCTTTGGGTAGATCTTACTCTAGATTGCATTGAATATTTTTCGCCAATCCCTCAGGCCCGACTTAAGCCGTGATATGAATTACTTGCTGTTCCAACTCTACTCAGTGTCCCACCAATGTCCGGGCTCTCATGATCAATTGGACAGCTTAACCCTTGCATCATTAAAATGGGGATGCCTTTGCAGTCTATCTAGACGCCATCTGGGAGACTACATTTTCCATAGAAGTAGAGGATATGGCTTTAAAACCTGATAAATCTTGCCAGAGCCAAAGAAAGAGGAGAGTCTTTCATGTCACCCACATTACCAGAACTGCTCATAAAGAGAACTAGGTGGCAGATAGAAAACAAATATCCAGTATTTACAGAGGAGCCATCATGCGGAGACTGACTCTGGAACCCCCATAAAAGATAGAGAGGACAAAGTTATACGACTGAAGTCATATCAAAAGGCTGAGGAGTCGGTGGGGCTGAATCAGGATGGAACTGGAACTTCTGACCGCTACAGAGAAGTTGGTTACCGACTAGCAGAACTCAGGGCACATGGCAGAATAAGATCCTTCAGGGCACATGGCAGAATAAGATCCTTCAGGCCTGTCCCCGGACAAAGAGAAGGGCCTGTTAAGATGGATTTCTAGAATCTGGTCTAGTTCTAGTGAATAGGGAATTCAGAGGTTAGCCAAAGCCCAATCAAGGTAGCAATGGAGAGCAGTTAAGGCTATTCTCAGGAGAGTGTGAACGGGATATGGGGCCCTCAATTAGTAGACACAATATAATACACAATAATTCAATTTAGAGAGGTAAGTATAGAAATACAGTTATTTATTCTAGGCATTTTACATACACTAAAAAAAAGAACAGGTGGTATTATCACACAATACTTCTATGATACAAATATATACATTCACCATAGGTTCATATATGCATTAAGAGAACATTTGGCAAGCAGGCAAGTAATATTGAATGCATTTAATGATGGAACCAGATCACAAGTGAATTCCCAAACTTAAGCAGTCAAAACTATGAAGAATGTGATTTGTGCCCAAAAGTTACAGGAGCTACAATGCTTCTCTCCCCATTATGTTGTTTCTGTAGGTAAGCTCTAATTTTCACTTGTTCTTTGGCCATATTGTAGCTTGCCTTTCTTCCTGCCTGGCCAAGAAATCCCATATACAGTCATGCACTTGTGTGAGCGCGTCTGTGCAAGAGTGAGCGTGTGCGCACAAGAGTGAGCGCGTGTGTAGTGTAAGAGTGAGCATGCGTGTGTAGTGTAAGAGTGAGCATGCGTGTGTGTGTAAGAGTGAGTGTGTGTATGTATGTGTGTGTAAGAGTGAGCGTGTGTGTGTGTGTAAGAGTGAGCGTGTGTGTGTGTGTAAGAGTGAGCGTGTGTGTGTGTGTGTGTGTAAGAGTGAGCGTGTGTGTGTGTAAGAGTGAGCGTGTGTGTGTGTAAGAGTGAGCGCGTGTGTGTGTGTAAGAGTGAGCGCGTGTGTGTGTGTAAGAGTGAGCGCGTGTGTGTAAGAGTGAGCGCGTGTGTGTGTGTAAGAGTGAGCGCGTGTGTGTGTAAGAGTGAGCGCGTGTGTGTGTGTAAGAGTGAGCGCGTGTGTGTAAGAGTGAGCGCGTGTGTGTAAGAGTGAGCGCGCGTGTGTGTAAGAGTGAGCGCGCGTGTGTGTAAGAGTCAGCGCGCGTGTGTGTAAGAGTCAGCGCGCGTGTGTGTAAGAGTCAGCGCGCGTGTGTGTGTAAGAGTCAGCGCGCGTGTGTGTGTAAGAGTCAGCGCGCGTGTGTGTGTAAGAGTCAGCGCGCGTGTGTGTGTAAGAGTCAGCGCGCGTGTGTGTGTAAGAGTCAGCGCGCGTGTGTGTGTAAGAGTCAGCGCGCGTGTGTGTGTAAGAGTCAGCGCGCGTGTGTGTGTAAGAGTCAGCGCGCGTGTGTGTGTAAGAGTCAGCGCGCGTGTGTGTGTAAGAGTCAGCGCGTGTGTGTGTGTAAGAGTCAGCGCGTGTGTGTGTGTAAGAGTCAGCGCGTGTGTGTGTGTAAGAGTCAGCGTGTGTAAGTCAGCGTGTGTGTGTAAGAGTCAGCGTGTGCGTGTGTAAGAGTCAGCGTGTGCGTGTGTAAGAGTCAGCGTGTGTGTGTGCGTGTGTAAGAGTCAGCGTGTGTGTGTACGAGTCAGCGTGTGTAAGAGTCAGCGTGTGTGTGTGTAAGAGTCAGCGTGTGTGTAAGAGTGAGCATCTGTATGTGTGAGCGTGTGTGTAAGAGTGAGCGTATGTGTGTAAGAGTGAGCGCATGTGTGTAAGAGTGAGCGCATGTGTGTAAGAGTGAGCGCATGTGTGTAAGAGTGAGCGTGTGCAAGTGTGTGTAAGAGTGAGCATTTGTAAGTGTGTGTGTAAGAGTGAGCGTGTGTAAGTGTTGTTTCTGTAGGTAAGCTCTAATTTTCACTTGTTCTTTGGCCATATTGTAGCTTGGCTTTCTTCCTGCCTTGCCCAGAAATCCCATATACAGTCATGCACTGTGAGCGCGTCTGTGCAAGAGTGAGCGCGTCTGTGCAAGAGTGAGCGCGTCTGTGCAAGAGTGAGCGCGTCTGTGCGAGTGAGCGCGTGAGTGAGCGCATGAGCGCGTGTAAGTGAGCGCGCATGTAAGAGTGAGCGCGTGCGCGCGTGTAAGAGTGAGCGCGTAAGTGTGTAGTGTAAGAGTGAGCGCGTACGTGTGTAGTGTAAGAGCGTGCGTGTGTGTAAGAGTGAGCGTGTGTGTAAGAGTGAGCGTGCGTGTGTGTAAGAGTGAGCGTGTGTGTGTGTAAGAGTGAGCGTGTGTGTGTGTAAGAGTGAGCGTGTGTGTAAGAGTGAGCGTGTGTGTGTAAGAGTGAGCGCGTGTGTGTAAGAGTGAGCGTGCGTGTGTGTAAGAGTGAGCGTGCGTGTAAGAGTGAGCGTGCGTGTAAGAGCGAGCGTGCGTGTAAGAGCGAGCGTGCGTGTAAGAGCGTGCGTGTAAGAGCGTGCGTGCAAGAGCGTGCGTGTGTGTAAGAGCGTGCGTGTGTGTAAGAGCGTGCGTGTGTGTAAGAGCGAGCGTGCGTGTGTGTAAGAGCGAGCGTGCGTGTGTGTAAGAGTGAGCGCGTGGGTAAGAGTCAGCGAGTGTGTAAGAGTCAGCGTGTGTGTAAGAGTCAGCGTGTGTGTGTGTGTAAGAGTCAGCGTGTGTGTGTGTGTGTGTAAGAGTCAGCGTGTGTGTGTGTGTAAGAGTCAGCGTGTGTGTGTGTAAGAGTCAGCGTGTGTGTGTGTAAGAGTCAGCGTGTGTGTGTGTGTGTGTAAGAGTCAGCGTGTGTGTGTGTAAGAGTCAGCGTGTGTGTGTGTGTAAGAGTCAGCGTGTGTGTGTGTGTAAGAGTCAGCGTGTGTGTGTAAGAGTCAGCGTGTGTGTAAGAGTCAGCGTGTGTGTGTGTAAGAGTCAGCGTGTGTGTGTGTGTAAGAGTCAGCGTGTGTGTAAAAGTAAGCGTGTGTGTAAGAGTGAGCATGTGTAAGAGTGAGCATGTTTAAGAGTGAGCATGTGTATGTGTGAGCGTGTGTGTAAGAGTGAGCGCATGTGTGTAAGAGTGAGCGTGTCTAAGTGTATGTAAGAGTGAGCATGTGTAAGTGTGTGTGTAAGAGTGAGCGTGTGTAAGTGTGTGTAAGAGTGAGCGTGTGAGCATGCGTGTGTGTGTGTCAGTGGCCAAGGAAGGTGCCTGAAAGTCTAGGTGTGTGGCATGAGTGAAACCCAGAGCTGCATGACCGGACATGACCTGGAAAGGAAGGAAAAAGGACCAACAGCAATGGGTCCAAACAGCAACCAAAAATCTTGTGGCCTTTGCCTGGCCAGGCCATTTTACGCCACTAGCCACGTGTGCGGCTAGCAGCTTGTCTTTAGGCCCAAATAAAAGTAACTAAAAAGGTCAAAAGTAAAAAGGGAAAAGGTTTACCGGTACTAATATTCTGAAAGACTGATCAGTTTTGCATTAACAAAATGAGCAAATGGGCAGGGGAGTGAAGCGGGGGAATTCACTTCCCTGTCGAAAGTCAGGACAGCTTAAAAAAGAGTAGCAAAATGTTTGGGGGTCCATAGAACTATAGAGGGAAAGTTGTCAAAAGAGCAATCTTTCCTAATAATAGCTCATATCATTCATTGAGTTTTACGTTGGTCGAACGGAAAGCGCATAGAGTAAACGTCTTCAGGAAAACAAATGGTTCAACGTAAAGCTGTTCAATGGGGTCAGTATTTGCAGCAGTGCATACGATAAATTGACTGAAGATATACGTGTTTTAAGATTTCTCTAAATGTTATAAAATGTTGTAACAAAACAACTGGACAGTCATAAAAACTAAAATAGAAAACTATTTGTGATGAAAACAAGCAAAAAAGTGTCGGTGTGCTCAAAAGAAAGATGTTGGGTATAATTAAAAAGGTCATAGGGAAAGATGTTCGAAAGGTGTTCAGTACATTGTTTTTAGATCCTCCCACATTATCACCAGAAAAACGCATGCTAAAGAGGATTTAGAAGTCAACCATCTATAGAGTGCAAAGTTGATAAACACACGTGTAGAAATGTAAAATAAATGCACAGAAAACAGGTTTTGTGCATACCTTATGCAAATATATACTTAACCAAATTATTTAATATTATAAGTTAAAAAACTTTCTGTCTCAACATCTGACATACTAAATTACCACAAAAACCTGAATTACCCTTTCCTTAGAGCCCAAGATGATACTGGCAACATCAAATATCACAGCTAGTGCCACTTCTCCTATTTTGCACAGCTCCTTCTCCTCATATGCCATACATATTGCAATGGCATCGATCAGCACCAAGGGATCCATGCCTTTCGAACCATTCTCCTCACTGTGAAACATGGCGGTGCTGGGCTGGCTCCCAACCTGGTAGCATTGAAGCAAAAATGGACCTGTACAGGATAAAAAGAAATCGAATTAAATCCTTGCTGGTGTTTAAAGTGGGTGCTTCTATTGTACATGTATTCAAGAAATATATCATAGCGGTCAAGTTACTCATGGTTGTGACTACTGTCCTGCCAAAGGGTCTTCAACCTGTGACTCAGATGTTTTGGACTACATTTCCCATGGACCCACCTCATTGGCAATGCTGACTAGGACTGATGGGAGAAATAGTCCAAAACATTTGGAAACAAAGTTTGCAAATCCCTTCCCTAGTCCACAGTCCCTTTTACTCTATTTGTGAGAGGTCATCATTGGAAAGAGGTGCAAGTGTGCTAATTCCCTTCTACCTTGGAAACCCCCAGATCTTTTCCTGGACTTTAGGACTTTTCATTTTCATGCTGGAGAGAGTGAGACCTTTTTCCCCACTCTCTCATCTATTAGTCTTTGATTTGAACTCTGTTTCTCTTTTGGTTTTTGAGTCTGACAAACTCCATAGGCATCATCTTTTTACATTCTGACACACAGCAGCACCTTCAGTGCAGTGGCACAGGGACGCCTTTCAGATTTCCCAAAGGTTTAAATACCTTCTCTTGGATACACTACTGTTTCCAAGAGCAGTCAAGTGAAATGGACTTTACTTACCTTTTTTAACTTTGTAGACCCAGCACACACTATCTTACATAGAAGTGCTGGAGGGGTTACTTAGTATCCCCTTTGTCTACTTTCTGATGTAACATTTTAATGTTACCCTTTCTACAATTAATGGCTGGTGGCAGTGGTTTACTTTTTCCTACCACTGTGTGTTTTTACCGCAAGCTGCGTTCGCAGCTGCAGTATAGCACCCATGGGTGCCCATTTTGTCAAAATGACACCGGTCTTTTTTTTTTTTGCCATTTCTTGTTGTACAGTTCCTTCTGGAGATTTACTCTGCGCGCCAAGCCAGGTTTTGTCCCTTAGTTTGTTTCGTCTTTGGTGGGGTTCACTGGTGAAGCACGCCTCTGGCTCCAGCGTGTCTGGCAGGGCAAGAAGCAAGGGAGGTTCTCGAAACTCCCTGTGCTTAGTCTCCTTTTTGCTTGGAAGGCAGAGTCGACCACTGGACGAAGGAATCCGAAGAAGAACTTGGAAGAGAAGTTTGCTGCAACTCCTGGACTGTTGGTTTGCCCGGTGAAGCCCTGCTGAAGTGCTCAAGCTCCGAATTTGCCTCGACTAGAGAAGAGCTGCAAAGGACTACTTCTCCCCTTGGGTTGGTGGGACCAATCAACCCCAAGACAAACTCATCTTGAAATCCTTTCGGAGCTGGCTGTACTTCCATTCCTGCTGCAGGAACGGAGTGCCAGGGATGGGAACACCAGAATCGAGTGCATCGTTTTTAAGTCGGACACAAGCTCCAGGAAGATCCTCCGGACTCCCTCGAAGCAGGACCTACCATGGCTGAGCCACCTCAACAGAGTGCTGGACCCCAGAAGCAAGGAAAGTCTGCAAGGTATCGAGAACCACAGTGGTGCTATTTGCGAGAAGCTAAAACAAGCGAAGTGCTGCTGATCTGAACTTTGTCTATTGCTGCCGCCGACCTTCCAACCGTAGTGCATGAGTCCCCAGATGTCCTCCCTCTTGTCCCCACGACGGAGGCCCAGGAACAACAGGATCTGCCATACTACAACAGGAACAGAAGCCAGCTGGAACCAATTTTCTCAGACCTAAGGTACTGTGAACTAAGGGGTACTTACCGCTTGCTGTGTAGTTTGCTTGCTCTGAGTTGAGACTTGCATTTACTGCCTTTTGCAGAGTTTCTTGCACCTTTGCCTTTCAGAAGCCTCCCAGTTTGTGGCCCAACAGCGATTTCTTTTCACCAAAAACTCTCTATAACATTGTGCAAGACTTTTTACTTACCTTCAAGAAGAATTTCAGCTCACCTAGACGTTGCTCAAGTGACATTGGCTGTCCTGGCTCCCTGATAGACTCTTCTAACCTCTGACTTTGTGTTTTGATCTGTCCCTCTAAAAAGTAATACATGGTTTACTTGTATAGCTGGGAAAGGGTTAATCTACATTGCATTGGGGGGTTCAAAAGTGCTGTTTGAGAAACTTGTTAACCATTGTTTCCTCCCCTGACCTCTTTTCCTTTGACACCAAACTCAGTATTGCTTTAAATGTACCAGTGATATATCAATGACCACAGTGTCCTAGTTACTAAAGTCACCAAAGGGTGTAGGCAGTGCCTCTGTGCCACCCCCAAAGGGTATCTACTGATTTATTGAAACTGAGAGTGTGCATTTTGAAGTGTATTTAAGTGTTACATATTTGCTCCCTTCTAAAGAAGGCTTATTAAACTGTTACATTAATAAATAATTATTTAATCAAGAAACCTTGAGTATAAGTGTTATTTGGATACTTTTTTTTCAGTGTCACTTCACTTCAGTTTCCCTTTCTTTCTCCTTTCCTTCTCAGTTTTCAGCTTTCAGCTCTATTCTTTGTTCTTCACTTCGTTTTGATTTCGATTCGTTTGTAAAAATCATTAATTTGATTAAATCAACTAAATAAATAAATTTGGATACTTGTCACTGTGAAACTATGTTGCAACCCTACAGCTCACATTGACCCCTCTTGAGATAAGCCTGGCTGCTCAGTCACTCTGAAAACAAAGTGTGGGTGGGCACGGCACTACGAGATTAGTACTGTCAATCAGTTCAATTTACGTAGATTGAAATCTTTGAAAACTGCTTTAACCAGGAGCTTCCAGTTTAAAAAGGGTCCTTTGGCATCCGGACCATCCAATTCAAAAACCAAGAAAAAATAAGTCACTCTACCAGCTTGTGTAGTACAGATTTATAACAAAGGTTGGGTTACCTATTGCCAAGAGGACAAGGCTGGTGCAGTCTCCCACAGGGCTACTGCATACAATCTTGCCTAACAGCAACCATGCCTCTGCAAAATGGAACTCCTTTGCAAAAAAGCTCCAGAATTCCTGAGTTTGCAAAGCATATACGGTGTAATAGTTCATAAAGTGGATTGTTAAAGATTAAATCAAAAGCCTCACAGTTAAAATGCACCCAATAACTCAATACACAATTCTAAAGCCGTCCAGCTCTACTCTTCCCAATGTCAAAGTGAGCTAAAGGTGAGTAACCTTTATCAAACAAGTGGATACAGTGGTCAAAGTGAGAAGTGGTTGGGAGCGGTGCAACTATACTTTTTTGAAGGGACTTCTCCTATACTTATTTTTTTAATATAATTTTTTTAACAATCCGTGCCAGTTTGTTAGTTTGTTTTATTATTTATAGTGCGTGCCAGACCCGAGGGTATCAGGGCGCCAAAGGCATTAAGAGGGTTGTTCAGCTTAGGTTACATTGCTGTGCAAGATCATACATTACAACAATTAGTTTTATACACGAATATAAGTAGTCAATATGTACAGAATACAGGCATAAGGGTCCTGTTACACACTATGGTAAAAAGCATTGTGAAGCAAAATGAGACAATATATAACACTGTGAAACAATATATACAGTATGTACAAAAGGGAAGAGTCTAGTAATCAAATGACGGACGTCATTTTCCTTGATCCAATGTATGGGGTTGGGCCTAAAGCGTAGGTAGGGTAGGTCTTCCCTGAAGGTAGGAGGGAGGGAGTTCCAGTATTTTGCGGCTTTGACTGGGAAGCTACCTCCGCCAGTCTTCATGCGTTTGAATCTAGGCACTAATAAGAGGTTGGCATTGGCTGTTCAAGGGGCGGGTGGAGGATTGTCTTGTAAATCTAGCTGTGAGGTAGTGTGGGGCAGTATGATGGAGACATTTATGTGTCAGGGAGGCTGTTTTGAGGAGAATTTTGTCTTTGGTAGAAAGCCAATTGTTGGATCATCTGAGGTCAGAAATGTGGGCTTTCTTGGGAAGGTTTAGGGCTGCTCTGAGGGCGTTATTTTGTAATATCTGGATCTTTTTGGTGATATATTTGTTACTCCCTACATATAGGGCATTACAATAGTCCAGTTTGGAAAGGACAAGGGCTCTTGCTAGGGTAATGCAGTTGTTAGATTAAAGGAAGGGCTTGGCTGCTTTGATTAACTTTCAAGTATAGGCAGCAGCTGAAGCTATGGAGTTAACTTGTTTTTTGAGGGTTTGTGTGGAGTCTAAATAGAATCCAAGGGTTTTGACCTCCTTATCAACAGTGATGTTGTTATTGTCGATTTTGAAGATAGAATAGTTATGACCTAGTTTGTTTAGGTTAACAGTGGTACCAATGATGAGAAGTTCCGTTTTGTCATCATTCAGGCATAGACCATGAGAGGCCATCCATGCCTGGATGATGAGGTACACTCTATTCACAAAGGCCAAATCCTTGTTGTAATCGCCCGTCAACGGGATGAGGATCTGTCTATCGTCGGCATAGTTAGTGTAGGTGATACCCAGGCCGTCCAGATCATCAAAAAGGGGCTTTGTAAAGATGTTGTACAGGGTAGGTGAGACCCGGAGCCCTGGGACACGCCACAAGTGATGGGTATGGGGTCAGCGGCTGCTAGGAGTGAGAAGACGCGCATTGTTCTATTGTCGAGGAAAGATTGGATCCAACCTATTGCCTCTTGTGAAAAATGGGCGGCGGAGTCCAAGTAGTTGCAGAGAATCTTGTGGTCAACCAGATCAAATGCTGCTGGGAGATCAAGAAGCAGCAATAGTGCTGTTTTACCATCATCTCTCAACACGTCTATTTGTGCTTTAAGGTCGATGAGCACAGTTTCAGTTCTATGTTGTGGTCTGAAGCCTGACTGCCTTACTCCTAAAAGGTGGTTATGTTCCAAATATTGTTGGATTTGAAGATAAACAATCATTTAGAATTTTAAGCATAAACGGGACTGTGGTGATAGGGCAATAGTTAGTAGGTATTGATGGGTCGAGTGTTTGTTTTTTCAGAAGTGGGAGGTCGCAGGACTGTTTCAGGTTGTTGGGGATGGTGCCTGAAGAGAAGGAGGCATTTGTAAGTTTGTCGATGAATGGGGAGAGGTCATGGCCGCATCTTTTATGATTTGTGCTGGGCAGGGGTGTTACGCTCACCTGGTATCCAAGGGGACGCCACCCAGCCCTGGTTGGATAATTTGCACTCTCGAACTCTCCCCCGGTCCCTTGCTAAGGCCTCTGGTTAAAGATGGGTCTGCAATATAGGAGAGCTGGATTCAATACCGGATTGTCTTTATGTTTTCCCACCTCCCTTGGCCTCAACTCCTTCCTTCCCCTTGGGCCCTCTCCTCACCTTAATATTGTAAAAGGCGGATTCTCCGTCCTGCTCCTCGTGGCAGGGGCGCGTAGATGTGGGGGGCGATCAGCGACCAAGTTACTTCACTGGTGCAAGCCCCACTGTGGGAATCCAGGCCTGCTGCGACTCCGTAGGTTTGCTGCTTTACAGTCTTTATATGCAGTTCTTATGTTCCTCTTAGTTCGAATAATAATGTCTTGCGTCTTTTCTTTGAGGTATGCAAAGGTCTTTTAGTGTTGTCATGCAGTTTGAAGATGAGCATGGGCCGGTAGGCGAAAGCGCAGTGTGCGCGATGCTGTCCGGTGAGTAATGCGTGATGCGCGGCGCTGTTTAGCCTTTTATATTGCTAACCTGTGTCTTTTTTCTCCTTGCAGGTTGCGATGTTCCGCCCCGAGCGCCGTAATGTTCCAGCAATGATAATGACCAGGAGATGACTACCCAGGCAAGAATGGTGTGGCTTTCTTCATTCGGGAGGAAACGTGAGTAAACACTTACTAATGCTGTCTTTCTTTCTCCTCTTTCCAGGTTATGGCATTCCAGGATGCATGCGGTGCCAGATGATGGAGTTCGTACCTTCAGGTGAGTGGAAATGAAGTCAGCGATGGATTGAAGACAGGATACTGTTCCAGGTGAGTTTCGTAGTGTTCTTTCTCTCTCTGCAGGTCCTTTGTTTCAGGTAAGCTGGCCTCAAAGAACTGGGCATGATGAGCGTTACGCTGCCCACAGCAGAATAACGCAAAGCATTTTCTGCCATTTGGGTACGGTTTAAATAGTCTCAGGTAAAGTAGTCCAGGTAAAATAGTCCCAGGCCTGCCACACCCAAAGTAGTCCAGGTAAAGTAGTCCCAGGCCTGCCACACCCAAAAGACTAGACCGCATAGCTCAGTTCCTTGTAACTGAGCTATGCGTGTGCCTCCATGTTGGCTGAACCCCCTCCCCCTCAATTTAAATAGTCCCAAGTAAATAGTCCCATTCTAATGTTGGTCTTCATGATGGATATGAGCCTGGTGCCAAGACTGACTCCCAAGAGAGTCTTGGATGAGGTTTTAATGCCTTTGACCTGGCCCTAACTGGAAGGCTTACTTGCCAGTGAGGGCCAGGGGCAAAGGTCATGACAGGGGTCACCGTGGCAGTTGGAAGGTTTGAGGGTGAGGATGACCTTTTCGACTTCTATGATAGATACTTTATTAAAGTTGAAGCGGGGTATGAGTGGTGTGGGTGGAGGCAAGGTGGTCTGGGGCACTGGCGCATCAATTTTACTAAGGTTAGAGGCAAGAAGCAGAGCTTCGTTTTTATTATTGATCTTGACCTGGAGGGTTGTCATCTTGTTAGAGAGGTCGCTCTGTATACTAGTGCACCAGTTTTTGTCCTTAAAACAGGTGTCTGGGGCTTGGATGGGCGATTCTATCTCTTTGAGGATTGCGAACAATTCTTTAGTGTTTGAGTTAGCTTGAGTAATGCGCAGGTTATATGATGATTGTTTGGCTAGGACGATTTCTTTTTTGTAGAGGGAGGCTAATTTGCTCAAGTTGTTCCTATTAGATTCGGAAGAATCTAGTCTCCAAGTTTGTTCACTTAAGTTTCTCTTGTCTAATTGCTTTCAAGTGGGGAAGAGAACCAGGTATTTACGTGTTTTTTCGGTTTGCTCTTTCTGATTTTCAGTGGTGCTATGGTATCTAGAGAGGATAACATTACTTTGTTGTACTCTTCTACCATGGTGAAGGGGTCAGTGTGGACAGGAAGTGAGTTCAACACTGGGAGAATCAGGGGAATGAGTTTTTCAGTTGTAATGTTTTTTATTTCTAGTGGGAATGGCTGGAGCTAAGCTATCGACATATCGGGGAGAGTAAGCCTCTAAGGAGAAGGAGATGAGGTGGTGGTCGGACCAAGGCTGTGGTGTTATGGAGGTGATGAATGTTTGGCAGTTGTGTTCAGCAATCCAGTCGAGGGTCCTGCCTTTAGTATGGGTTGCACCTGCGACCGTTTGGGTGAACCCTAGTTCCTTGAGGGAATCATTAATCTGTGTAGCGTTATGGTCTAGTGGGTCGGTGATACCAAGATTGAAATCTCCTAGTAGGAGGCACTGAGATGAGTTTTTTTGAGGTTGTCAGATAGGATATTGGTTAGGTCTTCGAAAGAGCCTAAGGAGACCGGGGGTCTGTATATCAGGTGAATAGAAAGGGTCTGGGTGTTAAGAGATTGTCAGCTTGGCGGTAAGGGATTCACATGAGTCTACGTTTTGTGGCGTGGAGAGTCTCAGTGCTAGGCTAGTTTTTGCAATTATGGCAAGGCCTCCGACCTCGGGATGTAGTGCGATCTATTCTTAGAAGGGTGAAGTCCTCAGGGATGGCTAGCATGATCGCTGGGCCTGCCACTGGATGGAGCCAAGATTCAGTAATGGCAAAGAAATCTATATTTTCTGTTTGGAGTAGATCAACTATTTCTGTGGCGTGGGCCGCCTTGGAGTGGGCATTTATTAGTGCTCCTTTTATGCTGTTCTTTGTAGATTCGGTAATGACTGGGCCATGTCGAGGTGCTTCAGGGGGGTGTTAAAGTCACGAAAGAGCAGGCTGTTAAGCTGGAGTGGGTGCTGGGTGTTGGTAGCTTTGCGAAAGGGGGTTTTGGTGTTAGGCTGTAGGCCTTTTAGGGTTGTGGTAGTGTTGTTGGAAGGAGGATATAATGTTTTGGCTAATGGCTCATATATTCTAGGGACTCTAGCGTGGAGTTTGAGGTTTCTCTGGTGTAGACTACACGGTCTAGTAATGAAGTCATTCTGACTTAGGGGCTTGTTAAAGAAGGTCGCAAGAGCTGATAAAGGCAGGGTATGAGACATGGTGAGGTTTAGTATACTAATTAGGTGTAGGGTAGTCCTCAATAGGACGGTGTAAATCAGAGGCAGATGCATAGTTTGCACGTGGAGTGGCTTGCTGATGGTGGATGTAACGATATGGTCAGTTGGACGGTATCAGTACAGAAGCACAGGACTCGGGAGGCTATGGGTGAGGAGCTTTGGGTGTGCACTCGGGTTAAAGGAGGGAGTGCAAGTTCAGCTTAGAGTGACTAACGTGACTAGGTGCATGTCCTAGTATCCTGGAGGCTGTAGCAAGTATGCAGCAGCTGTACTGTAGACTGCAATGTGGGTGGCTGGTAGGGTAGAATGATAGTGACCAATTCTACAGGGGATGGTTAAGATTGGCAGGCGGAGTGCGGAATGCCAATTTGGCTGTGCTAGAATTTACTAACATGTGGGCCAGGTGTCAAGGTAAACATATCAGATTATTTGCTTAGTGGCATCAGAACACATTGCAGGTGATAAATAGCACAAACAATTATTTAAAATGCATCCTTCGATAGTAACAGATATCTGTATACAGATTGGATGTGGCCATATAATCATCGCGACATACTCCTATAACAAAGCAAGGAGGGACCGACTGTGCATGTGTGGAAACATACTAGGGGTACATAGGTGGGGGGGAGCATAGAGTAGGTAAGCGATTTGGTCATGAACAATTGGCATGGTATAGCATAGTGTATAAATAGTGTCCACATGACATGGGTGATTAGCGATTGCTGGACAAAGCTTAGATGGATACAGTAGAGAACAACGCAGTGGAGAATCATATTTAAGCTGTTATCATTGACTTCGGTACCAATATTATAAACATGCCACAGACAGTTGTGAACTTCAAGGAGGAGAGCGCAAGAGAGTGGAAATGTGGCGGTAGCCTTGAGAGTGATGGTAGGTTATGAACAAACAGCGTATGGGACGCGAAGATATAATGTCATGCTGTTTACGAGTCCGCGTTCTGTAAGGCAACGGCACTCGGGGTGTGCATGGCAATAGCTAGATCAGCTCAGGCGGCCTGGTACAATAAGAGGAAGATTAGGGTTACCTTTAATGAAGTTCACAGGGTAGAGGGGAACGGCACGCAAACAAGGAGGACTTGTTGGCTTGCAGCACGGCACACTCGGTCAGCTCAGTCAGTAGGAAGCCTTCTCTCTAGGCCTTACCTCATGGGCCAGCTCTCGCCTGCCGGCGAATCATGGTGAGTTTAGGTAGGGTGCCACAGCCAATCTGTTGGCTCCTGCAGTCAGGATGCAGTCAGGCACTCCTGGAAGACGGGGTCAGGCACGGAGTGCTCTCGGTGCAGCTGCCATCTTAAAGCAGTGCATCTTGAGGAATTTCAGAAGGGGATGATTTCACTCGACCAGTATAATGATTAATACGATCAGCTTGTGTAATTAAGGCTGATCTCAGGAATAATGCAATCAAGGAGCTTAATTGAAATTCGGATTTCTAAGGCACCAAACAGGAATGGTCTGGGGGGCTCTTAGGCAGCTGGTAATATGCCTAAGGCTTACCTCGGCAATCACAGCTCAATTACGGATGGGGGTGCGGTATTACCCAAATTGTTGGTTTACAATTGTTCAAATGAACAATTGACCGAATTTAAAGGGTCACAATTGACCGAATATATATATATATATATATATATATGGGATACATTACTCACCGTAATCGTATTTCTGATGCTTGTATCTGCTTAGATTCACATGCTGTGCATAGGCCGACATCTAGTGGAAGCTGCGGAGTATTACAGTTTGTTTTTCGAAAGTCGAAAATGGGGCGTCGACACAGGCGTGCCAGTAATACTATCCCTAGTGTGACGTCCACTGTACCCAGGATCCCTCACGCGTGTAGGATCCTCAGATTGTATTTTTTCTGACATGAGGAAGCATGAGGAGTAGCGTGAGTACAGATAATCCAAGCAGATAGACAGAAAGGTAAGACTACAAGCAATCATGCGCCTTCTCTCGGAGGGGAGGAAGGGTGGGTCGCATGTGAATCTAAGCAGATACAAGCATCAGAAATACGATTACGGTGAGTAATGTATCCCTTCTGAGGCTTGTGGAATCTGCTTAGATCACATGCTGTGCATAGATTAGCGAGCAGTACCAGAAGAAGGAGGTGGGATGTGAGAAGGGTCATGAGCAAACAGGTGTCTTAGAACCGCTTGTCCCACTTGTGTATCTGTCTTGGAATGAGTGTCAATGCAGTAATGCTGAGTAAAAGTGTGAATAGAGCTCCAAGTAGCCGCTTTGCAAATGGTGTCGAGGGGAACATTTGCAATGAAAGCCAGAGTGGCACCAATGCCTCTAGTAGAGTGGGCCCTTGGCGTAAAAGGCAGAGTCTTTTTAGAAAGAGAGTAACACAGCTGTATACAGTTGATAATCCACTTCGAGATAGCGCCCTTAGAGACGCGATCCCCCTCTCTGCCTGTAGCTACGGAGACAAACAGTTGATCTGTTTTCCTTAGCGGTCTGGTTTTATTTACATAGTATAGGACCGCCCTACGCACATCTAGGGTGTGTAGTTTCACCTCAGCCGAGCTTTGCGGGTTTTGGAAGAAAGCCGGAAGCTCGATGGACTGGTTTACATGGAATTTGGATATGAATTTAGGTGAGAACCTAGGGTGTGTGCGTAAAACCAGTTTGTCCTTGTGGATAGTAAAGAAAGGATCCTGCACTGACAGAGCCTGAATTTCACTGACCCTTCTTATGGAGGTAATGGCTACTAAGAAGGCCGTTTTATAAGTCAGGTGTTTGAGACTACTTTTATGCATGGGTTCGAATGGGGGTCCCATGAGCTTAGCTAGCACCACGTTGAGGTCCCATCCTGGCGGTGGGTTCGAAATAGGAGGGTGAAGTCTCTTTACTCCTTCCATGAAGGCTTTAACCACTGGTACTTTCCACCACGAGACCTTGTTATGGGATGTGGTGTAAGCCGAGAGGGCTGCCAGGTGTACTTTCAGCGAGTTAAAAACCAACCCTGCATCCAGCAGGTGGAGCATGTATGTTACAACGTTGGAAGGAGTGCAATCAACCGGGTTGATTTGTTTATTCTGGCACCAGATAACGAATCTTTTCCACTTATCAAAGTAACAGTGCCTTGTATTTGGTTTCCTGGACTCCTTTAGAATGTCCATACACCTCTGTGGTAATTTGAGATGTCCAAACTCTATGACTTCAGGAGCCATGCTGCTAGGTTCATAGAGTTGGGTTTCTGATGCACTGTTTGACCCTGTTGCTGGGACAGTAGGTTGTACCAGGCTGGGAGTCTGATGGGTTCGCACACCGCCATCCTGCGTAGGTGTGGAAACCATGGTTGTCTCGCCCACATGGGAGCAACTAGGATGAGCGTCATCGATTCCTTGTTCATCTTGTACACCACCTTCCTGATGAGAGGAGTTGGTGGAAAAGCGTACGCAAACATCCCTGACCAGTTCATCCACAGGGCATTCCCTTGGGAGTCTGGCTGGGGGAACCTGGATGCAAATCCTGGGCATTGTTTGTTTTCGCTTGTGGCGAATAGGTCTATAGTGGGGAAACCCCACTGAGAGAAGAGATCTTCTACTACTTCTCTGTGAAGGACCCATTCGTGTTCTTCTGGGAGGGAGTCTCTGCTTAGAGTATCCGCTAGGGAATTGAGCTCCCCTGGAACATGTTGCGATGACAGGAAGATGTTCCGTCTGAGTGCCCATATCCATATTTTCTGGGCAAGCTTGGACAGATTTGGTGAACGAGTCCCCCCTTGCTTGTTCAGATAGAACATGGCTGTCGTGCTGTCCGTCCTGACCTGCACCGACAAGTTCAGTAGATGGGGCTCGAACGCCTTTAGCGCTCGGAATACTGCCAGAAGCTCTAGCAGATTGATGTGGTTCTTGGCTACTGAGTGAGACCAGAGACCCTGAGCTGTGTGGTGGAGATGGTGAGCTCCCCACCCAGTCAGGCATGCATCTGTAGTCACCACGGCTTGTACTTTGGGATCGTAAAAGGGTTTCCCCTTTGCGAGATTCTCTCTTGTCCACCAGTGTAGGACCAGGTAAATGCATGACGCCATCATGCCCAGTAACCGCATAGCTTTGCGTACTGTTATCTGTTGACCTGACTGATAATACGGAATTTGCAGAAGTATATTCCGAATTCTCTCTTCCGAAGGGAAGGTCAATCCTTTCTGAGTATCTAGGATAGCTCCTAGAAACTGTTTTGAGGTGCTTGGCACCAGACTTGACTTTTTCTCGTTGATGGAGAAGCCTAATTCGTGGAGGAGGTCGATAGTCCTCTGAATGTTTGACCTGCAAATTCCCGGGGTTTCCCCCGTTATGAGCCAGTCGTCCAGATAAGGGTACACTGGGATTGCTTCCCTGCGTAGGTGTGCAGCCGCCACCGCCAGTACCTTGGTGAATACCCTTGGTGCTGAGGCTATCCCGAAGGGCAGTACCTTGAATTGGTAGTGGCGGCTGTCCACCTTGAAGCGCAAGTACTTCCTGTGCGCTGGGAGCATGGAAATATGAAAATAAGCATCTTTCATATCCAAGGTTGCCATGTAATCCCCCTTTTTTAGGAGGGGGATTACCTCTTGTAGCGTGGTCATACGGAATTTTTGGGGCTTGACATACTTGTTGGCAGGCCGTAAGTCCAATACTGGGCGCATTGTCAAATCTTTCTTTGGCACAAGGAAGTAAGTTGAATAGATACCCTTGTTTACCTGGTGTCCTGGGACGAGTTCTATCGCGTCCTTTTCTAGCAGAATGGCGATCTCCTCGAGAAGGATCCTTTGATGCTCTAGGGAGTGCACTCTTTGTCGTGGAGGATGGTTCCGGGGACGCTGCAGTAGTTCTATACAATATCCTGCGGATACTGTTGACAGCACCCATCTGTCTGAGGTGATCCCTTCCCAAGCTTGGGTGAAGGTGGAAATGCGTCCCCCTACTGGGGTTGCGTGGCAAGGGACCCTGAGCTGAGCGTCACTGTTTTGGTGGAGGCGTGCCACCTCCCTTGTTGGGGCTGCCTCTGCCTCTTCCACGACCTCTCTTGTTACCCCTGCCGTAACTCTGGGTAGACTGCTGGTTGTTATTCCATTGTGTACCCTGTCCCTGGGCATAGTTGCCTCTTTGTGAATTTTGGCCGCGTGGGCGACGAAAATTACTGTTCCCCCTCTGGTTAGGGGGTTTGTTGGTAAGCTGGCCAAGGGATTTGAGAGTCTCATATTCATCTTTGGCATTTTTAAGTGCGTCTTCGACCGCTTTCCCAAACAATAGGTCGGGTTCCACTGGCTTGTCTATTAAAGAAGCCTGGGTTTCTGTCTTGAATCCCGACTGCCGTAACCACGCATGTCTCTTGATAACAGTACCTTCTGCTATCAATCTCCCTGCGTTGTCAGCGGCGTCGAAAGTTGCTTTTAAAATGCAACCAGACACGGCTCTCCCCTCTGCCGAGATCCGAGCCAGCTGGCCCTTTAATGGTTCTGGAGCAGAGGCAATGAGCGCCGCGACTTCTTCCCATTGATGGCAATTGTAACTAGCCAACAGGGTGGTGGAATTCGCAATCCTTGCTTGGTAGGCGGACGTTGAGGCTACCTTCCTGCCAAACCCGTAAAGTTTTTTGCTCTCCTTGTCGGGAGGAGCTTCTTATGAAGATAAGGGCGTGCCAGCCCTTTTTCTAGTGTTGGTAACCACTAGGGAATCTGGTTTAAGATGTCCCCTTATATACAGAGGGTCAGACTGGGCTGCCCGGAAAATCTTTTCAATTCTGGGGTTGACAGCTCTGGTGAGGTTCGGATTCACCAGGGAAGGATCTATTCTTCGTTGGATGGATTTGAGGATAGGGATGGTCTGAGCGACCGGTCTTCTCTCTCCTACAAACTCCTCCGCGAAGTCCCTTTCCTCCTGTACACCGTGGGTGTCGATGTGGAAGTGTTCCGCTGCTCGAGCGAGAACCTCGTTAAGGAGGGGCTGGTTATCAATTGGAGAGTCAGTAACTGGGGCTTCGCTTTGTACTGGGGAATCTACTCTGTAAATTTCCTGCTCATCTTCTCCCTCCTCCAGGTCCTCATCCTCTGCATAGTAATCTGTCCCGGTTTGTTCTTCCATAATGTTAAACTCCTGGTCCTCTTCAGGGAAAACTTGTCCCTGGTAACTGGGGAGTGGAGTAGAATATGGAGTGGAGTAAGGCTGAACCTCGAAGGGTTCAGGTCTTTCGAACCGGGGCTTTTTACTTAGCGGGATAGGATCGGAGGAGCCTGAGGGTGTGGCCCCTTGAGGGTTATATGAAAGAAAGTGTTCTGGGTTCTTATCATAAAAATCAGCCAAGGAAGACATCCTAGACATAACCCTGTCTATGTCTTCACTGGACCAAACCCTGGAACAGGGTATTACTTTAGCAGGTGATGATTTATGGGACTTTTCAAGGGTAGACTTGTGTTTGCTTGTCTGCCTAGGGTGAGAGGATGGCTTTACAGGGGTTGAAGGCTGTGCTTTCCGCTGTTTCCCCCCCTCCCCGTGCGTGGAAAAATGTTTTCCCTGTCCCTTGGAGGCCCCAGAGACTTTCGACGCCTGGCGCCGAGGGTCTGGAGAGGTATCTGTGTGCTTCGGGCGTGGGGCCTCACTGGTGTTAACCGCGGTCTCGGTATCTTGGAGCGCGGCCTGGGGGTGGAAGTCGTCTTCGTCTCCCGGCGATCGAACTTCCGTTAATGTGTGTAGCGAGGCACTCTTGGCAAGAGTGGATGATTGCCTTGCGTCGTGAGGCGATCTCGATCGAGAGCGCCCAGAGGACACCGAGTCGGACCGTTCTTTTTGTGCCTCTTTCCGGGAAGTCGACGTCGTCGAGGTCCGGTTGGTCTTAGTGTGTTTAGTGTGTGTTAGGTGTGTAGCGCTTGCGTCGCCGGGGGTCTTCCCCATAGCCGCCCTGCCGGACGACCTTCCGAGGTCGGGGACCTGCGCTCGTCGGCTGTCTTTCGACGCCGTAATGCCCTCGCCGTCCGAAAGTGCGGCGTCGCTGCCATCGCTGAAGGCGCCCTCCGCTGCCATGGCCTCCTGCCTGGCGTGGTGGGCCCAACGCTTTGTCGAACGGTCCTTAAGTGTCTTAGGTTTAAACCTACTACACGCTCTGCAGTTCGCTTCGGGGTGATCCCTCGGCAAGCAGAGATTGCACGTGGCGTGCCTGTCGACCCAAGGGTATTTGCGATTGCACTTGGGGCAGAATTGAAAAGGGGTACCCTCCATACGCACCTTAAGGCAGCGGGCTGCTAAGTGTAGGAATATATAAAATGTAACTATATATCAAGAGTGAAGAGTATGTACCACCCCCCACTCTCCCTACTTGTAAGGGCCGAGGCCAGCGGCCTACTAGGCCCGGGCCGAGGCCAGCGGCCTTCCGAGGCCCAGATCCGTCGTGCAGCAGTTGACGGTCGATGACTTCTCCAGCCGTCGTCGAGGTTGAGGGTCGACGTTGGGGTGGGGAAGGGAATGAATAAGAATTATAATTATAATAACAGCAAAAGTATGGCTAAGGCCAGGGAACTCCGCAAGATGCTTCCGACCAGTATGGCGGAAAAAAACAATCTGAGGATCCTACACGCGTGAGGGATCTTGGGTACAGTGGACGTCACACTAGGGATAGTATTACTGGCACGCCTGTGTCGACGCCCCATTTTCGACTTTCGAAAAACAAACTGTAATACTCCGCAGCTTCCACTAGATGTCGGCCTATGCACAGCATGTGATCTAAGCAGATTCCACAAGCCTCAGAAATTATATATATATATATATATATATACACACACACACACACACACACACATACATATGGGATACATTACTCACCGTAATCGTACGGTGAGTAATGTATCCCTTCTGAGGCTTGTGGAATCTGCTTAGATCACATGCTGTGCATAGATTAGCGAGCAGTGTTAGAAGGAGGTGGGATTTGAGAAGGGTCATGAGCAAATAAATGTCTTAGAACCGCTTGTTGAACTTGAGTATCTGTCTTGGAATGGGTGCCAATGCAGTAGTGCTGAGTAAAAGTGTGAATAGAGCTCCAAGTAGCTGCTTTGCAAATGGTGTCAAGGGGAACATTTGAAATGAAAGCCAGAGTGGCCCCAATGCCTCCTGTCGAGTGGGCTCTGGGCGTAAAAGGCAAAGTTTTGTCAGAAAGAGAGTAACACAACTGGATACAGTTGACAATCCACTTGGAGATGGCACCCTTAGGGACGCGATCTCCCTCTTTGCCTGTGGCTACGGAGACAAACAGTTGATCTGTTTTCCTAAGCGGTCTGGTCTTGTTTACGTAGTAAAGGACCGCCCTACGCACATCTAGGGTGTGTAGTTTAACCTCAGCCGAGCTTTGTGGGTTTTGGAAGAAAGCCGGAAGCTTGATGGACTGGTTTACATGGAATTTGGAAATAAACTTAGGTGAGAACCTAGGGTGTGTCCGTAAAACCAGTTTATCCTTATGAATAGTAAAGAAAGGATCCTGCACTGACAGAGCCTGAATTTCACTGACCCTTCTTATGGATGTAATGGCTACTAAGAAGGCAGTCTTATAGGTCAGGTGTTTGAGACTTGTCTTATGCATGGGCTCGAATGGGGGGCCCATGAGTTTAGATAGCACCACTTTCAGGTCCCATCCTGGTGGTGGGTTAGATATAGGAGGATGAAGTCTCTTTACTCCCTCCATGAAGGCTTTAACTATGGGTACCTTCCACCACGACACCTTGCTATGTGAGGTGGTGTACGCTGACAGTGCTGCCAGGTGTACCTTTAGTGAGTTGAAAACCAACCCTGCGTCCAGCAGGTGGAGCATGTATGTCACGATTGTGGAAGGAGTGCAATCAACTGGGTTGATTTGTTTATACTGGCACCAGAAAACTAATCTCTTCCATTTGTCGAAGTAGCAATGCCTCATGCTCGGTTTCCTAGACTCTTTTAGGATGTCCATACACCTCTGTGGTAAATTGAGACCTCCAAACTCTATGACCTCAGGAGCCATGCTGCTAGGTTCATGGAGTTGGGTTGAGGATGCACCTTCTGACCTTGGTGCTGGGACAAAAGGTTGTACCAGCCCGGGAGTTTGATGGGATCGCACACCGAGAGTCTGCGTAGGTGTGGAAACCACGGTTGTCTCGCCCACATGGGAGCAACTAGGACGAGCGTCATCGACTCTGTTCATCTTGTTCACCACCTTCCTGATGAGGAGTTGGTGGAAAAGCGTACGCAAACATCCCTGACTAGTTCATCCAAAGGGCGTTCCCCAGGGAGTCTGGTTGGGGAAACCTGGATGCGAATCCTGGGCACTGTCTGTTTTCGCTTGTGGCGAATAGGTCTATATTGGGGAAACCCCACTGAGAGAAGAGATCTTCTACGATATCTCTGTGTAGACACCATTTGTGTTCCGCCGGAAGGGGATCTCTGCTCAAAGCGTCCGTTAGAGAATTGAGATCCCCTGGAACATGTTGAGATGACAGAAAGATGTTCCGTCCGAGTGCCCATATCCAAATTTTCTGGGCAAGTCTGGACAGATTTGGCGAACGAGTCCCTCCTTGCTTGTTCAGGTAGAACATGGCTGTCGTGCTGTCCGTCCGGATCTGCACCGACAGGTTCAATAGGTGGGGCTCGAACGCTTGAAGTGCTCTGAAAACTGCCAGAAGCTCTAGCAGGTTGATGTGATTCTTGGCCACTGTGTGAGACCAGAGACCCTGAGCTGTGTGGTGGAGATGGTGAGCTCCCCATCCTGTCAGGCATGCGTCCGTCGTGACTACCGCCTGTATCTCGGGATCGTAAAAGGGTTTCCCCTTAGATAGATTGTCTCTTGTCCACCAGTGGAGGCTTTGTACAAGTGTTGGCGAATCGACCACTAGATCGTCCCACTGACCACTTGCCTGAGACCACAGTTTCGCCAACCATTCTTGCATGGGACACATGCGCAGGCACGCGTGGGGGACCAGGTAAATACATGACGCCATCATGCCCAGCAAACGCATTGCTTTGCGTACTGTTATCTGGCGACCGGTTTGATATTGCAGAATTTACAGTAGTATATTCCGAATTCTTTCCTCTGAAGGAAAAGCCAACCCTCTCTTGGGTATTTAGAACAGCTCCTAGGAACTGCTTGGAGGTGCTGAGCACCAGACTTGATTTTTTCTCGTTTATGGAGAAACCCAATTCGAAGAGGAGGTCGATAGTTCTTTGAATGTTTGTCCTGCAAATTACTGGGGTCTCCCCCGTGATGAGCCAGTCGTCCAGATAAGAGTACACTGGGATTGCCTCCCTGCGTTGGTGTGCCGCCGCCACCGCCAGTACCTTGGTGAATACCCTTGGAGCCGAGGCTATCCCGAAGGGCAGTACCTTGAACTGGTAGTGCTGACTGTCCACCTTGAAGCGCAGATATTTTCTGTGCGCTAGGAACATGGGAATATGAAAATAGGCATCTTTCATATCCAATGTTGCCATGTAATGCCCCTTTTTTAGGAGGGGAATTACCTCTTGGAGAGTAGTCATGCGAAATTTTTGGGGCTTGACATACTTGTTTGCAGGCCGTAAGTCCAATACTGGGCGCATTGTCAAATCTTTTTTTGGCACAAGGAAGTAAGTTGAATAAATACCCTTGTTTACCTGGTGTCCCGGGGCGAGTTCCATCGCGTCCTTTGCAAGAAGAATTTCGATCTCTTCGAGTAGGTTCTTCTGGTGGTCTAAGGAGTGTATTCTTTGTCGTGGAGGGTGGTTTCGGGGACGCTCTAGGAGTTCTATGCAGTATCCTGCGGACAATGTGGACCGCACCCATCTGTCTGATGTGATCCCTTCCCAAGCTTGGGTGAAGATGGAAATGCGTCCCCCTACTGGGGATGCGTGAGAAAAGACCCTGAACGGAGCATCACTGTTTTAGTGGAGGCGTGCCCCCTCCTTTATTAGGACTAGCTCTACCCCTACCACGACCTCTTGTTACCCCTGCCATAATTCTGGGTAGACTGCTGGTTAGTGTTCCATGTAGTACCCTGGCCTTGGGAATAGTTAGAGCCTCTTTGGGAGTTTTGTCCGTGAGGCCGACGGAAATTGCCATTCCCTCTCTGGTTAGGGGGTTTGTTGGTTAGTTGCCCTAGGGACTTGAGTGTCTCGTACTCGTCCTTGGCATTATTTAGCGCGTCCTCGACCGCCTTTCCAAACAATAGATCCGGCTCCACCGGCTTATCTATCAATGATGCTTGGGTCTCGGCCTTGAAACCAGACTGCCGCAGCCAAGCATGCCTCTTGATGGCGGTGCTTTCAGCAATCAATCTGCCGGCGTTATCCGCGGCATCGAAGGTCGATTTTAAAATGCAACCTGATTCAGCTCTCCCCTCGGCCGAAACTCGTGCCAATTGGCTTTTTAAGGGTTCTGGGGCGGAGTCTATGAGAGCCGCGACTTCTTCCCATTGATGGCAGTTGTAACTAGCCAGCAGGGTGGTGGAGTTTGCAATCCTTGCCTGGTAGGCGGAAGTGGAGGCTACTTTCCTGCCCAAGCCATAAATCTTCTTGCTCTCCTTGTCGGGGGGAGCTTCGGACGATGACAAGGGTGTTCCCGCCCTCTTACGGGTGTTTGTAACAACCAGGGAGTCCGGTTTGAGATGTCCCCTTATGTATAGTGGGTCAGATTGGGCTGCCCTGAAAAGCTTTTCAATTCTGGGGTTTACTGCCCT
This sequence comes from Ambystoma mexicanum, assembly GCF_040938575.1. NCBI lineage: Eukaryota > Metazoa > Chordata > Amphibia > Caudata > Ambystomatidae > Ambystoma > Ambystoma mexicanum. The sequence continues at coordinate 281,240,216 of NC_090924.1, forward strand.
AGTGAGATTGGGGTTAACAAGGGAAGGGTCTATCCTCCTTTGTATTGACTTAAGGATAGGGATGGCCTGAGCAACAGGTCTCCTCTCTCCCACCAGTTCCTCTGCAAAGTCCCTCTCTTCCTGAGCACCTTGGGTGTCAATGTGGAAGTGCTGTGCCGCTCTGGACAGGACCTCATTCAGGAGAGGTTGGTTGTCGACCGGGGAGTCGGTAACCGCAGGCTCTTTCTCTACTGGGGAATCTACCCTGTATGTATCTGGGTCGTCCTCTTCCCCCTCCTCCTCCTCTTGGTCCTCATCATCCCCGTAATAGCCTGTCCCAGTATGTTGTTCGAACATGCCCATGTCTGGATCCTCAACAAAGGATGGATCTTCCTGGTATTGAGAATAGGGGTGTATATAGAAGGGGTTTGAAGCTAGAGTTGGTGCTTCACCCCGGGACTTCCTACTTGGGGGTATTGGATCCTTGGAGCCTGAGGGAGTTGCCCCTTCTGGTGTATAAGAGAGAAAGTGTTCCGGGTTCTTGGCATAGAAATCTGCCAATGATGACATCCTTGACATTACTCTGTCTATGTCCTCACTGGACCATTCCTTTGAACTGGGAATAACTCTTTCCTGGAGTGCTTTCTCTGTTTTATCCTGACTAGACCTACTGGTTTGAACAGGGGTCTTAGGGACAACAGATTGAGATTTGTCCTGGCTAGACCTACTGGCCTGAACAGGGGCCTTAAGGACAGGGGTTTGAGACTTGTCCGTCTGTTTAGGTGGAGTAGAATGTAGTTTAGGAGAGGAAGTAGGCTGGGACTGCTTACTTCGTTGTTTTCCTTCCTCCCCGTGGGTGGAAGAGTGCTTCCCCGACTTTTGGGCCCTATCTGAGCTTTTCGATACCTGGCGTCGAAATTCGGGGGTAGAGTCCCTGTCTCTGGAGAGTGTAAGGGATTCGGTAGCAGCCTTGCCACTGCCTGCCGACGCTGACTCCTGGAGTGCGGCTTGGGGGTAGAGGTCGGCGTCGTCCCCCGACAACGACCAAACCTCAGTCACTAAGGGGAGCGAGGCACCTTTAGCAACAGTGGAGGGTTGGCTTGGTGTCATGAGGTGATCTCGAACGCGAACGCCCAGAGGACACCGACTCGGTGGACCGTTCTCTACGTGCCTCTTGCCGAGAACTCGACGTGCGCGTCAAGTCTCGGTTGGACTTCTGTTTGCTGGAAGTGGTGTGGGTAGCGCTCGTGTCGCCGGGGGTCTTCCCCGTAGCTGCCCTGCCGGACAACCTTCCGAGGTCGGGGACTTGCGCTTGGCTGTCCATCGACGCCACATTGCCCTCGCCGTCCGAAAGTACGGCGTCGCTGCCATCGCTGAAGGCACCCTCCGCGGCCATGGCCTCTTGTCGCCTGGCGTGGTGGGCCCAACGCTTGGTTGAACGGTCCTTAAGGGTCTTCGGTTTAAACCGACTGCACGCTCTGCAATTCGCCTCGGGGTGGTCCCTCGGCAAGCAGAGGTTACTTGTGGCATGTCTGTCAACCCAAGGATATTTGCGGTTGCACTTGGGGCAAAATTGAAAGGGGGTACCCTCCATACGTACCCTATGGCAGCGGGCTGGGAGTGTAGAAAGATAAGTAATGTACCTATATTAAACAGAGTGTAGGATATGTGCCACCCCCCACTCTCCCTACTTGCAGGGCCGAGTCCAGAGGACTTCCGAGGGCCCGGGCCGAGGCCAGAGGCCCAAATCCGTCGCTGTAGTCCGACGGTTGAATTTTCTCCGATCCGGCGTCGAGTGTCGATGTTCGGAGGCTCGACGTAGAGGTGGAATAAACGGGGAAATATATAACAATATTAGCAAAATCTGACTAAGTCAGGGAACTCCGCTCAGTGCTTCCGAACAGCATGGCAGAAAAAAACAATCTGAGGGTCCTAGACACGTGAGGGATCATGGGTAGTGGACGTCACACTAGGGATAGTATTACTGGCACGCCCTGTGTCGACGCCCAATTTTCGAGTTTCGAAAAACAAACTAATACTCCGCAGCTTACACTAGATGTCGGCCTATGCACAGCATGTGATCTAAGTAGATTCCACAAGCCTCAGAAATATATATATATGGGTGTTGGGGGGTTTGGCATTGGGTGGGAGGTTTTCCCCCACATGTATGGTACAATTGACCTTCACAATTCGGTCAATTGTGAAAAGGTCAATTGTCATTCGAACAGTTGTAAAACAAACAATTCGTATACAACCTGGGGGTGCTGCTCCTGCAGCACACAATGTTGCTGTGGAGCTCCTGCAGAGTAGATTCTGGGACTCAGTATATATATATTTTTTTTAAAGAGTAAGAAATCAATTCCATTATGTTTGGCTTGACAAAATGGTTGTGCTACATTAAAACTAACTTGAAAATTGAACTTCATTTTGGAGGAGGAAGAAAAAAATACCATACCAGTATTGTGTTTTTAAACGTGCAATAATATAAATTCAAAAGTTGTACAAATGTTCTACAACAAATAAAAGTCGCATATAAGGACTGAAAACAGAAAAAAATATTGTTACGTGCCCGGCCCCACGCTCACACCAATCCCTGCCCGAGACACAATTGGAACAAGTCACTTACCTGTAAATGTTCTCCAGCATGCGTCTGGCATGGATTCACATGCTCATGAATATTCCCCGTCAGGCTGGGAATCTTCAGTAAAAGAACAGTTTCACTTTTACTTATAAACTGTCTTTCTCCTATAAACCAATCACTAAGCTATGGGTCATACTGCCCTCAGCCAATGACTGCCCTCTCGCTAAGTCCCTCCTCTGGCAGCCATCTTCAGATTTGGTAGCACGTAAAATGGCAGTATAACCAAGAAGAGCCGCAGAGGGGCATGAGGGAGAGTTTGCAAGTGAATCCATGCTAGACCCATGCTGGAGAATCACAGTTACAGGTAAGTAACTTGTTCCTTCTCCAGCATGGAGTCTGGCATGGATTCAGATACTCATGAATAAAGAATACATAGCAGTACATACATACATACATAACAACGGGAGGTGGCAAGGCTCAACAGACGCAATTACTCTTACCTCCTCACCAGGCTCACCTTCAAATGAACAGGTTGCACAGCACTGCTTGGCCGACCCTGGACTCCACTCTGGAATCCCTGTCGACGGTGCAGAATTTCGTGAATGTGTGTGTAGACCTCCACGTAGCAGTCCTGCAGATGTCCAGCAGGGGCACACCAGACAGGAACGCCGTCGTCGCAGCGATCACTCTGGTAGAATGGGTTCTCGGACGGCCAGGCAGTGGCCGGTTTGCCAGCTGTTGACAATGAGTGATGCAGCCAGAGAGCCACCTGGAGATGGAAGTCTTGGACAAGGCCTTCCCCATGGTTCACAGGACCAAAGTTCACAAAAAGTTGTCTTCCGGAAACTCTTTGTACGGGCCACATAGAACTTCACAGCACGTGCCACATACAGCGAGTGCAGAGTCTTCCGCCAGCAAAGGTGTCGGCAAAAAAACCCGCAGCACCAAAGGTTCATTGAGATGGAATTCCGATGAACCCCTCGGCATGAAGGAGGGGTGCATCCGCAGCACCACCCTCGTATCGTGGAAAGGCTGCTTGCAGGACAGGGCCTGTATCTCACCTACTCTCCTGGCAGAGGTGATGACCAAAAGGAAAGCCGTCTTCCACGAAAGGTACTTGAGAGGGGCTTGATGCATAGGCTCGAAAGGGGGCCACCATGAGCCTTGTCAGAACCATGATGAGTTGCCACGCCGGGGACAGACGCCTTCACCGGTGGGAACAATCTAAATAGTCCTTTAAGGAACTCCTTGACTAGACGGTGTGACCAAAGAGACAACCTGATGTAGCGGGAGATAGCCGCCAGATGCACTTTGATGGAGGCGTGCGCCAGCCCTGCCTTATCCAAAGACAACACGCATGGAAGGATCTGAGGGGCCGTGACCGGCACCAAGTCACGAACCGCTTCTACTTATGCCTGTAGAACTTAAGAGTCGATGATGCCCCGGCAAGGACTTCCCTACAGTCCGTTGGTAGCTCGTACCCACCGAACTCTAAGGCTGAAGGAGCCAGGCCTTCAGGTTCAGCTATCCAGGGTTGCGGGGCAGAGTTGTGCCTCCTTCTCCGGCGAGCAGATCCGTGACCACTGATAGATGACTGGAGGTGACCTCGACAGGCTGAGAAGGTCCTAGCAAGGTACAAGCTATACAAGACTGGGCCACCCCTACTACTCAAACTAAAGCGAGAGCATTCTTAGGTCTCACTGGTTATTATAGGAACTTCATTGAGAACTATGGGTCAATAGCTTCTCCCTTAAATGTAGTCTCCTCACCCAAATTGCCTAAAAAAGGTCAGATAGAATGAGGAGTGCAGTAAGGCATTTGAAGGACTTAAGAAAGCCCTTTATCAAGCTTCAGTCCTAAGAGCTCCAGACTATAGCCAAACTTTCATTGTGCAGACAGATGCAGTTTTGAGTCAGCTGGATGAGAAAGGTAGGGAGCACCCCATCTGCTTCATTAGCAGGAAGCTGAAGGAACAACAAACAAGGTGGGCAACCATTGAAAGAGAATGTTTTGCTGTGTGGTCACTGAAGAAGTTTAGACCATACTTGTATGGATCTACTTTTGTGATTCAGACTGACCACCAACCCTTGAGATGGTTAATGCAGATGAAAGGCGAGAACCCAAAACTACTGACATTGTCAATCAGCCTCCAAGGGTTTCATTTTACCATTGAACATCGGTCAGGGTGTAATCACCAAAATGTTGATGGTCACTCCAGAATGTTTGACCGACTGGAGTAAGGAGATTAGTCTCCTAGGAGACCCAAATGCACTCTGGTGTGATTGGCTGGCTGACTGTCCAGCAAGGGCAGCCGCCCTGCTGGGTGAGTGGCAGCTAAGCTGGAATGAATAGGAGAAAATTGTTTAAAAGGCGAGTCTCCAGGACTGGAAGGCAGAGTCGACCACTGGGACGGAAGAACCGAAGACGAGCTGAAGGAAGACGACGAATGCTCCAACTCCTGGACCGTTGGTTTGCCCAGTGAAGCCCTGCTGCAGGTCCGAATTGCCTGAAACTCCCTCGACAGAGAAGCTCCTTCCAGGACGGCTTCTTCCTTTGAGTTGGTGGGACCAATCAACTCCGCAAACGCCTGGCTACCAATCTCGGAGCTGGTTAAGGTTAACCAGGGGGAAGGATAGCAGTTTGTGTTTGGAAGCCACAGCTACTTGAGCTGAAGTGACGCCATTTTGTTTGCTCCGACGACGACGATCCCATCCAGTGCTGGAGTCCCCCGGCGTCCTCCCTCTTGACCCCAAGACTGAGGCTCAGAACAGCGAGACCTGCCATTTGGTTGAGAGATCCTAACTCTCGCAGTGGAAGTTCATGAAACTTTCCCAACTCGCAGGTCTAATCAGCTTGTGACCCAGCATATTTTTCTTTATCGTCAAAACTACTTCTAAGAACTTTTAAGACTTCTCCATTTGTACCAGAACTGTGCTGTCCTCTACAAGAACACTGGACTATTGACTTTGGCCTGGCCTACTGAATCGAACTGACCCTCCTGGTACACTGAACCTTTGCATTATCCAAATGAAGTGTCTAACCCTTTGTACAAACCTATGATTTTCATTCCTATTTAAAAGTACTGAACTGCCATTTGGTTCCTTTTTCAGGGGAGCTGATACTGTAGTATATTGGTCTTTAATATTGAGTTGATTTCTACTAGTGAAAGTTTCCTAAATGACTGCAAATAAATGTTTAAGTAATTTTACCAATAAACCTTGAGTGTAAGAGTCTACTTGAACCACTGTGATTGTGCTACTTCTACGTAACTTCTGCTACTGCTCACATTCTCTCTTGAGATAAGCCTGCCTGCTCAGCTCGCTACCAAAAGTGTGTGGTACAGACTTATACTAAAAGTTGTTTTTTGCTTACACCTGTAGTCCAAATTGTGTGTGGTGTTCCCAGAGGGTACTGCCTGCAATTCTGCCTAACACTTGGGTACAGCGGTGAAGATAAAGTAATTGTAAGTTACTCACCGTAGTGACTAACGTACTCTTAGTCCATAGTCCCCTTTCCTCCATACTGTATGGGCGTCCCTGAGCTGCTCTGACTCCGCCCTCCGGCGCCACTCCTCAGTCCCCATTGACGCGTCAACAATAGTTTTAACATTGCCTAATGACACCAGTATTATTAGGGGAGAGGTTGGTGGGACGTATGGATGAAAGGGGACTATGGACTAAGAGTATGTTAGTCACTAAGGTGAGTAACTTATAATTACTCTTACGTCCCTTCCCCTTTCCTCCATATTGTATGGGCGATTACAACTGATTGTAGCCCCAGGGTGGAGAGGAGACCCTCCTTAAGCAAACAGGTTCCTGAGAACCGCCTGTCCGAAAGCGGCATCAGATCTAGAGCCGGCATCCAAACAGTAATCCTTGCAGAAAGCAGAGGGAGGCCCAGGTGGCCGCCCTGCTTATGACTTGCAACGGGGCATGGCGTTGGAATGCAATGGCCGTTGCCTTGGCCCTGACTGCGTGGGCATGCATGTTGGCCGGGAGCGGCCTGTGCTGACCCTGATACGCTTCCTTGATGGCAGCGACCATCCAGCGGGATATGGAAGCCTTGGAGGCCTGGTATCCTGGCCTTGAGCCGCCGAACGTGACGAACAGGGCGTCTGACTTGCGGAAGCCCTTGGTCCTGTCCAAGTAGAATTTGAGGGCACGCCTGACATCCAGGCAGTGCAGCACTTTCTGTGCATCATCCTTGGGATCGGGAAAAAACATAGGGAGGACTATTTCCTCGTTCAGGTGAAATGCGGATGGAACCTTGGGCAGACATGCCGGGTGCGTCCGCATGACTACTTTGTCCTTGTAAAAGGTGGTATCTGGTTCAGAGGCGACCAGCGCGTGAATCTCGCTGATTCTGCGAGCCGAGGTAAGACCGACTAGTAATGCCGTCTTGATGGTGACCAGCCTAATGTCCACAGACGCCATTGGCTCGAATGGTTTGTGGCCAGGGCACCCAGGACTAGATTAAGGTCCCACAGAGGGTGCAGTCTCTTGGCAGGCGGGTAGAGCCTAGCGAGACCCGTCAGATGTTTCTTGACGATAGGGTTGGAGGAGGAAAAAAATGCCTTCCTCCGAGTTCCTGTACGCCCCAATGGCTGCAAGGTATGTACGGCAGGTGTCGACCTGTACTCCTGAATGAGCAAGATGCGCTGAAAAGGAGAGCAAGTCGTCCAAATTGCAGGCCAAGGGGTCAATTCCCTTGGATTCTGCCCAGTGGCAGAACCTAGTCCATTTGCTCTTGTACTGAGCCCTGGTGGCTTTGCTCCTGGCGCCCTGTATGATCTCCAGATTGGCCTGTGAGAGGCTAAGGTGCCTAAGCGTTACCTGCTCAGGTACAACGCTGTGAGGGCTAGTTTCCGTGGTGCAGGGTGGGTTATTCTGCCTCCCTGCTGAGCCAGATGTGCTGGGCCC